>NC_085048.1:8950897-9265897 GCF_963662255.1 Cinclus cinclus
GTATGTGACCTTACATACTTATAAATTTGTTTTATTGCTTTCTGACTGGATTTTCAGGAGATCATGAAAGGAATAATACTTAATGTTGAAAAACTGATAAAAGAATTAGGCAGCAAAGAAGCTCCAGAAGGAAGAGCATATCTAAGGATCCTGGGAGAAGAACTTGGATACATGAAACTCAATGATTTTAAACTGCTGGGAAGCTTGGTTTTAAAGAGTGTTAAAACTCTTCAGACTGTTCCTGAAATGGTATGTTTCTGATGCAGCAATTTGCATTATCAACTTCTTTTTAACCAGATATTTTTAAAGACTTAGATTGTATTTAACTATTATGTAAAAATATTTGATACCAGCATGAAAATAAAATTATTTCAAATAAAATATCCAGGTCTATATTGAAGGACTCTGAGAGATCTATGAAGACTCCTCAGTAATCAAGTGAAGTCATCCTGGAGGATTGGTGAAGGGAAGGAAAAAGGGAAAGTTCAGATCATATTGTATTATCAAGATATCTACGGGAACAATTCCCAAAACTTTAGTATTGGCTATTTAGTTACATGACTAAATTTTAAATTATGGAAATATGCATTAATATTAAAAAAAGCATCCTTGTCACATTAAAAAGAAAATATGTAGCACATTTGAGGAATATTTGGTAATATCCTTCTTTCATTGAAGTAAAACAATTCTTTGCCATTGAATTTGGGGAAACCAGAATATTACGTGTTATCTAAACCAGTTTACCTCTCTGTGTGTATGTTAAGGTAGATAACCTATATGTATCAAGGCTGGTAAAAGATCTGGTGTTCATTTAAAGTTCAGATTTTGCTGACAGTCTTTCATATATTTTTTTAAGCAATGAATCTATGGAAATTAGGTTCTCTACTCCATATGAAATTAACTTTTGGATTATAGAGTTGCAATCATTTCCTGATCAGTTTGAAAAGTACAAAATGTGCATATTCCAAAGTGTGGATTTGTTAGTGTTCATTTCCTTGTTTGATTCACAGATCGCACAACTCATCTCGAAAGGTATTGACAGGGATCTGTTTGTCCACTACATATTCATGGACAATGAGTTTGAGCTGCCAACTGGAGCAGGTTTACAGCTGAAGTTTGCCTTGTCTGGAATAGCAACTCCTGGGGCAAAAGTAGCTGCAAAGTTTCACCAAAAAAGCGTAAGTCCCAATAGTTGTCTATATTTTTCTCCTCCTAATAATCTATATTTTCATTTATGGGTAAAACTGTAACACCAGGAGTATTTTAAAGATTGCAAAATGTTCTTGGTATTAAAAAACCCTGACTCATTACAGGTCTTTGTTTCATTTGTGGAAAACATTTAGATTAAATTAAGAAGTAATGCATATAATAAATTATTAATGAGATATAATAAAATTGATTAATTAAAAATATTTCAATCACTCATTCAAAAATAAAACATTTTGATATGTTTCTTTTTGTCCCCCTGTACTCAAATAGCTCTGGTATAAAAGGTACAGCATGTGAATTTTCTTATCAAGCCAAAAAGTTAACTAAACCTTTTGTTGTGGCCAATTCAAAGTGAAAAAAATTGATTACCAGTTAAAAGAAATATTGAAAATTGAGTCAAGTAAAATATATTTTCACCTGAGAGAAAAATTTTAGCAAGGAAAAAAGCATATGACATAAAATTAGTTATCCACTTAAAATTAAAAAAAACCCAAATTCTATTCCTTTTTACAGTTCTAATAACTACCTTACTCTAATTTAGTCAATAATTTGTAAAAAATTCTTAGTAGTTTCAGTTCATCCAAACTTTTAATTTTTACCATATACAAGATCTAAATAAAAAACCAAGATCCTCAAATTTAGTGTTGTTGCCCTTTAGTTAGCTTTGGAATCTTTGCCAGCATTTTGCATTCTGTCCCGTCTTCCTTAACAGCCAAAGCAAAAGCTCAAAAATAAGCTGGTTTGTGTTAAGAGAAATTCAAATCTTGTATCCATTTCTTTTTTGTCAAACAGTTTGATCATTGTCTTTGAAAACTGCTATTTTTTTCCTTGCAATGGAAAACTGGCTCTTTTCTTCAAATTTAAAAATACATGCAGGTAGCTCCATGTATAAGATCTTTCCTGAAGCGTGAGTATTTTTACATTAAAGTAGGTAGGGATCCTTGGGGGTATCATCTTGCTGGCTTTTTATATTAAAGTCACCAATTATATGGGCCATTTGATTATGTGATTTGGGAATCAGATTACTTGAATATCAGAGTCAATTTTATAAAACTTACCTTTGTATTATCAGGAGTTGTATGGGGTTTTTTTGTATAATCAGCAAGAAGTGTATTGAGCAAATAAATACCCCATTTTGTTTTTATTAAATAGATGCTGGCAGATCTCATTGCTAAACCTTCAGTAGCAGTTGAATTTGTGACACACCTGGGAATAAACATCCCTGAATTTGCTGGAAGTGGTGTGGAGATGAATTCTAATATATTCCATGAATCTGGAGTTGAAGCACATGTTAGTGTAAAGGCTGGACAATTGAAATTCAGCATTCCTGCTCCGAAGGTTCCAGTAAAACTCCTCAGTATCAGGTAATGAGAACTGAATGAGAACTTTCAAGGCTGTGTTCTTCCTTCTCTTGTTAATTATTGTGGTGTAATTGAAAGGCTAGGGCAGGCATGGAAAAATTCTCAGTTCAGAAAAATTCCAGACGCTGTAAAACTGGAGTAACTTCTTTTGTAAGACAAGTAAATATGCCAGATAGGTGATGACTTGGAGTCATGGTTTACAGATTATTTGTCACTATTTTTAAAATTTTATAGAGGACTCTTAAAATTTCCATTGTTTTCTTTCACAAAAAAAATTATAACAGCAATATGAATTTTAAATTGAATTTAAATGAGCTACTTACATTAATTTCAGGGAGAGAAAATGTCTCAATATATCAAATTATAATTACCAGTATTGATAACTACATCATTCAAAGACAGATGTTATTTCAGTTAGCCCCTACATTAATAATCGAGTTTTATTCAGAAGTAACTGTGCTAATAGGACATCCGAGCACCTGTCCTGGGAATAAATGACTGACTTTTCTTTTCCAGCAATACGCTGCATTTGGTGTCTCCAGCCAAAACTGAAGAAATTCCAACTTTGATGGAGAATCAAACAACTTCAGCTTCTTGCAAGCCTTTCATTCCTGGTCTAAATTTCTGCACCAAAGTACTGTACTCTAATTCCACTGACACCGAAGCAGTTCCATATTTTCCCTTGACTGGTGAATCCAGGTAAGTCATGTCAACTTAAACTATTTATTTTGTGCTAACTACCTTTCCTCTTACTCTCCAGTAGTCTCTCACATTGAGATTACCTTTAAAAATCTTTCAAAACTTACTGGCAGCAGCAGCTCAGAAATAGAACTGTTGCAAACTGTATGATTTCTTCTGTTTGTGGTCACGGACCAAAAAGTTATTCACAGGGCATTTGTTTACTCCTGTAGATTTGAGGTTGAATTAGTGTCCACAGGCGAAGTAAAGGAATATTCTGCAAGTGCAAACTATGAGCTGCAGAGAGAGGGAAATGACCAGATAGACACCTTAAAATTTGCTGTCCAGGCAGAAGGTAAGAGTCAAAAAAACTTGTGTGGTTTTGCTCTGTTTTGAACTGACATTTACCAGAAAAGACATTTTAATTAACAGCATTCTTAACACAATGAAAGATAGAATACCATTTTCACACCCAATCAGGCCAGCAATTTAAGCACATTTCCTTTCAAGTATGCAATCCCAGTGCAATATTTTCGTGATGAGAGGCTGATTTTGTATTTTGCATGTTTTTAATAAAAGTGTGATATTGGTGAATGGAAGCAGGGAAGAGGAGATGTTCAGGGGGGTCTATATAAGCAAGAGAAAAATATATTTCTTATGAAACATCTGTGGGATGATCTGTGGGATCATTAAAATAACAAAAGTATTGATGGCTTGGTGGGTCAGCTCATCATGTCTTTAGAAGATGAGAAGAAAAAAGATGACCCAGTTGCTAATCAGACTCATCAAAAGTTGTGTTAGATCTTTAGTGGGATATAATTTTCAGCTGATACTTTTTTGTTCTCCTTTTAAGAAAACTACAAGCAGATTCCATTGTTGTGAATAATCAAAGCACATTATATTTTCTAGGTGTAAACCAGCATGAGGCCACACTGACCTTCAGGTACAACAGAGGCAAAAAGATTTTGACCAGTGATATCCAGATTCCAGATGTTGATGTTGACTTTGGTACAAACTTCAGAATTACTGATGAATCCATTTCTGGGAAGAAAGCATACACCTTTGTCTTAGACATCAACAACAAGAAGATTACAGAAGTTACTCTTTCTGGCCAGATAAGGTAACCCAGGAAAACATTTAGCATTTAACAGTTACCTTTGAAAAGTTTTATTTGATGTAAAATAGTGGGAAAATTTTATCTCGTTTTGGAGAAATTTCTTAAATACAGAGACAAAGTTACCATTGAAACCCCATTTTTAAAACTTTAAAATATTTTATTTGTAATACATCAAATGCATACATATAATACCTTGATTGATCTTTCCTACTTTGATGTTTGTGCACGCATGACTACAAGAATGCATTGTACTGCTGTTATTGCAGGTGTGATAATACAAGGATATAAACAAGGCAAGGTTTGTTCAGAGAGGTATTATGTTTTACTGGATATGCTTGGCTCTAAAAGCAGTTATTACATCTCCCCATGAAGAAATCTAATGGCACTCAGTAAGAAACAAAACCAAAAATAACTGAGAGCTTCCTGTAAAAATTCCCACGCTTCTCAATGAGAATATTTCCGGGAACACCTACAGGGGAGCTAACAAAAATGTTCAGCCTGCCAGGGTTTCTAAAATTGTCTGCCTCACAAGCCCATACTGAAATGGGCTGATCACATTCTTTAATAAACCTCAATCTTCCATGGAATTCTGTGATCCTGATGGTGCCCCAGGGAGTCTTTGTCTTTGCTGTTCATGTAGAATTGCCTCTGATATCAGTGGGAGCTTTGGATAGATGTCAGGGACCTCAATTCCCTTTCATTTGCACTAACATAACATTAAAAGTTTGCTCGCGTTGATAAAGTAACGGAGATATAAAACAAATGTGAATAAAGGAAAATTGAGCCCAGTGGCATAATATATTTTGCCAAGTGTTTTGTTTCTATTTGATTCATAGCCACAGTCTGTATCCTGAGTAGAGAATTCAGCTTGAGTAAGGCATTTAGAATTTTGTTCAGTTACAGCTTTACCAGGACAGGTAGATATTTCTATCTTTTTCACTCCTATGAAAGTAACACAGACTCATTACTGTGTGTATCTGCACAGTATCATTACATAGTGTACTACAGATTTTCCAAAGTATCTAGCAGAAGCTGAAAATATTC
Source organism: Cinclus cinclus (assembly GCF_963662255.1). Taxonomy (NCBI): domain Eukaryota; kingdom Metazoa; phylum Chordata; class Aves; order Passeriformes; family Cinclidae; genus Cinclus; species Cinclus cinclus. Next base: position 8,956,307 of record NC_085048.1, read on the forward strand.
ATTGAATTAAAAGTGTTTACAAGTTTGATCAAATATAATTTTTATAACACCTATTATGCCTTTGCTATAAATTTAAGTGCTGAAATTGCTCCTGAAGAAATACAATTAAATATTTTTATTCACATTCATTTTTTCCTTTCATAGATATGCTGGAGTGGAAGAGGCAATGTTAAGAGGCATCCTTTCTTTTCCTCGCCTGGAAACCGAACTTAGAAGTGAAGCCTTGATTAATTATTCACCAAACAAAGCATATCTTCAGATCAGCTCAGCTGCAACAGTTCATGGAAACTCAATTTCAAAAAGAGTTCTTCTCAGATATGGTAGGGGCATAAATGTGATCCATATACACAACCTGTAAATCTAAGCATTTTTTTTTGCATTCGTTCGTATCTCTCAAAACAAGAGAATTACTAATTTTACCCTTTTCTTTTAAATTAATGATTTTTAGATGCTGAGAAAGTTGAGCTAGAGTGGAATTCAGGCGCCAGTGCTGTTGTGAAAAAACTGTCTTCTGCCTTCCCAGTTGACTTTTCAGACTACCCAAAAACCCTAGAGAAGCATGCCAACAAACTCCTGGATCAGAAAGTGGCTCACACAGACATGACACTGCGACATATTGTGTCACAATTCATCGTGGTATGGTTTTCAACCTGCAGTAGATATTACAGCTCCAGTACATAGTCCTGAGGAATTCTTGCCTCTCCCATGAAAGCCAAAATAAGAACTACTTGTAAAATCACTCAGATTCAATTAGCTGTTTATTTCCAGCTTTGATAGAATGAGTCACTTTAGCAGATACCAGATTTGGTAATAGCAGATACTAGACCCCAGTATTTGGGTAGTTCAAATAACTTTCAGATAACTTCACTGGGAAGTCCTAAGACTTTTATTTACTTTGAAAAACATTTCTCCTCATTGCAGGCAACCAACACCTGGCTGCAAAAGACATCAAAAGATGTCCCTTATTCCCAGGCTCTGCAAGACAAACTAAGTGCACTGCAGGAATTGAGCATTCAGAAACTTAACCTGCCTGTTATCACCATTCCTGAAGAACTATTCCTGAAAAGGTAGGGAATGAAATTGGGATATAGTGAAACAGGAAACTGAAAATAGATATTGGTTCACATTTTAGTGTTATTTTATTTTACTTTGGTTTTATAAAACAACATGGAATTGCTGTAAACATTAGCATAAAACTGGAATCATAACAAAGAATTTTAAGGTCAGAGAAATGATATTATATGGAGGAATTCATACACATATTTAATACAGATTTGACTTCATTTAGTATGTGAATAAATCCCAAAGTATTGTATTATATTACAAGGCATACTGAATAAAAATACAACGTTCAACAGTCTTCAAGCCACAGAACTACTGAAGCCATGTTTCTTATAGATTTGTGTCCTACATCCCTGCAGACACTTTGGCCATAACCCTCATAGCTCCTACATTTTCCTGTGCAGTCCTGTTCTTCCCATTCCCCTACACATACTGGTTAACCTCCACCAGTACAGCACCTGACCTCCTCACATGCTCAGAGGGAAGTTGTACATGGGTGGATTGGGTGCTTGCACTAGTTTGGTTCCATCTCTGCTACCTAATAGAATTTTGCAGGATAGGTCATTACCCTTCTGTCACATTTCATAGAAATGAAATACTGAAATGAATGCAAAGGACAACAGAGGCTAGTGTAAGACTGGATTCCAAAATCAAATGGAGAAGAGTCTTGAATTTTGTATCTCTTAGATCTGTTTTTCCATGTATTATCTTTTATTCTGCTAACATGGTATTGTGCATTAATGGCACACATCTCTATTTCTGCCATATTGCCACTCCTGAGCTAAGTATAAGCAAGGAAGAAAGTGCTTTTTCTACTAGATTGTTACCATCTGTGATGATGATGATGTTGATAATAATAATAATAATGTTTTCTTACTGCTCTTTTGTGTAGCTTTTTAAATATTTCGATGTAAAGAAACAAATTCCAGAAGTGTTTGCTTAATTTTTATCTTCGGGTGTAGCTCTAAATATAAAAATTCAAGATTATGCAATATGAAAGACCAGTTAGGGCAACAAAAATGTATCTTTGCCAGCTTATTGTTCATTCAGAAATTAAGGCCAAGTTTCCTTCTGCTTTGTCTTTTCGTAACTACACTTTTTTGACCAATGATCCATTTTCCAGTCCTAGTTCCTGGTCACACACTTAGATTTTTATTTCCTGCTATTCAGAATAAAAAAAATGCTGAATATTTGGATGAAACTTTTTAAATGCTTACAAAGAGAAAGATAGATAAATCCTTAATTTTAGATTTTTACCATGTCTAACACTAATATGATTTCATGGATTTCTATAAGAATATATCACTTTTTAAAAATATATAATTGCCTTTTTCTGGTACTCAGCATCCCACAAGTGTGCCAGTGATTTTGGGGGATTTTTTTAACTTTACCTGCAAGTCCTTTTGTTTATGAAATGAGAAGATAAAACATTGAAACAATTCCCTGATACCAAAAGTACTTTTGATAGAATGAATGAGTCCTTGAAAACGTTGATATTAATGTTTGATCATTACATTTCTCTCTAAAATGAAAGTCATTGATATAAGTGTGTAAGTAAGCTCAGTATCATGGACAGAGGAGGAAATAATTAAAACTCCTGTTTTATGAACTTAATTTCTAACACAGTTATCTTTATTTTCCAGTGAAGGCCGGGTCAGATACAACTTAAATAAAAACAGTTTTGTGATTGATATTCCTCTACCATTTGCGGGAAGATCATCCGATGAGATATGGGTGCCAAAGACTGTTAAAACACCTCCCCTGGTAATGGAGTCCATGGGAATAAGTGTGCCATCTCAGGAGTACAGAATCCCAACCTTTACCGTTCCAAAGTCCTATCCTTTCCGTATGCCTTTGCTGGGCAAGTTAGAGGTCTCTGCTAGTGTGTACAGCAACTTTTACAACTGGACAGGCGCGTACACTGTGACTAACAGCACCACAGAGAGAGTGACCAGCATAAAAGCGACCTACAACACAAATGCTGATTCAGATTTTGAGCTGCTTGCCTACAGTGTGAAAGGTAAGAATGTTTGCTAATACTGCAGTGTTTGCAAGCTTACTTTAATTGTTTTACATCCCTTATATCAGGTATAATACATTAATTTGCCTGCACTTATTTAAAGACAGGTGTTGCGCGATCTTGAATAACTTTCTCTTTGATTTTATAGCTATTATGTGTGTTTATTCAGGTACTGAAGCTGAAGTCAGTTTAATTCAGTAAAGACTTTTAGAGTCCATATTTTCCTGGGTATTCCTTACTGAAGAAAATATCCTTCAAAACTGAAAGCATAATTCTACAAACACTTGTGCAGCTGATAAGTGAACTGTTTTCAAAATCAGGTGTGCAAGTGTATGCGTAGGTATGCCCACAATTTGTTTCTCAATCTGTTAATATGTGTATATATGTATATAAAATTGTCTTATTTTCTTTTTTTATGTCCATATATTGCCATAATATTGTATTTTTAAGTTAGTTCCCCTAAAATTGCCGTTTGGGTTCTGAAACTGCAGAAGGACAACCTGACTTCATTTTGTCCTAAACTCCTCACCATGACAGAGGCATGATAAAGAAAACACTAAAATCTAGGAATATTAGATATTGGCTACTCTTGAGTCCATTCTCTTAGTTTGAGTTTAAATAATGACATAATTTTATGTCATTTCACATTATTGTATTTAGTAGAGTAGTGTAGAAACTGAATTTATTTGTAGTTCAAAACTTTAGCTTCAAATATCAAAATAGTAGCCATTTTTACAGAAAAAATTCAGTATTTACCAAAGCACTTGGGCCTTTAAAACAAAATGGTATAACAGTAATTCCAATTCAAGCAGTAGCATAGAAGTTCAGTGGCATCAGACAGGTTCTCAAAGATGAAAAGGTATAGACACACCTACCTTTGTCTCTTTTTTTTCTATTTCAGGTTCTGGAGAAGCATCATATAACAGAAATGGATTCATCTGTGCATATGAAAATCACCTGAAGCACAGTCTCTTAACATCAGATTTTAAGCTGTCCGGCAAGAAGAATTATGAACCTATTCCAGTTTCAAACTATACCTTATCACTTACAGCATCAAGTACCCTGGGTCCTCAGCTTTCATTTTCCAGTGATATTCTTTCTGAAAAAATAAATAACATGAATACCAATAACATCAAAATGGAAGGGCAGCTGGGAGTGGCTTCAGTGTTTGCAAGAAGCATTTACAGTCTGTCTACCACATACAATGAAAAGAGACGGGTTTTAGAAGGAAAATCAAATCTGAAGTTGGATTCTTCTTACCTTCAGGCTACCAATCAGATGTCTGGCAGATACAGTGATGGTTTGTTTTCCATTACTTCAGTTTCTGATGTACAAAATGGGCTATTAAAGAACACAGCTTCAGTGAAGTGTGAAAACAGCCAGCTGAAAATGTCATCTGAAACCAATGCGAGGTATCAACATACTGCAGGTGTCAATAAGCTTGAAATAATTTTGTCAAAGAAGATGGCAGCACTTCGATCTGAATACCAAGCCACTTACAAGCAAATCCAGTATTTTGCCTTGTTTGCAGGTTCTCTCACTTCCCAGGATCTTGTTTTCAACACTGATATCTCCCTGACTGATCAGAAGAATCGAGCTGCACATAAGTCATCACTCAATGTAAATCGGTATGGTCTAGCCAGCAGTGCAACAACCAACATGCAGTTTAGTCCCTTGGCAATGCAGAGTGAAATGAATGCCAAGCTCGACACTGCTGGAGGCTCCATATCACTGTCCTCTTCGGGGCGCTATGGGAAAAACAATGCAAAATTCAATGTAGGTGGAAGAGTGAGCTTAACAGAAATAACACTGGGAAGTGAATATCAGAGTACAGTTCTGGGCATGGACAACAAACATGTTTTAAACTTCAGAGTTAATACAGAAGGACTCAAGTTTTCAAATAATTTGCAGGGATCATTCAAAGATATTAAGTTGGAGTACACAAATGATTTGAATATTCCAGGCTTATCTTTAACATTTGTTTCAAAATTAGACAACAGCTTCAGCTTTGACAAGTTCCACAAACATGTTTTTGACCTTCAACTGGAGCCTAGCTCACTAACAGCTAAACTGAGCAATAATCTTAAATACACTAAAACAGAAGTTTCCAACAAAGCAGAACTCCTTCTCAAGCCTCTAAATATGAACTTGGGTGGCAATGTCAGAGGAGCCCATGGAGCAGATGAAATAAGGCACACCTACACCCTTACATGTGCAGGTCTGACTGCAGACTTGAAAACAGACACTGTGGCAAATGTTCAAGGTGCAGCAGTGAGTCACAGGGTTCATCTGGATGTGGCAGGACTTTCTTCCTCACTTACCATGAACACAAACTGTGATTCCAAGCCTCTCCGTTTCAGCAATGCTGTGCGTTCTACTATGGCCCCGTTTGTCATCACTGCTGACGTACACACCAATGCTAATGGCAAGCTGGTTGCTGTGGGTGAGCACACAGGAGACTTGTACAGCAAATTCCTGTTTAAAGCAGAGCCTCTTGCTTTCACTTTATCTCATGATTACAGAGGTTCTACCAGCCATAGCTCGAAGTCTAGAGGAAAGTACACTACACTGCTTGATAACAAAGTTCATATGCTTTTTACCCCATCAGAGCAGTCAAGTGCTTGGAAATTGAAAAGTCAGCTAAACAATAATGTCTATTCACAAGATTTCAGTGCTTACAATAATGCAGAAAGGATTGGTGTGGAACTTAATGGAAAAGCTTTAGCAGATCTCTCTGTAATGGACACAGCAGTCATGCTACCATTAACATCCGAAGAAGTTAATTTAATTGATGTATTGGGTCTCAGGGACAGGGTGTCAGAGCCTCAAGAATTCAGCATCTCTGGCTTTGTGAAGTATGACAAAAATAAAGATATGCATCTTATTAGCCTACCTGTCTTGGAAAATTTGCCATTTTACTTTGAAAAACTCAGAGGCACCATTCTATCCACACTCCAGGCCCTACAAAGGCACCTGAAGAACATAGACATGGAACAACACATGAAAAAATACAAAGCAACTTTGGACAAACTGTCACAGGACATTAACGATTACGTGGACACATTAGATATCAAAGACAAAGTTAGCAGCATGAAAAATAATTTTGTGGCTTTCACAAAGGACTACCGAATAACATCGGATGATCTCCAAATTATGCTGGAAAAAGCCATGGACAAACTTCAAGAAATACTGTCTCAGCTGCAGATCTATCTGATAGAAGTTGAGCAATACATAAAAGACTGCTACGAACAGTACAACATTAAAGCACTTATTGCACAGTTTCTTGATCAAATAGTTGAAACAATGACAGCTCTAGATAACAAATATCAGGTAAGAACAACTGTAATCAACATCATTGAAAAATTGCGGGTGTTTTTTCAACAATATGATCTTAACAAAATCGAAAGCAGCGCTTTGGCTTGGATTAAAAATGTTGATGATGAATACGAGATTACAGCTAAAATCCATGAAAACCTAGAACTACTCAAGATTCAGATTCAGAAAATTGATATCAGAAGCATTGCGGAAAATTTGAAACAACAGATTAAATCATTTGATGCTAAAGAATGTTTAGAAAAAATTAAGCAATCTTTGCCAATCAAAAAAATTAATGAAATTATTGAACAAATCAAAGACTTTATTCTAAATTGGATAGAGGAATATGAATTATCTGAGAAGATCAGCGCTTTCCGTGGCCATATGCACAGATTGATTGTAAAATATGAAATTGATAAGCAGATATATTTTTTAATTGACAGAATGATAGAACTGCTTAAAACCTACAGAATAAAAGAAACTGTTCAGAAACTGACCATCTACCTGCAAAATACTGATGTGAAGTCATGCTTTGATAAAGTTGTTGCTTTTGTTGATGATGCTGTCAAGAAAGTGCAAACCTTTGATTATGAAAAGATGATAAAGCAAGTCAACAAGTTTCTTGATATGGTTGTTAAAAAGCTCAAGGCTTTTGACTATGACCAATTTGTAGATGACACAAATAACAAAATTCGAGAAGTGACCCAGAAAATAAATGAAGAACTCAGAAATCTAGAACTTCCACAGAAAGCAGAAGCACTGAAACAATATATAAGAGATTTTAGATCTGTGATTACAAAATACATGGAACAGTTAAAGGACACAAAGCTTGCTGCAATAATTAACTGGCTGAGGGAGCTCATAGACTCAACAACATTTGCTAATCTCAAAGCCAAGGTAAATGAACATCTGGAAGATCTGCGAGAGAGGATTTCTGAAATGGATATTTCCCAGGAATTCCAGTGGTGTCTTCAGAAGATAAGCCAATTCTACAATTCTGTTGTTATATACATTTCTGACCAATGGAACACAGCTTTCAAAAAAATCACTGCATTGGCTGAAGAGTATGATCTAAAAAATTGGGCTGAAAATTTAAAACAGTTTGTTGAAACTGGATTTAAAGTCCCTGAAATCAGGACAATTGTAGTCACTATACCTGCCTTTGAGGTTAGTCTCCGAAGTCTTCGGGAAGCAACATTTCAAACACCAGAATTCATTGTCCCACTGACTGATCTCCATATCCCGTCCTATGAAATCAATATTAAGAGACTAAAGGACATGAAAATCCCAATGAAATTTACTACCCCAGAATTTAAAATTCTAAATACCTTTCAAATTCCTTCATTCAAAATTGACTTGATTGAAGTTAAGCTTCTGATTGTGAGAACAATAGACAAATTCATGTCTGCGGAATTTCAGTTACCATCTATTGATGTCTATTTAAAAGATCTGAAGATGAGAGATATGCCTTTTTCTGACATTTCTTTCCCAGAAATACAAATGCCTCAGTTTCAAATACCAGAATTATTGATTCCAAAGCTAAATCTAAATGAGCTCCAGATTCCTAACATGAAGATACCAGAGTTCCAGCTCCCACCTATCCCACATACTGTGACTGTTCCTACATTTGGCAAATTGTCTGGTTCTTTCAGAGTCACCTCTCCATTCTTCACGCTGTCTACACAAGCTGAGCTTCGTAATACCACCACATCTGCAAACAGTCCAGAATTTGTTACCTCCATTTCAGCTCAAACAACATCCAAATTAGACTTCCTAGTTTTTAGTGTTATTGCAGATTCACGTCTCCTGGCCCCTGACATGAAGCAGCTGAACCTTAAAAATGTCATGAAAGTCAACCACAGATTCCTTAAAGTTGATCACACCAACGAAGTGGTATTTTTAGGAACCTCAGTAGAAGGTGAAGCTGAAACTAGAGCAAACTTACATACTAAGAAAAATTCAGTAGAACTACAGAGTAATTTAATGGTCAAGCTGCAAAGAAAAATTTGGGTGCAGAGTGGAATGGCATATTCTCACAGACTGAATATTCCACAAGCTGATTTCTCCAGCCAGGCTGATCTGGTCAATAACATGACAACAGAGGTAGAAGCAGGATACATATCATTTACCTCTGCTGGTAAAGGAAACTGGAAATGGGCTTTACCTAATTTCTCCGATGAAGGTACTCATGATTCACATGCCACTTTCAAGATTGAGGGCCCCAGTATTACATTTTCTGCCAACAACAGAATAAATGATAAGTACCTGAAAGTCAACCAAGCTATGAGATATGAATGTCATTCCTTAATGTCTGCAGCACTTCAGATTCAGTCTGAAATTGAGTCACAGCGTGTAGGACACAGCACTCTGAATGTGAAAGGCACAGGAGAGCTTCTAGGAATGAAAGTAGAATTAACAGGCTCTCACAATGCTCGACTCCATGGACGGATTACTGGAACTGTAAATAATGATCTTTCCTTCTTGGCATACCCTTCTGAAATTCGTCTTTCAACAAACAATGATGGAAATGTGAAAATCAGCTTCCCAATGAAACTGACTGGCAAAATTGACTTCCTGAATAACTATGGGTTTGCCCTCAGTTCTTCTGTTCAGCAGGTCAACTGGCAAGCTAGTGGCAGATTCAATCAGTACAGATATTCCCATAATATGTCTGCTGGCAGCAATGATGACAGAATTGCAGTTCATATCGAAATGAATGGAGATGCCAACCTGGACTTCCTAAACATTCCTCTAAGCATTCCTCAGGTTCAAATTCCCTACACTGGAATCAAAACTCCTCAACTAAAAGATTACTCACTGTGGGAACAGGCAGGCCTGAAGGAATTATTGAAGACAACAAGACAATCCTTTGATTTAAATTTGAAAGCTCAGTATGAGAAAAACAAAGACATGCATGCAATCCCACTTCCTTTAACAAAAGTGCATGAAGTACTTAATAAAAACATCCTTTTATTCAACAAGCATTTTGAGAAAGGAAGAAATGCAGCTTTAGATTTTCTCACAAAGTCATATAATGAAGCAAAAACAAAACTGGACAAGTACAAGATACAAACATCACTGAACAAAATACCACGGACTCTCAGGATTCCAGGATACACCATTCCAATTGTGAATATTGAAGTTTCTCCTTTCACTGCTGAGATGCCAGCCTTTGGTTTCACACTTCCAAAAGAAATAAGCACAAGAGGATTCACAGTCCCAATAATTGGATTTTCAGTTCCATCTTACACACTAGTCGTACCTTCTTTTGAGCTTCCAGTTCTCCATATCCCCCAGGATCTACGCACTCTAAAACTTCCTAGGTTCAGAATCAACAGCTCAGCAAACAACATCTTAGTTCCTGCCATGGGTAACATTACTTATGACTTCTCATTTAAATCCAGTGTAATCACTTTAACTGCAAATGCTGGGCTGTTTAATCAGTCAGATATTGTTGGACATCTCAGTGTCTCATCCTCTTCTGTCACTGAGGCTCTGCAGTTTAAGCTGGATGGTTCAACAAGTTTGACAAGAAAAAGGGGGTTGAAGCTGGCCACAGCATTGTCCCTGAGTAATAACAAATATCTAGGAGGAAACCATGATAGCACTATCACTCTCTTAAAGAGGATCATGGAAGCTTCTGTGGCAACAAATATAGAAGTTGACACACCAGTTTTAAAAATTAATTTCAGTCAAGAACTTTCTGGAAATACAAAATCTAAACCCACTCTTTCCTCAGGTCTAAAATTAACGTATGATTTTAATACTCTCAAATATGGTACCAGTGCTACGGGAGAAATTGCTCACAAATTTGCATTAGAGAGCCTTACATATTACATATCAGTAGAATCTTCTACAACTGGGGATATTAATGGAGTATTTTACACTGGAAATGCATTTTCTGGAAGGTTAGACCATGAGGCAAATGCCTATTTAAATGCTAATGGAGCTAGGTCATCCCTCAAGTTTGAGGCCCACTCTAAAGCAGATGGACTCTGGATCATTGAAATCAAAGAATTACTTGCAGTTGAAGCATCGACCCGTCGTATTTATGCAGTCTGGGAGCACAATGGGAAGAACTATGCAAGATATACATCTCGTTTCACAACAACGGGGACTCAGAGATGCAAAGCAACCTTAGAGCTAGCTCCTTGGGATGTATCAGCAGATCTTCAGATTCAAGCCATTCAGCCAAATCCCTACCTGGGCATGGCATCAGTTAATGAGGTTGTTGTAGTGAAAATCAGTCCTGCAAACCAGAAAGCTGGCTGGAAGGGCGAAGGCCAAATTCACTCACTCTCTCTCAGTCATGATATGCAGTTATCAAATGAAAAATCAAAGGCAGAATTTGTTATTTCTGGATCTTTGGAAGGATATATGGACTTCCTCAAAGTCATCAAGTGTCCCATTTCTGAGAAGAGCTTATGGGATATCATGAAGCTGGACGTCACTACCAGTGCTGACAGGAAACAGTTCTTGAATGGCTCAGCATCCCTCGTGTACACAAAGAGTGAGGATGGTTACCTTTTCCCCTTACCTGTGGATAAGCTGACCGACGGCTTCACTGTCACTATTCCTGGGTTACACCTAAAGGCTCCAAGCCCTGTCCTCAGCACTCCAGAGTTCAGCCTTCCTTTCACCACTCTCCAGGTCCCAGCATACACTGTTGACTTGCGCAACATAAAAATTCCACAGACTCTAAGCACAATGCCATTTGATGTCCATTTACCCACAATGCCAAAGTTAAGATTCCCCAAAGTGGATGTAGGAGCAAATTATATTACATTAGAAGAATATAAAATGCCATTTTTTGAGGTGACAATACCTGAATACCAAATAACTATGTCTCAGTTCACTTTACCAAAGAGTGTTTCATTTGGCAGTTTCTCTGTAGATCTAGATGAAGTAGCTAATAAAATTGCAGATTTTGAAATGCCTACAATTACCATTCCTGAACAGAAAATTGAGGTCCCCCCTCTGAAAATATCCTTGCCTGCTGGAATTTACATCCCATCATTTGGTGCCTTGACTGGATCTTTCAAAGTTGTTTCTCCTCTGTACAATGTCACCTGGAGAACAGACTTGACAAATAAGAAGGACTCTTTTGAACATTCCATTGACTCTACCTGCAGCTCAACATTGCAATTCCTGGAATATGACCTGAATGGTAAGACATTACAATTCTATATGCCATGATTTCTGGGGGGAAGTTATTGTAGACAAGGCTTTTTCAGATATTTTTTTTTTCCCTAGCGCTTTGCATATGAAAGTGTTTCTGTCTATTTAGCCTTGACGTTAGATGACTCTTCTTTTACCAGCAGTGGCGTTTTCTCATAAATTACTATCAGAGCTTCAGTCAGTCACTCTAAAGATTAATGACTATATGTATTTGTGTGTCATATCCACGTTGAGATATAATGTGAATTTTAAAATTCTCCAGTCTAACAAATGTTTTCATGTCTTTTTGTTTGGGACATTATGGGCATTCAGTTTCTTGAAGCATAATTTGACGTATCAGCGAAAGATGGCCCACAGCTGGCTATCTAACATACAGCTGGGTATGTCTTTTGTATTTTTTGTTGGTAATAGAGATATTTTAAATTTTTTCACAGTTGTTTCAAACTATGAATATAAAGAAGGAGTGCTTGTTGTGAAGACAACTGGCAGCTTTTCACATCGTGACATGAGTGCAAACTACAATGAAAATCTGACTATTTCAGGATTTGGGTAAAGATTTGCTCTAATAATATAATCTATAATAGACATAATTGCAAATGATGTGTTGTTGCTTTGACCTCTAAGCCCAAGGGTACTTTGAGTAATTAATAAGAACCTGTATATCTACCCTGCCATTATTTGCTGTGTCCTTTTCCCCCTCAAGGTAACTTGAAAGCTGTTCCCTCTCAGGGTTTCTAGAACAGCTTTTCTCACCAGCCCCATGTCAGAAAATCACTGAGACATAAACACAGTATTTTATAATCAGAGAAGTTCTAGATCTAACCATCAATATAGTTGGGTTTCTTCCCAGTAGATCCCTCTGTCACCACAAACCACTACAGAAAAAATTTTATTCACAAGTCCCCACACCAGGGATTAGACATGTCTCTCTTACTGACTGTGTCAATCTGCAAGTGTTATGTTGATACATCCAAGGGACAGAATCAGTGAAGGTAAGTTCATATGTAAGTAAACAGTAGTGCCTATACTTGTGTTGGTGGGAAAATTGCAATCAGTTTCTAGAAATCTGTAGAAAACTGACAACTGTAAAGCTACAGGTTTTGTTTTGCTGGCCTAATTTAATGAAAATTCACAACAGAGCTCAATATAGTTTTACCTAAAGCAGGAAAATTGGAATGACACAAAGTTTTGAATGTGTCAGGCTAAATTCTAAGAAATGTGGATAGTAAACCCTACATTTTCTTTTCATCATAAAGGCATTGTTTACATACATATATATACATATGAAATTATAGGTGGCACTATGTTCAGACATACAGCATTGAGCTTGTGCTTTCTGCATTGCTTCATAGCTGTGTACTTACTGTGGTTGCAGAGTCCTGGAGGATACTTTATCACTAGACATCATCAGCCCAACTTTCACAGATGTTCATGTGCGTTACCAAGAGAATGAAAGGAAATCTTATGGCTCAATATCCTCACCCTCATCTGGGACCCTTGCTTATGTCATGGAAGGGAATGATGAAATTTTCCTAGCCAGAGTTTACTACCAAACTCAGGTAAGCTTGATATGAGCAATAAAAAGCAAAAAATGTTTAGTGTGGTCAGAGGAAAAGTTCCCTTTTAAATTTTGTGTATAAATTAACCACCAAATAAAAACTGTATTATCAGTAATAAAAGGCTTTATTTCCTAAAGTGGCCTTTCCAGTACTAAAAATAATATCTATGTAAAGAGGTGTTTTCAGCTCTTTCACACAGTTACTTTTTCCATCTCCTATGTCAAGGAGGCACACCGACTGAAGGTGAAGAATGGACAAAATCACTTTTAGATAAGTTACCCATCAGGTTTAATAGATAGCCATTACAGTACTTAGAATTACTACATAAGTGACCATTATAGGAATAAGGCAAATAGAAGAGGTCAGACCATCTGTGAAGTGTCTTTTTTAATCCACTAACATGTTACAATATATGCTCTTATTATTGGCATACTACAGTAATTTTGAGAATTAAAATCTTACCTTCCAAAATTATATACCAATTTAGGGATCACAAGCAATTAATAATTCACTACTTATTAAAAAAATGGAAAAACTGTACATGCAAATATATTCTCATTTGAAGATTTATTAACTATTCTGAGTAACTGTCTAATTTGTCTCATTTATTTAAATTATTACAAAATTAAATCCTCTAACATTTTCATATGAAAAAGATGCTTTTTGAATTCACTTTAATGGATTTCAGGAATGGGTAGAAGGCTCATTTTCCTGAGTAATTCACTTGCCTTATGAGACATGATAGGCATTTAATACAAAGGAAGGAAAAATCTTATTTGTAGTCAGATATTAAAGACCAGACTAAGTTATGTTCTAGTCTTGCTCTTTGAAGAAGCTCAAAGTAGCTTGATATAAGATAATTTCTTCCAAAATAACCTTTCAAGATGAGAGCAAACAGACAGCAAACAGACAGTGGACAAAAAATTGGAGAGTGCTTGTCTTAATAAATGATAAAATTAAAGATGCAACAATGAGTACATTGAAATGCACTCATAAATAATATTGGAGTTTTCTTACCCTGTTTTGTATTTTCAGTCTGCTCCCCAGAAGGACATTGACATACTAAAAGGTGAAATATCCCTCAAGGAACCTGACCAGATTCAAATGAAATTCAACTGGAATGAGAATGCTGCCCAAGACTTGCTGCTGGGTCTGAAAGAAAGAGTGCCTAAAATGACAAATGCAGTCTATAGGTATGTTAATCGGTACCATAAGGAGCATATGGGATTGGAAATTAGTGCTGCTACCTTAAAGATGAAGAGTATAATGCAGAATAGTGCTGAGAAAGCATACACTTTTGCTGCAAATCAAATAGATGAAATAGATGCTCAGCTTCGCACAGCCGCCAACGAAGCCTCTGACAAATATCAGGAGCTGAAGTTCAAAGCTAAACGGCTTTATCGAAGAGCAGCAGATCAGGCTGAACATTTTGACTATCAAAGAGTAAAAGCAAAACTTTTGGATGTTTTAATTGACATAATAGAAGAGTACCACCAGAAAATAAAGCATGTAATTGACTCTGCCACTGAATTCCTGAAAACCACAAAATTTCAGGTCCCTGGGCTGTCTGAAAAGTACAGTGGTGCAGAAATATACCTCATAACTACAGAGAAGGTGGCAAAAACTGCTGATGTATGCCTTTCAAAACTTCAGGAATACTTTGATGCCCTGATTGCGGCTATCAATGAGCTGGAAGTCAAACTTCCTGCTTCTGAAACAATTCTTAGAGGCCGTAATGTACTTGATCAAATTAAACAAATGCTGAAAGATTTGCAGGACAAAATCAGGCAGACATTTGCTACTCTTCAGAAAGCTGACTTTGCAGGAAGGCTGAAGCAACTGAAACAAGCAGTGCAACAAGTTTTTCAGAAGGTAGAAGAAATGGTTAGAAACTTGCAATCCAAAACTGTTGAAGACCTCAAAGTCGAAACACAAAAGCTGTACAGAGATGCAATGGCTTCAGAGTTTGCCCAGAAGCTGAGATCATTGACAAAAGATGTTAAAAAATACATTTCTCAGTTCAAAGACTTTAGCCAGAAGACATTCCAGGACCTTTCAGAAAAGCTGCACCAGCTGCTTCTCTATGTAAAGTCATTGCGGGAGGAGTATTTTGATCCAACTACACTTGGATTGTCAGTGAAATACTATGAGGTGGAAGACAAGGTACTGGGATGGCTGAAGAATATCATAAATCATCTCGTGGATTGGCACAACCGGTGCGTTGAAGATTTTGCTGGCATTGTTACACGCCTGACAGACCAAGTAAGAGAATTGGTGGAAATCTACAGTCAGGAATATTATGACCTTATAACTGACATTGAAGGAAAAGGAAAACAGAAGATCATGGAACTCTCATCTGCTGCTCAGGAAAAAATCCGGTATTGGTCTGCAGCTGCTAAGAGGAAAATCGATGAACATAACAAGCAACTCAAAGAAAAACTTCGGGAGATCTATGGGCAGCTTAGTCAGTCCCAAGAAAAGCTAATCAGCGAAGCCAAAAGGTTAATTGATCTAACTGTAGAAAATTACTCTGCTTTCCTGCAATATATCTCAGAGTTTCTTCGCTGGCTAGAGCAAATAACAGCTGAGAGCATAAAACCGTACGTAGCTGTTCGTCAAGGAGAGCTTAGAATACAGGTGCCCATGTGACTGGCAGTCCATTTACCAAATGCCCCAAGAAAGCAGACAGGCACTCACAACTAAAGTGGAAATGACACACATACTGATTCAGCAAGGCATCAGGAAAGGCTCCAGGAAATGGAAAGGAATGCAACACTTCACAGATTAGCAACTTGACACTGAGCAAGTGAATCCTCAGGACATTGTGGAAAATATTCAGCAGCGCATGAACACCTGAATGGGCATGCAGAAGAGAAGAAGTAACAAGTTTCTACCAAAATGGATTTAAATGTAACAGCAATCAGTATACTGGAGCTTCAGGTAGATACGTTTGAATAGGAAGTTGTAAATGAAAACTTAATAATCTACACTAGGTTATTTTAATAAGCTTAATAAGCAAATAAATGAGTTCTTTATTACATTTTTGTGTCATTCATTACACCTACTTTTACTTGGAGTATGAAACTTTATCCAACAATTTTCAAGGTCAATGGGAAGTCTTTTCTTTGAATTCACAGTATGTTGGATCAAGTTAATAATGTGCAATGCATATTGTAAATAGTCACAAAAGCTATGGAATACATAGAATAAACATGTTTTAAGATAAAGGTCACATTCATAAGCCAGTTGAAGGAAGACTTGGAAACACATCTAATCCCCAGCACAGAAATACCTTCATAGATAAGTAAGGAAAAAAGCATGTATAAAAACATGAATTTAAAAAATTAAAAATTCTGAAAAATGCATCAAAAAATTGAAAATTAATATAGAATTATGAACATATGTAGAAATATGACTCCTGGAAAATTGCAGATGATAATACAAAGGTTTTCTTAATAAAAAAATAATTTATGCCTTTGTCAGTTTTCAGACAAACACACAAGGGATTTTATATGAGTTTTCTTTCTACTGGCTAATTTATACTTCAGAAATACAGGGTTTTCTCACCTATTTCCCCATGATATTTCTGGTTTCACTTTAAATTGTCTATGTTTTACTTATTATGAGTTTAGTCAAGTGTCAAAGTTTCACAGACATCACTGTGTATGATGGGAGCCAAAAAGTTTTCCTCTCCTAGGCTGAAGCCTAGACCATTTAGAAGAATTCCCAGTTTAAAGATGAATTTAAAGTATGTTGAAAATGTTCCTCACAAAATAAGACTATTTTTAAGTGGAAAATATGTTTACCTGTAAAGGTGTACTAAACAGACGGTCCCAGAGAAATGCATGCTCAGGCTGAAATAATGTTGCCTCTTTGAGAATAAACTTTTTGACAAACACTAGAAAGTTTGTGCACGTCTGTTTTGATACAATCAGTACACTCTGTAATGTGTTTGTTTATTAATGGGAAAACAGAATCTGTTTACATTCCATGGTATGATGGAGTACATACATGAAGCAATGGAGCACCAAGACTTTGATATCCCTACTGATAGATAATGTTATTACCTGAGTAACTTTGCCAGTAATGATTCTTATCACATAAGCTAGTTTAAACCTGAAATCAGAATCTCACAGGCATGGTATTATACATGCACCTATCTAGCTGTCAGCAAGTGGATATCTCTTAGAAAATAAGGTAAATCCATTGTCTCTTCAGAGCTTTCAACTATCATAACTACAGCAAAAATTCTCAGAATAGTCCCCTGTGAACTATAAAATAAGTTTTGATTCTGAATAGAACTAGCCTGCATATGTCACTCATATGCAGACATAGGTCTAAAAGGTATAAAAATCAAAGGTATAAAGATCCCTGTTTATATGTTTACATGTCCTACTGAACATCCCAGTAGAAACAATGTTGGCTACAAAGCCCTTTCACCTTCATTCACAGGGACACTGAAGCTTATGGGTCTTCTGATCTTTATTGGATGTCAGATTGCACAACTCATTTCCCTGAATTTCACAAATGTTTAAGCACAACCAGATTTCTCAGACACTGACTGATTGTTGCTTCCCTTCTTTATGACAAATGGCCCTGTGAAACAAAGGACAATAGAATAAATTATAATAGTTATGGGAGAAGAGAGATTTAAAATTTTGTTTTCTTTTGTTTTCCCTCTCATGTCTCTTTATTTCTGTCCATCATCCATTGTTCTTGGAAGGATTATAAATGCTAAAAAAGGATTTACTTATAAGGAATGGGTTAAATGAATAATAAATATGCCAAAGAGTATAAATACTGTCTCTTATTGGCAAGAGTGAAGCTTCCCAAGAGCAAACACAATAGTTTGCACACTAAATTGTGGTTAGAGGTTAGAGGAGATTTCCAAATCTCATAGCAGCATTGCTGCCAAGTGGATTAAAGTTCTCAATCCTGTAATCTATGTGCCATCTTGCAGTTATCCCACAGTTGGTCTGGGGAGGGCCTGGAAGCAGAACATTGCTCTCAAAACTGATCTTACTGAAACTCAGCTGTTTTGTAAATCCCCACACCAGAGAGGTTATCTCAAACACTCCATTAAAACTTGGGCAATATTTTGACATGGGAAGAGGTTGTTTATGTTTGTGGGTGTGCATCCCACAAGCACATACAAACAGGTACCACTTGAATTTCCATTTCTTTTCCTTCCTGGTTGATGTTGCTGTTTTATTTCAGGATCTAGAAAATTTTATCCTTATTTCCCATGTAGTAAGTTACAGAAATATAGACAAAACCACAATTATTCTAATTGCGTTGCAACTTATTAAATGTTTGCAGTATAATAATTTGTAATATTGTTAGTTTGATTTTGGCTTCTTTTCAGTCTAGTTTATATAACAGGAAATATTATATTTCATTAAATCAAAATGTGTGGGAGATAGGGAATCAACAACTATGTGGGGCTCAGTGACACTGCTTTTCTTTTCTTTTCTTTTCTTTTCTTTTCTTTTCTTTTCTTTTCTTTTCTTTTCTTTTCTTTTCTTTTCTTTTCTTTTCTTTTCTTTTCTTTTCTTTTCTTTTCTTTTCTTTTCTTTTCTTTTCTTTTCTTTTCTTTTCTTTTCTTTTCTTTTCTTTTCTTTTCCTTTTCTCTATAGTCTTCATCATGTGAATTCTCATAAATGCCAGAGGGGCTTTTCTTTATAATTTACAGCAGGTATCAGACATAGAGCAGAACTGGTTGTAAAAGTTTAATTACATGAAACATTTTAACAAGAAATTGAGAGAACAATATGCCCTGCTCTAATTAAGTGATTGTAGAAATAACATTGACAAGAAATGTGTGTGTTCCTAAATGAAAAGCTTTTGCAGACGTAGGACAGCAAAAATGTTCCAGAATTTTAGATTATGCAACCAACTAGAGCTGATCTTTCATTAAGTGATTCAAAAGTCCATGCATAGTTTGCTGTGTATGCAGAGATTCTACACACTTATCCACATCCACACACACCATCATCCACCTCTGGCTCTAAATTGTGCTATTGATACTTTTAGAGCGACTGCCATTATGGCCTGCTTATACCTTTCAAGACTTATATTCAAATATTAATTATTCAGTAAGTGACACCAAAATTTGTACTACTCTTCTGCTGGCAGATTTATTGTCTGGGTGGGAAACCAGAATTTATGAAAGGCCATGCGGACATACAGAATTGCTTGTATTCCATTTCTATGCAGCCAAATCCTGGCCCAAATGAAATCAATAGCAAAATGTCTATTGGCCTCAGCAGGAGTAGGCTTTGCCCAGTTAGGTGTATAACTTGAGAAGCACTCTGGGATCCTGTAGGACAAAGCTATATTATTATCTATAAAAATCTACACAGAAATATCATTGAAAAAACATTCAGACAAGAAAATGAATCACTAAAAAAATTGAGACAGATCAGAATGAAGCTTGCCTGTACAACATTAACCAGAGCTTCTTTATAATTTTTTACCCAGCATTACTTAATATCACAGAGAAAGTCTGCCAGGGCCAAGAATTCTAGGTTCTGGTCCCAGGCCTTAGACATGGAAATATGCACATACATCACATCACCCTTTCCCTCATTTCATTCTCCATTCAAGGCATTAAGGGAAACTGGGACCTTACAGCATAAAAACTTGTGTTGGATGTTTGTAAGACCCAAATGGGCAAATTCTTGAGCAACATGATCTGAGTTAAAGCTTGCCTCTGTTTAGAAAAATAGGTTGTACTAGAGATCTCCCAAGGTCCCCTACAACTTGAGCTACTTTGTGATTCTCTTGTGACTAAATTGATATGGTTTTAGGCTGCCATCTCTAACACTGTACCTACCCTTTGGTAAATGGTTTATGAGCAAATGGCTGCATCATTATTGCAATATATTCTTATACATAGACAGAAAGGTTTCATGGTATCTCTGCATGTAAACACATCTCCATTCTGGTTGAAACCATGAGGCATCCTAAAATTCCCTGAAGCATTACAGCAACTGAAGCCATTGGTTCTGCATCATTCCTCTTGTATTTCTGTGCTTTTCATGTGACTAGCTCTGCTGTACCAAACCATAGACACTTTCCCAATATGCAGGAGCTGATATTATGACTATTGACATTCATATTCTGACAGCATGCTTGTAGTAGCTGTTAGAAGAGCAAGATGCACATCTTCTCCAAGTGACTGGAGAAGGATCCTCTGCTAGGCTGGGCATTATCAAAGTGAGACAATCAAGTACATGAGCAGCAGGTTGAGCACAATCTTGGGGAAGTAACAAAGGTCATGCAAAATGCCTACACCATGCATCTATTTTGAATAATTTGCCAGGTATTTACTGTAAGCAGAGACCCACCACAAGTTATAACCTCATACTGATTTCCCAGCAAATAATTCAAGATGACATGTTAAAAACAATCTTGAATTTATGGATAGATCCATTAATCTACACTGCCTTTGGGAGTCAAGGAGCAAGTTCTGGTCTCTGAACAAGTGATACAAATTAGCTCAAACATTATATAGCATATAGGAAATAGGACTTGGAACAACTCTCTGTTCAAGTGTCCAAGTTTCCTCTAAAAGTGAGCCAAAAGCCATATAAAGCATAGGTACCTGGGGGACCTGAGATTTGGTCTGAAGCATGGAGTGAACCAAACGCACAGCAGGGAGAGCATGAAGGACGAAAATATTCACTGCATCTACCAGACAAATGGCATGGTTAGATACTTAGAGGAAGCTACTGGGGTGAGTTAAGATGGTTTTAATTAAGGCCATACATGGGGAAAAGTATCAGACCTGCAACTTTTTAAGTGCTGCCTGCCACTTCTATTAGGCTACTGAAAGAGGCTGCTGGGTTTCTGGGCAACCTAGCTGTTCTTACAGGGATAATCTGCTCTGGTTTCTGTGCAGCTTTCACTAAGGATGGAAAGGAAACACTTAGCCTCCATACCATACTTTTCTCTCCCCACGTTTTCCCTGCTGTCACCACTTCTGCCACAGTTAAGATGTATTCCAATGTTGTTGCCAAGCAGAGGAAAAATGTTAACATACTTGTTAACTTGTTATTTTGCTGTAGTATATTTTCTGGTATTTGCAATGACTACAGGACTTTATTTCTAGAAAACTTGATAGTGCTTTTATGCAGAACTATTTTCTGTAGAAAGTGTTTTATGGATGTCTTTGTATTCAGCTCCAAAAGCAGTGGTAATTGTAGTTCTCTTGGTAGGTTTTGTTTGTGGAAGGTTTTTACATTGGAACCCTCAGAAATCTCTTCATCTGCTAACATGTTGTTTTCTCACCAACCTCATAAACAGCCCCACACAGTGCCAACTAGTCACTCTGAAAAGCCATTTGTTTCTTTCCTTCTAATACCTGCAATATTCTTAGGTTTTAAATCAGTGTCTCACCTGGTTGGAAGCAAAGATCCAAAGCCAGTTACAAGATACTATTAGGCCCCTACACTAAGACACCAGATCAAACTTCTGCATTTAGCCAGAAACTCCCCATTTCCCAGGTGTATGCTCTCTCCTTTGTACTTCACAATCCCTTTAAGACTGCATCACATTATGCTGTTAAAAGGAAGAAAAATTGAAAGGTGGTATCACTGTCTCCAAAGTTCAGCATTGGTGTTAATTTAATTTATTTCGAGGTGACTACCTTTGAATGTTCTCAAAGAGAAGCTGGATTAAAAAAAAAAAGCTCTCACCAACACCTACTACCTCAGTGTTGCACGACACTTTGCACAGACATTTCCTATTGTCAGCAGCCTGTCTGTCTCTCCATAAAGTTCTTTTGCTGTTGTTACTATATTTGTTTATTTAGTAAGCCTTTGTTTTTCTCTATGGAAATAACTGGCTTATAACTACTTACAAACAATATGGACAGTTATGCAAAAGCATTTCATTTTAAAGCTGAAGAACAGAAAACCAGCCAAATCTGAAGGAACACACATCTCACACATAGCCCATATTCCAGCAGTAAAAAACCCCACAGCGTCTCTCTCTCAGACACATCTGTCTGTATGTGCAAACGTCCATGCAAATACACGCACACGTACTATGTACATTGCTGTCAAGTTAAAAGCCTAAAGTTAATCCTTAATCCTTAGGTCATCCCCTTCATTTCAGCACATCAAGCCAGCCAAGTCTTCCCAACATGCTTGTCAACAGTAAGCTGATGTAACTCTTCCCACTCTGGACCCATTAATTCAGCAGTTTCACCAGTGGTGTTCCACCAGGTTCATCTTCCAAAACTTTGATTTTTGTTTAAACACAGAATCAGAAAGTTAGAGTTTTGGGGTCCTGCAGGAAGGCAGCTTTCCTTTTCTTTTTTCACTCCATTTCAGCTGAAATGTGCTGATGAATTCACTGCATAATTTTGTTAAGTGATACAGTTCATTTTATTCAACAATGGCCAGTTCCTCCTCCAAAAGATTTGAGCTTAAATTTTCCAGCCCTTTTAGAAACACTGTTTTAAAAGAAAAATTTTGTTGATACTTTTCTAACCCAGTAATGGCCTGGTGACTTCTTTGTGGCCAAGTGTATGTGTGTCATTGGCACTCTGTGTCATCCCTCTTTAGTTTTCCACTGAACATTATTATCTTTTTGCTGTCTACAAATCTTCTTGATGTCTGACCTCATGTCTGACTTCCCTTAAAATGTGGTACCCACTGAAGAGACAGGGTCAAGTTTAATTGCTCATGTTCTGGATTAGGGTTGAGTTCCTAGGTCAGTTCTTTTATACATTGCATCATTCATCCACCTCAATTTCTCATATATTAGTTTCCCATGAGTAAAATGTGAATTATACTTCTCTGCTTTTCAATGGAATTGTCAGAATGAAACTAACTCATGACTTGGAGATAATCTGATTAGTCTCATAGTGCTGAAGACCACGAAGTAGGTAGACACACTGTAATGGCAACAAGAAATCAAGATACATGTATTGACTTCTCTTTGCCATCATCATGTTTATTGTTTCAGAAACTTGGAGTCGATTTCATGTGCTAAATCACTCAGAAACACTCTAGTCCACCCCAAAACCATCATACATACCAGGCATCAAACATACAACACTCTCATACAGATAAATGATCCGAGGAATGGACTCAACGGCTGCTAGCAGTTAATTTATATCGTGGTTTCACCATAAACTTTTAACTTTGGAAATTATCTGCCGCCCGTTTCAGTTTTTGGCTGCCACATAATGCACCTTTGTGAAGTCACTTTTCTGTCTAATAGAGATATTTCTTTTTATGGGTGAACATTTGTTTAAAAATAACAAATAATAATCTAATTTACCGTGCACAAAGAGCATGCTACTTAACTGTATGTAACCAAGTCCCTTTTTGTCTGGTTTCATGTTTAGCAAGGCATGCAAACTAGTCGATATTACAGGGAGAAGATGATTTATTTAATAAAATTACATTCCATTTTTTTCCATTAAAAAAACAAATAATTGTAACAAAAAAAAAATAGTTTTTAAAATAGAAAAGCATAGCCTGCAAAGATTGATACTCAAAAGTCAGCACATATGAGAAAGTCTGATGCTAAGCTCAGCTGCTTCTTCACCCCATCTCCACTTCTGTTCTGGGTCTGGTGTGCAGCCAGTCTCTGTTTCTGAAGTCGAGTACTCCCCTAGTGATTACTGATATCCCCCATAATGTAGTTAGCAGATAGCCCATTTGTTCCGCTCTGGATAAGGTTGCAAGAGAACATTTTAAGTACACTTTGTTCCTTTGGGGAGGATAAAATTTAGCATATATATAGATATAATATGTAATGTGCAATGTCTAATATATACATTGACATGTTATATCTACCTGTCTGTACTCTCCTTGTGACAAGAAGTTGAACAGGAGTCAGCAGTATGGTCTTTTGCTCAAGAAGGCCAACCGCCTACTGGGAAGTTGTAGCTAGCAGGTCTGTGAAGAGATCCTTCTCCTCTATTTGGCATTTGTGAGACCACATCTGGATTACTGTGTCTGGTTTGGGGATCCCCAGTGAAAGAGAGCCATGGACATACCAGAGTGAGTTCAGCAGTGGCCAGCAATGTACTCAGGGGGCTGGAGCACACAGCATGCAAGCAAGAGGGAGATGGATGGATTTCTGAGTCTTAAGAGGAGAAGGCTGAGGAGAGACATTATTTCTGTTTTCCATGACCTGTTGCATGGTTATAGAGAAGACAGAGTAAAGCTCTTCTCAGAGCAGAAAGACAAAAAGCAATAAATAAAAGCCATATGAAGTATAAAAAAAAAAATGCCCTGTGAATAATCAAATGCTAGCACAGATCCAGGAGAAGCTGTGGAATGTTCTTCTTTGGACATGTTCAGAACTCAGATGGGAACATTCAGAAACAACTTCATCTGACTTCAAAATTCAGCACAGCTTCCAAGTTAGTCCTGCATTGTGTAGGGTATTGGATCAGATGATTGCAAGAGGTACTTTACACTCTGAATTATTCTATTTCATTATAAGATCTAAACCCTTTTTGGGGTTTGCACCCCAAAACCACTGAAAGGCTGCAAATTCATACCTATTTAATGACAGATATTTCTCAAAGAAAAGCTTAGTTATGAATGTCCTACACAGGAAAATCTTCTGGTGGAAGTCACATTCGGCCATGCAACATAAATGCATATCAAACATGGATGGCTTCAGCAGTTCTTGCACTCCCAAAGCTATTCAGTGTGATGTAAGTGAACTGTTTCCCACTAACATTTCAAGTCACAGGAAATTGCCTTACACAACATTTAGTAGTCATAGAGTCTCTGTTTTGCTGCTGTTGTTCATCTTCAACACATGTAGAAATTTTTTGGCAAAAAGATGGGCCACTAAATGTGATCTTTTGTTTTGACGTAATGCATTACTCTTACTCATTAGATGCCTTTTTGAGATTAATCTAAGAATGTTGCTCTTGCAGTCAACCAGATAACACTTCCTTTTTCTTTTGGGCAAGGGAGCTATGAGATGTCTACAATTTTTTGGCTAGAGCAACTCTGATACTTTATGCATTTGGGCCTTTGTTCTTAAAATAAACACATAAACTTGGCTTAAAGTAAGAAGTAGTAGAATTTGTTTGTTATTAGAATTCACTTATGATCAGAAGAGCCTTTAACCAGCAGCTGTTCTTATGCACTGTATGAGATGACCACACTTTCCCCACATGTTTTGGAGGGTGAGAATGGCATGTGCTATGATACTAAGGATCTCACAAATGTCAGGGATGCCTTTTAAATTACATTTACTGCTCTGTGTTTCTCCAGATAAAGAAGCACTGTAGGAAAACAAGGAGACTCTGATCAAGACAAAAAGCCTATGTCCAATTATGTCTACCTCTGAGCTTGCCTTTTGCTATCAGGTTGACAAGTATAATTTTCTTGAGATGGTGTCCTCTCAGAGAAAAATTCACAGAAATAGACCATTCATACAGACATGCACATCTTCCTAAGAGTGTCTGTGGCATTGTTGTGTGTACACCAGAGGTCGTGAACCTTTTCCAGAGGGCTGTAATTTCTTCAGTCTCTTATATTTAAGGTTTTTTATGCCCTTTTCATGTCTGCTCACATACTGCTCCTGAAGTGTCGCTAGGAAGCCATGGTGAATTTCTCCAGATTTTGCCCTTTGTTGGCAAGTGGGCTTGACCTTTAAGATCATTGAGTGCAACCATCAATCTGACACTGACAAGTCCACCACTAAACATGTCCCCAAGTACCACATCTAAATGTCTTTTAAATACCTCCAGGGATGGTGACTCAGCCACTTCCCTGGGCAGTCTGTTCCAGGGCTTGACAACTTTTTCCATGAATAAATTTTTTCCAAATAACCAAACTAAACATCTCCAGTTGCAACTTGAGGCCATTTCCTCTTGCCCATTGCTTGTTATTTGGGAGAACAGACTGACCCCCTACCTGGCTACAACCTCCTTTCAGGGAGTTGCAGAGAGCAGTAACGTCTCCCTTGAGCCTCCTTTTCTCCAAGCTAAACACCCCCAGCTCCCTCAGCATCTCCTTATACCTTGTGCTTCAGACCCTTCACCAGCTCCTGCACCTTTAGGATCTCCCTGTATCAGAATAACCAGTCTTCCTGCACTTCTTTCCCCTTCAGGCAGAGGCATAGTCCCAGCTTGTACCACATTGTAGCGCTACCAGCAGCTGGCATTCCTCATAGCCAGGCACCACCTTCATGTCTGTACCCCACCACAGTCCTCCTGGAAGCTGGAAGCTCTATTCACAATAAACCTGACTGGAACAATTGAACAGACATCAAGCTACTGTCCTTAAACTAATTACCTATAAAGCTAATTTGTCTCTAAAAGAAGAGCGATTGCAAATGGGGAAAATATCATTGGTATATAGATTTTAGAGAGCAAAACTCTTGCACAACAGTCAGGGGAGGACAGATTCAGGAAAAACAGAAAAACAGATTCACGAAAAGCAGTGCAGTCCATGGAAGCCAAATAGTCCAAGGCTCTAGGACGGGGTCATTATCCAAAAGGTCACTCATAATTCAGGGCATCCTGTGCTGAAGAATGAGACAGCAACAGCAGCAGTGAGAGCTCTGGCCTTATGTTGGCTCTATAAATACATGGATTCAAGGCGTGGGGAAAGAATCTTAAGCCAGTCTTTTCCCCATATTCAATACATGTACAGACCTCACATTGTGGTTTGACCTTCACTAGTCCTGAAACACTTGAAGAACATTACTTTTGGCAGCTCTACAGTGGGGTCAGCAATCTCCAGCAAGAGCCAGTAACAAAGAGCTCAGGTGCAATAACATCTTAAATCACCACAGCTGCTTGTTTGGTGTGCGTGAGTCACAGGCCCAAGTGGATGAGTATAAAAACCTAAAGGTTAAATCTATATTAGTAAACTAAATAGTGTCAGGGCCATCAAGCCATCTGGAATAATCTGACGCACCCATGATATTAAACTCTCTTAACCTCCAGCACAGGACAGCTGCCTGCATGTTGCCTGCTGGCAATGGTCTCTGGCCTGAACCAGCTCACAAGCCATACCTAGGAATTGCTTAGGAGGTTGTAAGTTGATCTAGGCCAAAACCACACCAAGGGCTGTTCTAACAACTGAATAGTGTGGATGAGTAAATCCCAGTGCCTGTGCCCATGCCTTGACACTGTTTAATTTACCAGAATACATGTACCCATAGTTTTCTGAATGTGTCACTAATCCATCTGCTGTCTCAAAGTATTTTGGTCTTTGAATTTATATATTTGAAACATATGCAGCCTGACAGTACCTCTTTACTCTACACACTCTTAATTGGTGTGTTGGCATACAGCATCCAAAATTCCCTCCATAAATATACATTTTTGTGATGACTGCAAATGAATACATCTCTACTTGGAATAAAACCCTCCATGTTTGGTCAAGCCAAGCATACATTCAGAACTGGCACAGTCTGAAATGCACATCTGGAATGTGTGATGGCGTTAAGAGATCCTAAATACCAGAAGAGCAACAAGTTGGGCTTCTGAACACAGCAGAATATTTGTTGCATAGTCTTTGATATTCTCTGGTTGTCAAGCCTCTATGGACACCACTGTGGCGTGAAGAGTCTTGGTGCTTTTACCCCACCAAATTTTTGTAAAATTCATCAAGGTCTGAATTCTGGTTCTGGTCCCACAAATATGTGCCAAAGGTAGACTTTTTGTATAACATTACTTCTGGAATTGCCTGAAGTCTTTTCCATTTACTACCAGGGCATCATTGGTTTGAGCACATTTCCTTTTCTACCCCTCCCTGTCCTTTCCCATGGACAAAGGCATGGGGAATTATAACTTAAGAACAGTAAGTGCAGAAACCTGAAAATCTGCAAAACAAGCCCGAAACATAACTCTCTTCCTATAAATCATTGCCTTATTCTTTGCTTTAATCTGCTTTCTTTCCAAATAAAACATGATTGTTTGGAACACTACCATGCAACATGCTTTTTTATCATTCAGTTAGTTCATTCTCATTACCAATCCTTGAGTAGGTTTCAGTTCTTTAGATATGAACAAATCACCTTTCACAGAAAAGCCATGGGCCATAGATTATTCCCCACGTCTTTTCAGGGAAGATTCGGAAGCAGGAAGTTTCCACCTTTTAAGTTTTTTTTTCTCCCAGTTGTTTTGACAATGATTATTTTTAATGTGGTATCAATAAATCCATTCAAATTTGGAGTAATGTCAGTTTGAATAAACAAGAAGAATTTCAAGAGTAACCTTTCTCCTGTATATGTGCCAATAAACAGAGTCACGTTATACTCAATAGTAATTATGAGGTGACCCTATAAATTATTGTACAGTGATTCATGTTATTCTGTAGACTTTAGGTCATACACTTCATTTCAAGCTGAAAGTACTGCAAAGGATATATTAGGCTCTGGAGGAAACAGGGAAAGAATATAGTGTACACTTCATATTGGTATCATGGGAGACCTGGCTGTGAGAAAGCACTTTCCAGCAAAATATACTGAAATTACTGCAATGAACCTAAGCTGAAGAAGCAACTGCGTGTTTCTCTACTGACTTGAGAGAGGGAGGACCTCATCTTGTCAGCAGAAGCAGTGATTGGAATTAAATCTCCATAAATTCTGTCTGTTCAGCAACAGACAGAAGATTAAACTTAATAACATTGTCATGGTTTCATTACAGAACATGATTTATGGTGATGTGACACTGTATAAGAATTGACATACTTCTCATGACATTCTCTCACCAAACTTTTTTCAGTCTACTTGAAAACACTTTCTGTAGGAGGCAAATAGACCTAAATGTCAGAGGTGGGAAAAAAGCATGAGCAACTAAAAGTGAACCAAGTGTCCTACAATCACTTAGAATCTGCAAGTATGCTGCCCAAGGCACATATTTCATCCTTCCGCTTTTCTCAGCCATTTCTTCTGTACCTAACCTGTGTCTCCCTAGAGGAATAAATGCATATCTGTGGGGCCTGCAGCAGCAAGACAGCCCCTCTCTGTTCAGCTGACTGACAGAAACCCAAACTTTGAGAATCCATCAAAGCTGGCAGAAGGAGAAAGGAAGCCACCACTAAACTAGGAAATCTAGTTTGCCCATCTCAGTTCCTTTGATTTTGGAGTCTACTGATTCTGTGTTTTGCCTTACATGATCACTTCAGTTTACCCCAGCTACTGTCTTCCCGGTTTTCTCACACCTTTAATCACATCACCAGCATTCTGGTATTGAATATATGGCACGGAAATGGCTGCCCTGAGGATGGCATTTCAAGTGTGCTGTTCCACATAGGGCAGTTTGTCTTTAACTTTTGCTTCCCAACCCACAGTGTGCAGAGCTCATGAGAAGTGAGCTGTGTGACCTTCCCTGAAACAGCAGGCAGTCCTGAAGGGCAAAGAAGTGCAGGAAGATATTTTGAAATAGGGAGATCCTAAAGGTGCAGGAGCTGGTGAAGGGTCTGAAGGACAAGTTACAAGGAGATGCTGAGGGAGCTGGGGGTGTTTAGCTTGGAGAAAAGGAGGCTCAAGGGAGACGTTACTGCTCTCTGCAACTCCCTGAAAGGAGGTTGTAGCCAGGTAGGGGGTCAGTCTGTTCTCCCAAATAACAAGCAATGGGCAAGAGGAAATGGCCTCAAGTTGCAACTGGAGATGTTTAGTTTGGTTATTTGGAAAAACATTCTTCACAGAAAGAGCTGTCAAGCCCTGGAACAGACTGCCCAGGGAAGTGGCTGAGTCACCATCCCTGGAGGTATTTAAAAGACATTTAGATGTGGTACTTGGGGACATGTTTAGTGGTGGACTTGGACATGTTTAGATGGTTGGACTCAATGATCTTAAAGGTCTTTTCCAACCTCAATGATTCTATGATTCATGGCTTCCAGACAGATTTACTTTTTCCTCTTCAGAAGGTCAATCAGTTCAAGGCAGGTGTGAGAAATGCTGCACAAAACAGCCAAAGGGTTATGTCGTGCACCTTTCAGTGTGTGGTCCCGCCAAATATTTTTGCATGGACTTTCAAGTCACCCCTAAAATGGTTTCCAAAACGAGGTCAAGGGAATGCATTGGAAACTACTGCTGCCATCATTCAAGGAACAAACAGCATCAAAACATTAAAACTGTGGAGTAAAATGTACCATATGTTCCTGCTCTTACCTCTGGGGCTTTATTATCCTGACAGATCTAGGCAGCACGTGGAACACTTCAGCTGAAATACACTGGTCAGTCAGACGATGGCACTACAGACCCAGGTCCACCAGCTGCTCTCATTAAAACTTCTGCTTGGCTGTTCATTATTCTGGTTTCATTCTCCATCCCAGTTTTCCCCTGGTTACCTGGTTGGAAACTGTACCCCCTGATAATTCATATGCTGGCGCAGACGGCCCATGGCAAACGTTGCTAAGAGAAGGACTGCCACCTGTTAAGAATCCGTGGTTTGGGGACGCAGTGAAGTGTGCTCCTTTCCCACACTAGTATTTTAAAAGGTTATAGATCATGTGTGCATAATAGGCAGAACATTAGGTCACTTGTCTCACTTACAACAATAATCCGTTTTGATATGGGTCAGGTTGACACAAAGGGTCCACCCATACCAGATCTATTGATGAAACTGATCCCTTTCCCCCAAACTAATGAAATTTTCAACTAATGGGTACTTAAGTTAATAAAGTGTGCCACACATCTGCTAGAAGCCATTTGTAAAATAAAGCACTGGAGTTCAATTTTGAGAACATTGACATAATGTTTGAGTGGCATCCCACAGGGACCCAGCAAGGCACCAAATTAAGGAGAGTAACACAATAAACGTGTGAGAAATAACGTTAGTATATAAACAGTAAGTAGGAGCTTCTCTTTCTTTAAAGGAAGCGTAATGCTACTTGGGGTTCATACCATCACTAATGAATTGTACAGGACAAATCCTGATCTCCCCTTGCAGCCAATGAGAATTTGGACAATGACTTCAATAGGACCAGGATTTAACCTGGGGAATTATTTTGAGGGAAATTGGCAACAAGCTGGTTCTTATAGCTAAAAAGTATCTTTTCACTGAACTTGTGCATGACTCAATCTCTCCAGTCCATTTTGTGGCTTTTTTTTGCTTTTTTTTTCTTTTTGTTTTTTTTTTTTTTTTTTTTTTTTTTTTGTGAAGGAAATTGGAGGGGAAAAACCATTTCAGCAGAGCCTGAGAGATTTATTTTTTAGTTCTTGAAGTTACGTCACTTGATACAATCCAAGCTAAATGTTTCCTAGCAGCATCAATGCTCTCTTTTTCTGCAGCTCTGGGGATAAAACACAGGAATCATGCTAGACTATCAGCTGAATTTTAATAGTCCTTTTTCCTATGCCACACAGTGAAAAACAAGGGGCAACAAGGAATATCAGTGACTGCCTGATCATCATGACTGGCATTGCTCTTTTTACAAAAGGTATTATTCAAACATTGCATTCTTATAGTTGGCCAACATTTTTGTGTGTAAAACATTTTTGATTTTACAGTTGCATTGAAAAGTTAAAAGCAAGCAAGTTTTGACAGTACCACTCATAATTAATTTCCTTTTTAAGAAAATAAAACAAAGAACTCAAAACAACTTTTTAAACAAAATAAAAATATCTTACTTCTTGTAGTACTTCCACCATATTTTGAAGAGGAAGAAATGATACATTAATAAAGCCAAAATTCTAATTCAAAAACTGAGAAGGATTTACAGCTCTACTTACTAGTTCCTCCTTTTCCTCAGAGTTTATATGGAAGACAGATATGTTGATCTTATAAAAAGGACCTTTAAATCTCCTTGTTAACATACTCCTAAAGCAGTTTTCAGTTAAATGGACAGTTGCCAAGTGATGTGAAAAGGTTATACTGAAGAATTAGCAGAGTTTATGCTCTTTGATACACATTTCTTGTCCCATTAAAGACATGTTGAAACCTGACACAGGATGGACACAGACAAGAGCTCCAGGCTTGCTTTTGCTTTGCAGATGCCCCAGTTCAAAATGCTGTTAAACTGTGACTGCATTTATAGCAAACATTGGTCAATATTCTAAGTTTTTTACTAATCTAAGTTTTTACAATCTAAGTTTTTTTACTAATAAAGCCACTCCATTCTTAACCTTATTCATTCATGCCCCACATAGATTAACATTGTAAATGCTCTTTTCCCTCTTTTTCCTCAATTGTCCTCCAGTTCAGCTTTTAGTTTTGGATAACAGGAATCAAATGCTTATTCAAGTTTATAGACTGAGGTTAAATCTGGCCTTAATCTAAATGTGGTTGGGCCCACTTAACTCCCCTACACTGGAACACAATCACTGTCATCCCTCAACACATACATATGTTCTTCCAAGAATAATGTTTCTCACAATATTCCTATGCTTTCAACACTGAGTTCAATTGTCTTTTACGTTACATATATGGCAGAGTGGAAGGGAATAGATGGGGATTTGCAGAGGAAGATCCCACTCAAGCATCACTGCTGTGAGACTTTTTTCCAAGCTGGTTCACTCCAGGATACATTCATGCAATAATGCTGTTTCCTAAAGCAAACCTCATCCTACAGCACGCAAATACAGGGAGCCTTCTCAGCGACTGCAGTGGGTTTGAAGGGCATCCTGCTCTGCTCAGTAAAACCAGCTCCCCTGGGCTCAGGGGTCTGTTGTGTCTGCATGGCAGCTGAGTGGATTGGTGAGGGGGTGAGTGGACTGAGTGAAGTTTGACTTCACCCAGAGCTACATCCAAACTCACGTGGGTCACTCAGCTGCTGATCTCACCTGCTTTATTCTGCTCTCAGACATCACCCTGTGAGTCTGTCTCTCCAAGAGCGAGTGCTCGTCACAGCCAAGTGCTGGATATGTGTTTTACTTAATCCCTTAGCATTCAAATTTAGCAACTCTGAGTCATTTGGTTCTGTTATGAATATTATGGGCTTTTGGGGAGGGTCGAATCCAGAAGCCCAGCTCCCACTTTCTACCATTTCTGAATCAGGCTTCCATTGCTTTTAGCTCATTTGTACCATTACAAATGAGAGAAGAAGCCACCCTACAGGTTACACTTCTGCCCTCTACCAAGATGTGACCTCAGCTGGTGTCTTTGGAGATGAAACTGCTGTAACTAAGGATATGGTGGGACAGTCCTTCACCTATTTGGACTGACCCTGACAATTGAGGCAGTAGAAGGTAATCTTCCACCCCAGGGTGCAGAGTCAGCAGATTAAGTTTTAAAAAAATCTTCCTGAATTGTTAAGTAGAGCTTCTAAAAAAATTAAAACCTTCTCTATTTCAAATGTTTTCATTTTGAAATATTCTCTTTTCCATTTTCTTGATTCTTCCCCATATTTATAATTCAAAAAGCATTATGGGACCAGCCACCATATATTTTCATTTATCAAATATAGGGATTTTGACACATGATATATTTTAACATAAATTTCTTTATGCTTTCTATTAAAAATATATTTAAGTAATACTGAGGAGATCACAATTATTTCCTGGTCAAAACTCATGCCAAAATGTCTACTTGCCTGTGCTATCATTTGGAGGAAATAAATTGCCATCATATCTATTATCAACTTTTCCTTTTTAGGGAAACACCTGCATAATCTGCACAGGGAAATCTGGCAGAATTCCACTTCAGCCTCCCCATGTCTCAGTGTCAGTCTTACAGACTGAGGTTAAATTCTGCTGGCAGCATACATTTATGTTCTGGAAGCAATTTTTTGTTAACACCTATAGCAGCTCTTAGCATCAGGTTACTTAACACGACAATTAGTAGAAATCACTGCAGTGGTGCTCTCTTTTATGTCAAATTCCTACCACAAAACCAGAAAGGGAAATTTGCCACATCAAATGTAGAGAAGAAACATCACCTAAGTAT
This sequence comes from Cinclus cinclus, assembly GCF_963662255.1. Taxonomy (NCBI): domain Eukaryota; kingdom Metazoa; phylum Chordata; class Aves; order Passeriformes; family Cinclidae; genus Cinclus; species Cinclus cinclus. The sequence continues at coordinate 8,990,271 of NC_085048.1, forward strand.
TGTTTGGAATGAGGGGGAAAAGGTGTCAGGCTTCATGAATACTGTTAGAAATTTATTTGTGCTGGTGATTTTATATGAGTAATGCTTACATATTCCATATGCTGCATATATGTCAGTGCATGTTTTAAAACAGAACTAAAATTCCTCTTCTGTCCTTCCTTTCTCCACGATTAGTAAGTTTTTGCACATCTGCAACTTTTACTTGGTCCCTATACCCTCACATAGTTTTTCATCTGAAAGGTCACATTTTTCCAACGAAGAATATTTGCTATGAGCTTAGGAAAAGAACCTTAGGTGCCTCCTAACAGCAAATTATGGTTTCATGCTCAGGTCTCAGGTCTATGGACAAATGAGGTATGAATACTAGACACACAAAAAGTGACATTTTTCATGTGCACATGAAAATTTGTCCTCTGCACATAGAATCAAGTGGAGTTTTGGAGCCCTAACTGTGCAGTATCAACAGCATGTACTGCAGACCTCTAGAGTCTTTTCAACTGCCACTCTGCCAACACAAGGAGGAGCCTCTCTGCAAATCCATTCCCTGTACTCGGCATCACACCTTTGTGTAAAAAGCTGACTGGAACAACTGATCTTCAAAATATGTGGTCACGATGTACCACTGCACAGATCAAGAGGGGAATCCAGATCAGAGAGCAGGAGAAGGCATGAGCAAATTGGAAATGGGAAAGATTATTTGTTCAGGATTGATAGCTGGATGCCATAAGGCAACCATGGCCATCAAAGACATCTTGGTACCTAAATATCTTTGCAAATTTTCATGTCAGCGTCAATATTAAAAAAAAAAACCCAAAAAACAGAAACAACGCTACAAATAGGGTTAATTAATAAATGTCCTAATTAGACATGCATATTGCTTAAGAAAATGACATGTTTCTTGGAGAAGAACAGTGGAGGGACAGGCACATTCTGCTGTAGGGGGAACTGGAACCAGACTGTGCAAGCAGCATCAGCAAACTCCATCTATAATTGTCATCTTCCTGGTGGGCCACACCATCAAGCATCTCCAAGGTCTGTCATGGTCTCTCTGCTCTGTGGCAAATAAGGATATTCATCAAAAAGCTCCAGGTTCCCAGCTCTCACACATGGGTGGCTCCGCTTGGGAGTGAAAGGATACAACTGTATTGGAAAATAGCCACATTATAAATCCAGCAAAGGAAGGGATTTTGTAATAAACAGGGAATATCAGAGACAAATGAGAAATAAAAAAGTAAAGAGCCCCCTCCAGTGTCACCACATACGTGATTAATGAGACTTAAGGAATTCTCCAATAGACTCTCCAAGCAACTGAGTTCTGTTTCAATGGTATGCAGTCAGGTTGAATTTGTATTCAGAAATCCCAGCTGTACTCAATACCCAGGACTATTCCATATATGTGAAAAGAATTACACACAACTCAGCTAAGAAAAAAAGGAATTGCCATTCAAACACAGGATATTTTTAAGGCCAGGATATTGCAATGGGCATTTTTACTGTCTGACTGTTTCTCCTCTCCTTCTTTAAGTAGAATGCAGGGAAATTGGAAAGACATGAAATTATCCAAAGGTTATGATTTAACAGTGATCTTCAGACAACCTCCCTTTGGATGGTACAAAACAAAATTAAAGTACTTTTTAAAAGAAAAAAAATGCAAAGACAAAGGTGTTCTGTATGTTTGACTTTTTTCTTGATATCTAACTTGCATGCTTAGCTTCTCCTTGAACCTGACCTCACTGTCAGTGGAAAGAAGACACACTTTCCCTGGGTACTTTATTTTTCAGACTGTTGGCTTCAGATCTGAAAAGTCCCCTGTGCATCTTGCACATTGGTCATCTTTCCATGTGTTGGAGGCCACACACTGGGTCTTTGAGATTGTGGCAGTGAGACTGAAGACTAATGGACTTCACATCTGTAAAAGACTTAAGGAGAGAAACCTGAATAAATATTTCAAGGGGTGGATAAAGTAGCATTTATACAATTCTGGTACATTTCTAATACCCACTGAGATCCCAGGCTGTTTCATTGTGAAGCCAGAAGTGAAAGAAAGCTGAGCTCCTTTCCCATTTATAGTTGTTCTCTTTCTATTTAAGACAATATTTTGAAACATTTAAACCATATGGTTTCTTTAAAGATAGTTTACATTTTTCTGCAGTTAAAAATGTATCGATAGCTCCTTTTTAACTGACTATATGATATGATCATAATATAGTAATAGTTAAGAATTAATATGTAAACTAGAAATAATGCCTAGCTTAAAAATCAACAATCTATATCTTAGGACAATCCAGAAAGGGCTACAATGGTTGTATGTGGTTTGGATGGAATGTTCTACAAGGAAAAAATTATGTTTAGTCTGGCAAAGATTCACTTGAAAAGTGGTTTAATGATAGTATACAAAACACAGACAACTGAAATCTGGACAAAAGACAGAGGTATTAGAGAACCTAATTTCTTCAAATTCTGTAAGATGATTAAAGTAAAAAAAAACAACCAGATCTTATTCTAACAGACAACTTCTGGTCTTGTGTAGCCCTTTAGCCTTTTAAAAATAACCAGGAGAATTGCAGAACAATTAGTAGAACAAATATTTGCTCTTACGCAAAGCATATTGAATAGATTTGGAACACAGGATGCAAGTAATTATTAGAATCAAAATAGGCTAATGTTCTCCGATGCTATTTGTAAAGCAATTTGAGTTTCATTATTAGAATGTGTATTTAACATATCATTTTGAATCTCATTACATGCTATTTGGACTAAACTTAATAGGATTATTATTTTTGGCATTCATGGTCGTGCAATATCCATAAACAATGTTTCTGAACCCTTTAATACAAGAAACAGACATGGTGTCAAGAAATGAGCAGGCTTTTCAGCATTTTTAACAGCACACTTATAACACACTTTCAATTTCTGTATTTCTAGGAATATTTGTGAATGTGTCAATGTTAAAGTATTTCTTGTCCATCTCTCTGCTTGTCTACTTTGCCTTCCACAGATGGGAATAAACATTACTTGATTCAAAACCATTTTTAAATTTTATTTACTGGTCCTGGTTCATTCTGAGAAAAAAAACTTAGCAGTTATTTTGTTCTAAATGTCCAAGAAAAGGAATCAGTAAAAATCTTATTTCCCAAATATGAGAAGTTTAATTGTCTCTCCCCACATCTAGCATGGTTTCTAATGTGCACTGTGAAGTCCCTGTGGCTGGCAGTGGCTGCTCTACAGTGTCCACACAATTAGACATTGTCCACAGAGACCTTTGAAACCCACCTTGAAAAGCCCAAAACCAGACGAAGTTGAAAGCTGCCCTGCCCTTCAGATAAGAAACCATGCTGGTAGCAACAAAATTTAGTGTACTTCCTACCCATCCATTAGGCAACATCACACATCCATGTGATCAATGTCCACCACATGCTGATGTTACAAATGGCCACTGAGCTTCAAGATGAACATTTATGGATGGATATGCTAACAGAATCACAGGATGCTCCTGGTTGGAAGGAACGTTTAAAGACCATTTAGTCCAACCCTTTCTGCCATAAGCAGGGACAGCTTCCACTAGACCAGGTTACTTAAAGTCCTATCCCCCTTTACCTTGAATATTTCCAGTAATGGGACATCCACAAGTTCTCTGGGCAGCTGTTTCAGCATCTCATCATCCTCAGATGCCGTCTTCTGTCTTCCTTATCCAATCTAAACCTACCCTTTTCTGGTTAAAAAACATTTCCCCTTGTCTTGCCACTGGAGGCCTTGGCAAACAGTGTCCTCTATCTTTCTTCTAAGTCCTCCTTATATAATCACAGTCCTCAAAAAGGGCTCCTCCAAACCTTATCCAAAAAATTTTGAAGCTTGATTTCTTCATACCCCACCAGTCTCTTCTTGCTCTGAGAAAGGCTGAAAAATCAATTCTGTCACTTGCTTCTGCATCATGGCCTATCTAACTCAGCAGGCTGGGACCTGCCACGTTTCACTGGAGGTGCCAAAGGAGGTCACAGAACTTGGACAGAATAAACCTTTCGTAATACATCAGCAAGAAAAGTTTAGTGGTTTGTTCCCTGTGCATTCAGTCATAATTGCCCTGATTAGTGCTGAAGGGAGGGACTGAATCTTCTGACAGGATGTCAGATGGAGACCTCTTTACAATACGTTGAGTCTTTGGGTTTTTTATCCATATTATTTAAATCAATGTGATGTCTATGCTATGAATAAGTATCTGTCAATGGATTCTGTGTGGGAGAAGGAAATTTTTAAAATGGACATGTATGCAAATATAGTGATTTTAACCATTAATATGGAGTCAGCAAGAAGTTTTTAAGAGGAATTGAAAACACCTCAGCAAATAGTTGGTGCTGCTTGACATAGTGTATATCAACTCCATCCAAGTGATTGGCTTCTGAGTTTTTTCCTTTAATCTTGCCTTGACTGTCTTTGTGCTAAATTACAAACTCTTTGGGAGAGGGACAGTGTAAATGTTTAAGGAACACCTACTGCAAGAGGGTCGCATTTATAACTTGGCAGCATGTAAGAAATAATGAAGAAAAGAAGAATGAGAATTGGACACTTGAAATGGCATTGTTTAACCTTCAATATCCCACAAAGATACAATTGAAAGCAACTAAATAGTAGGCTTAGTCCCGCAGGCCTGAAAGAATTCCTGAAAGAATTTCCATCCTCTTCAAAACAACAAAGGAAGCTGCCAGTCTGGCATGTAAGGATAGATTGGTGCCTGGTGGAAGTAAATTCCTTGTCAGAGGCAAACATTTCAATTACATAGCAGGAAATCCTATAGCAAAGGAGTTTCTGCCACATTCAGGAAGATTAGAGGGGCTTGACTCTACCCTTTTCACAGCAGAGAACACTGAGAACATTTCTCTGGCTCCTCAGAGAAAGAAAAAGTGTGATGCTGTTAATTCTGCCTCTCACACTTAGACAGGTCCTGTGATACAAGATGGGGTCCAGGTCTCAATGAAGTGTAGGTGAAACCATGTGAAATTACACAGGAAGCAGGGGGGAGAGATGCCATCTCCTCCAAAACTGCAGAGGAGCCAGCCTGCAATTAAGTAACCAGAAACAAGCCAAGGATGCGAAGTTTAGTAATTTGTTGTTTCCCAATTTGTTAATGCATCATCCAAGATCAAAGTTTTACAACAAATGTTGTTTTCATCAGAAAATTTTAATTGCTTTATACCAAAATTTAGGCTTTTGTAATTCAGTGCAATCTCTCAATTGTGTTTAAAAAATGTGCGTAATTTTAACTTATTGTTGCATTTCAGCACAGTGAAAAACAGTGAAATATTCAGCATTACCACATAACTGTGTTGTGCTCAGCTCAAGCTTTTGTTTTACATCTGAGACATCCATTTCGAAACTGAACTCTAACTCATTCACTAATGCTTTGGATTAATGGGTTTCCTCATGTGATTTTGGGAAGCACTTTTTTATTTGAAACATTCCTTTTCCATCACTGCTTTGGCATAAATTTGCTTAACTAAATATGATGGAAACCAAGGGAAAAAATAGATCCTCGATTCATAAGATTTACGGACAGAAGGAGAACAGGGTGGTGATCTTTCTCTCCTTTCCTTTCTTCTCTCCAAATATAGGGATTCATGGGGGGAAAAGGACAAAGCTGCAAGAACTGAGCTAAAGACAAGTGTTTCAAGGGCTTACTTCTCTTTTCCATTCACAGCAAATCTGGACATAAGTCAGAAAAGGCATTCTATCATTACTATGTAAAAGCTCTAATCAAACTTGTTATTAAATATGTATTTTTTCTTCTGAATGAAAACAGGATAGTGCTTATCATACTTGTTTCAATATGAAGTGCTTGTCTATAAAGAGTTTTATACCACTGTGACTAAATCAAAAGAAAATTACTACCAGCAGAATTGGTGCAGCGCCACAATGTAAAAGGAGATCTCTTGATGTGTGTGTAATGCTATTTATGCTTCAGAGCATTTTAACTGGAGGTTTTTGTTTCTGTATCTGTCTGCTCCGCCAGCAGGTGCCATAATGGCTACTGGTCCACACAGACTCCTGTGTCCTGGCACTGCTACTTCCACTCAGAGCTGCACCACATTGGTGAGGCTGGGAAAAGGGTTGACACAATATCAGTGTGTCTGCCACATCTGTCCCACCTTCACCTGATTCCTCAAAGCACCTTATTCCAAGCAAATGGACAAATGATACTGAAGCAACCAGATTTGTTCTGTACCTCTGCAAAGTGAGATTTTTAGCTGTACAGCTCTGCTCTCAATCAAACTCTTCTCTCAGCCTTCAAGGTGCTGGTTCGGAGGAAGGCAGAGAAATGGGAATTTGGGGGAATTTATCCTGCTGTTAATATTAATTTAAATGACCTAAGGGAAGATAAGTAAAATTAAGAAGAGCAGATAGAAAGGAAACATAAATGTTGATCAGAATTAGAGAGGCTTTGGCATATGCATGAATATGATTAAAATGGCTTTTATCCTCTGCATAAATTCTTAGAATATTTGTGCTTAGAAACTTAATAAGGCAAAAAAAATCATTAAAAAAGATTTTGAAATGACATTCACATCACACAAAGTGTATAGACTTTAACAACCTTATCATATCCAACCTTTTTTGTCAAAGAAACAACTTTCATACACTCGAGAGAAAACTACTCCATGTACAGAAAACGCTTGGAGTGCACCAGTCTGCACTCTCTGCCTGGCCAAATGCTGCCATAGCACTTGAGAAGCAAGGAGGCATGTAAGAGTCAAGGGTGAAGGAATTGGATGGCTGAGGGTTGGTTCCCAGGGCTAGATTGCAATAATAACAATGAACAGTCTCCACTGGCAGAGGTCACAGCTGAGCCTCTTGGGTCTGCTGGAGAGACAGGTGATGCTGTACTAAGGGTAAATACAACCTGAACAGCTCGAGCTAACCCTCAGTAAAAACCAGCTAATACACCAGAAACCCAGGAGCCAGAGTTTTATGTATGTTGGTAATATAGGAAAAGCCCAAACCATGAGGCTGCCAAAAGGCGTAAAATAGAAATCAGTTTGCTAAGCAGTCCAGGACTACTTTCACACTTTGACTTTTGTTACAGCAACCTATTCCTTAATAGGTTTCACTGAATTACAAAGCAGGGTTTCATCCACAAGGAATGTTTTTCTTACAGACTAGATCCTAATCCAGCTTGGACCTTTGCACCTCAGCCATCCTGCTGAATTCATGGGACACTGGAATCACTTCCACAGCCACATTTAGGCATGTAATTTATAAATTCATAGAATCATTAAGGTTGGGAAATACGTCTAAGATCATGGGGTTCTGCCATCAACCTAATACTGACAGATCCACCACTAAATCATGTCCCCAAGTGCCACATGTACATGTCTAAAATACCTCCAGGGATAGTGACTCAAACACTTCCCTGGGCAACCTTTTCAAACACCTGACCACTCTTTCAGTGAAGAATTTTTTTCCTACTATCTGATATAAACATCCCCTTGTGCAACTTGAGGCCTTTTTCTCTCATCCTGCTTGTTACTCAGGAGAAGACAATGACCCACACCTTGGCACAACCTCTTTTCAAGTACTTATAGACAGACATAAGTTCATTCCTGAGCCTCCATTTTTCCAGATTAAACACACTTAATTCCCTCAGTCTCTCCTCATAAGACTTGTTCTCCAGACTCTTTACCAGCTTCATTACCCTCTTTAGACATGCTCCAGCACCTCTGGACACAGTAGAACACCTACATGGTCATATCATCATCTGAATCAGAAGTAACTATAGCCAGGAATAAAGGTGTATTCCACCCAAACTAACCGTTGCCAGCTTTTACCACATCCATCATGCATCCTTACACAGGTTTATTTTATAATGACTAATTGTAGCCATACACTAAGAAAATATATTTGTTCACCCTACTCCTCATTTGAAATTCACACATGAAGAGTGTGTTCCTTATAGACTTCATAAATAATGAAGAAGACCAAAAAGTGGGTTCATTTTAAGGTCTGCCTCATTCTTCCCATGAGGGGAAATGATCCCTTTCTGGTTGAGGATGTTTAGAGTAAGTGAAGTGTAACTTATATTCTGCTTGGAAAAGGTCTTGGAAATCATAGCATCCAGAGGGTCACCTTTTCTTGCTTGAAGGAGACACCCTAGAATATGCAGCAAGTTGTTATTTTTCAATAAACTTGTGTTTTGTGGTCTTGTTAGTTAGTTTGGTTTTTTTTTTGGGGGGGGGGGGTGGACATTGTTTGTCTGTTAGTTTGGTTTGGATTTATGTTTGTTTTTTCTTTTACTAAACACAGATAATGGCCTATTTGAAGCTAGAACTGGCAAGCCTCATAAAGCACCATTCTGTAGATAAATATTTGGGTAAGTTAGGCTTATTTATGTAAAATATTTATTTTTATGGAACATTTTCTCATGTCTTCAAAAACAGAAATATGTTTGTTAATCCATAGAAAGGATTTGTAGTGTTGGTTCCCAAAGAAGGAAGCACCAGCTTGGTTAAGCTGGTATAACTTGGGCAAAGTGCTGTTCTAGAGTCTGTTATCAAGTATCCTGAATTTCCATTTCACACACTGATCGTGGAAGAACAGGACTGGGAAATGGGATGTTACAAAGAGAATTTTTATAAGCCAGTAAAAAATTAAAAAATCAATGACTCTATTTTTTTTCCACTTTTCTTTTTTAAGAGGAAGGGAACAGAAAGAAGTCAGGATAAAGTCTGCTTTTCTTTCATTGAGTGTGCCTCTCTACCTGTTTCCTCCTACTCAAACCCAGATTCAGTCACCTCAGGAATTTAGCTCTAGCAACCAAGTCAGAGGACCCCATAAGTTTTTATGTTCCTCTTGTGGCCAGAGGATTGAGAGAAGGTTCCAGAATGTGGCACAGCTTCTGAATTGTCCCCTAGAAGAGCCTTCTTTCAATGACTGTTTGGGCTGTAGAATCTTCTAGATCTTATATAGCTCTGAATACCCAAGGTGGATCAATGTTGTAGAACAGAGTGGCATTTGAAATGTCAACCTCATTTCAAAATTACCAATATTCAAAAACCAAATAAACACAGGTTTTTCTTGTAAATTTTCAAAAATCTTAGCCTTCAAGCTCATGCAGACTTTGCTGTACAGAAAACCAAGAGCTCAATCCTGCAATCAGCAGCTGAACAGTTCATCACATGACTCTCATTAGTTTAATGTGGTTAATATGAGTCCACATCTCAACTAATGCACTTCTGGTAATGAGGATACACACCATCAGGCATAAAAATGCAGACAATCTTACTTCTTTACATGACTTTGTATCAATCTTACTCTACAGTTATATTCAGCCAGCACATAGCTTGCAAGCAGAGCTTAAACCAACTTTTAAATCTATATAATTCATAAAACTGTGTAAATAAACTGTGGTTGAGTTGCCAAGTGATAAATACACATACAGAGATGTATACAAGCCCTATATATAATAAAAGAAAGTGATGTCAATTTATTTTTAATCTAACTGTATATTAATGACAACGAAAGATTGATTTGAGTCTACAGTTACTTCTTGATAGTTCATCAGCATTCATGGATGGTAACCCTGTTGTGTTGCTACTAGGGGCTTTTCTCTTTTTCTTGGCATCTGATGGAATGAGTATCTTATTGACATTTATGAGGCAACTTTTTTTTCCCTCCCCTAAAACTGCCTTTCCATGAAGGGCTGACCATGCCAAAATACACACCTGATTTATGTGCTGGATTTGCTGTAGCACAATTGTCACTACGCATAGTCATAAATGATGCAAGAAACCCATTAATACCTCTAAATCAGCATTCAAAGCTGTTTATTTAGATGTAGCCAAGGCCATGACGTTTCTGGATAGATCCCAGCCTGGACAATGAGTTCAGCCATAGCTCTGCCAAAGGCAAGCTACTTTTTTTTTCTCCCAGGTGCTTGTCTACCACAGAAATTACTTAACACCTCAGCTGTCATTCAGTAACGTTATGAAAATGTCCCAGTTTCTTTAGCCTTGTCTGCAGACTGTGGATGGCACCAGCTTAGTCCATGAAAGCAGTGGGGTGAGATTTTCCACTGTGCTCATTTCACTGGACTGGTGTGTAACTGCATTCAGAGGAAAATAAATCTTTCTAGAATAATCATGAAGCCCAACAGCCTTTAATCCAGCAGAGCACACTGGCATCACCTCCTTATATAATAAATACACATCTAATAAATAAATGTCTGAAGGAGGCTTCATGGCAATAGAATCCCATTAACAGGGGTCAGGGTTTTACATCAAGGCCTGTTGGAACCCTCTCCAAAGCAGTAGGCTGCTTTTCAGGTCTACTGTGGAGGTTTTGCTTTCTTATACAAGCAAATGTGGTTCACCTCAAGGGAAAAGAAAACAGATCATTTGATGGTTCACAGTAGGCCTGCACGCCACGCTGCGAACCGTGAAGCGCTCATGGAAATACTCCGGGTGGAAGGCACCACAGTCTAATCCAGCAGACCTTTCCCTCCAGCCAGCTCTGGGGACCAAGTCCACCAGAGAATAATAAAATGGTGATGGAAAATGCAAAAACAAAATGCAGAAAGATTAATTAAATAAAGGGCATCCTTCCAAAAAAACTGCAACAACCCTGTGAAATGTGTTTTCAACACCACAATACTCCTTCTCTGTTTTGTTTCACAGCAAAACCATTACATGTAAGTGTTGCCTTTGAAACGCCAGGGAAAGACACTGATGAATGTTACACAGCAGACCAGAGGCTGCCAAAACTAACTGATTTCTGTTTAGAGACCCTAAGAGTGAAATCCCTGTGAAGTAGCAGAGCTTGAAGAGTAATTAGCTACAACCATAACAAAACAGTGAGCCACTCACCACTCAAATCTCTATGACTTCTCTGTTGTTATAAGTGACATTGATCTTGCAGGTTGCTGAGAATGGATTGTCCATGAAAATAATTGCTTAGCAGGAAAACAACCAAATGAGTAAGATGAAAAAAGGTCATTTTTTATGATACAAAAATCAATTGTCAATATTAGTGAACACTGATGAACCTGTTCCCACATTTTAAAGACTTTAGGCAGAATTGATCTAAATACAATCTTACTTACTCTGGTGGACACACTCCAGGGGTAACTGTGCCCCAGCAGATGTTATTTCACCATTTCACCACCAATGGTTAACTCAGGTTGTTGGGATTTGGGGGGTTTTTGCCTTTTCATCAGCTAGACAAAAATAATTTCCTCCTAATTTTTTTATGCCTTGTTTATGAGAATTTTTGCTAAAATATCCCAAATGTAAAACCAGCACACTCTTTTTGCCTGGGAAAAAAAATAAAAGGTAACAATGATCAGAGGTCTAGTCTGCATATCAAATGAGGGGACATTCATTTGTTGTGCTTTCTACACCTGCTGTGTGAAATGGCAGAGTGGTAAAGTAACAATAGAAGCTTCAGAGAGGTGATGCACATAGGCTGGCATCAATAATGTTACACTTCTAATAAAGCACCCTAGAAATACCTTACAAAACCTCATAAAACCCAGAAATACCTTTTTTGGTTCTTCAAGGACAAAAATAAACTAGAACATGAAAAGAAACATTTTTGTAATATAATCACATATTAAGTACAATTAATCTCCAGAAAGGTAAGGGTTTCTTATTTCTGTATTTCTGCTCTGTTTTATTATCTTCGTGACAACGTTGTTCGTCAGCTAATAAGACCTGCTCTTCACTTTCCAAATAATTGATTGATCAAAGTAATTCTAAAATAAAAATTTAATAAATCTGAAATACAAACTCTGTATATATGTGAATTGAATTAATGAAGTCCATGTTGAGTGAAGTATTGAGGATCAGATGTTTGATATGGTTGACAATGACTTTCCCTAACCTTCAAACAAAACCTCCCAAGAGAACACCTTTAAATTCTGCAGAAACTCAGTGTGAGATTTCTTCAAACTCTTATGGATTCTTTCCCTAGGACTTCTAAGGGAGACATCTTAAAAATCATAAAAATAGCCAGATCTAGTTAAGTTGTCATAAGCTTTTGGTAGAGATGAAAATATAACAGCTGGGCAGAATTTTATTGAATTTAGTCTGGTTTTGTTGGACATATTTCAGCCAATTGCCATTTTGACTATCCTGGCCACCCTTTTGAGAATTCAGTTTTTCTGTAATTTCAACACATCAAGAGAGCAAAGTTGGAAAAATGCCTTTCCCACCAAAACTACCCACAAATTGCAGAATCAACATTGAACTATTTTGTAGTGATTATTCCAGCGACAGGATTTGAACTTAACATCCTCTGATCCGGGGGACTAAGATAATTTATTCACTCTTTATGAAAATAAAACCCAGTGATGTCCAAAGGAATTACCCTCCTCTGTAGGCTGAAACAATTATATAAAATGGTTTCCTTGTCAGCCACGGGAACAGTAGTCCTTTTGACATCACTTTTTTTTCTCATACCGTCAACCATCAGTCTAAATGGAAATATTAAGATTTAGCACTAGCACCTCAGACTTGCTGACTTGGAAGTGTCAGTATTACTGCACAATTCAGTTAAAACATCATCTTTCTTTCTGAACTGTTACTGTTTTATATCATGGTTATTTGTATACTGTAACTTCTGCAATAAAATTCATCAAAATCCAAGCTTCAGAAAAGTCTGGCTTCAGGTCATTTTGAAGTAGAAAGAGAATTTTGCACCCTATTATATAAAGAAGTTTGCCACTTGACATAGTTAACACAAGCTTCAGTAATCAGACTGTGATAAACTCTGTCACTTGTTTTAAGACTGATTTTGACATTCCAAGGCTTTGCCATAACAGATACATGTGGGGAGGCACTCATTCCCTTAAAAAATGTCTAGAGACTTTAGCACGAAACTGGCAAGATCTGGACCCTAGCCCCAGAGTTTATCAGCAGTAATAATAGAAATTATTAAGCAGAGGTTTGTGACCTTGACAGGGTGGTGGCAAAATACCTCAGTCTCCTCCATGTAACAGCTCCTAATTTACCAACACACAGTGACTTTCTACATTACTTGTCTCACTCCTCCTCACCTTCAGAAAGTCTCTTGTGGAAGCAGCAAGTGCATAAGCTGGTCCCTTGCTGTCAGCAATCCGCTTTTCAGCTGCCTTTAATCAGTAGCTGGGTTATCCATTAATCTTCACTCTGAGAGAGGAGTCATCCAACCTACCAGCTCACAACTCATTTCCTCCAGATCCCAGTGGACCACCAGTCTTTCCAGGAGCTTCTTCCTCTGATTTCTCTTGGTAAATTCTCATAGCAACTTTTCCATGACATAGGATATTAAACAAGGAGTATTTCCAGCAGTACTGTAGAGAACAGCAATGAATGAAAGAACAGCAGCCTAGAAGAGGTGTTTGACTGGGTTATTTAAAAACACTTCTGAATCTCCTCCTCCAGTAAAGATGAATTTAAGCTGTGACAGGAACAAGGTCTGTTTTTACAGGAAGACACAATCAGCACCTGTTTAGTCTAGAACTTGTTGCTCTAGCTCTAAAAAATAGAAACAAGTAATTATTTAAATTTGCAGGAGCAACAAAGGCATCAGGAAAATAAATCTGCTAGAAGCTGGAGAAAAGGCTGACAGAAAAATAAATGAATATAAAGTCTCTAGAAATAAATGGAGATGGCAAATTAAAAACAAAGAAACCCCTTTTTAATCTTTGGAGTGGAGGACTGTTGGAAGAGGGAGAGTGGAATACAAATAGTTTCTACCTTCTCTCAAGGGTTTATAACTTCATCAACCAAGCTGCTGGCTGGGATTGCCTATGGCAGTAGTGGCCTTGGTAGTGCCTCCTTCAGGCCTTTTTTGTACTCCTTCACCCAGACCCACTACTTCTCCAGTCATCACTCAGCTCCCCCATAGACAAGACAGAGGTGATGGCAAGAAAGAAATCTCCCTGTTTTTTTCATACTGTTCTGCCACCTGCTTGTCACATGCTATTGTTGAGCACCTCTTCTCATTTAATATCAGTTTTGGTGAAGTTTTACAGTACACATGTCTACAGAGAGGGAACTGAGACATGATTGTCACTGTTTTGTTTCAGGAAAACTGACCCTCCCTATGCCAATTTGTTTCCAGAAAATAAGAAAGCAGAGAACACTCACAAAAGGGCAGGGGAAAAGGGTTTTATTATAGCTTAATTTACTGTTAGTTAGGTAATAACTTTTCCAAAATATTTCTGAAACCTTTCCATATTGCAGTTCTCAATTATCAAGCCAGAGGACACTGGAAAGCGACAATTAGGTGTGAAACACCACTCATGCCACTGCAGATAGCCATCCTACCACTCCTGCCAGCCATTTAACACTTATTCTGGTGCCAAAGCTATGAAGGCCGTATTTTCCAACAGCATTTAGGTGTTAATAAATTATCCAAGAGTTTGAAATGGCTTGCCTAGATGGGAGACTTTCACTACTGAGGTCATGGGCAGTTATACCCTTGACCTGCAGAAACCAGACCTACCCCATCCAAGGAAGGGTGGGACAGGCTTGCTGGCAAAGCTGCTCTATTTCCACAGCAGCAGAAGCACAAGTCAAGGGTGAGTGTCCTGCACTTCAAAATGCCTCTTTTTGAAATGGAAAGTTAATTTATTTGTGGGATTCAGTCTTGAGATGCACCTCAAGTGTGTCCAGAGTTTGATACTTCCAAGCTGGGGTTATCCCATGCAGATACAGTAGTCTAGACTGGTAAATTCCACTTGTCCTTTTTCCACATTTTTAGAGGCTCCTTAAGTACAATCTACCTAAATCCTTTCTGAAGCAATACCTAGCTAAAAATGCTGCCCCACCAGCCAGTAAAAGGATGTCAAGAGTTATATTTCTTCTGAACTACGTCTATTGCATTCACCTCCTTAGTTTACAGCAAATAAATTCTCCACTAGAAATAATATGTGGATTTACAGCTCAAATCAAGAGCACCAAAAGTAGTTCAGCATCTGAACATCTACCTGGCTGCTAGCACATATTTCAGAGGCACTAACTCAGCAGACATAAAGATGTCATGTCAAAACTGCCCATCCGTGCTGCATAAGCCAAGTCCTATCCCAGGACTGGAAATTACTTACCACTTTATGACTTTTTGTCATAAAAGAGTCATATGCTTTATCATATGCTTCATTCTCTGTTCCTAGAATTTGCTGTAGAAGACACACGGCCTCTCTAAGTGATTTAAAGCACATGATACCAACACATCTGGCAGGATCAGAAATGGTCTCAACTGGGCTAGCACATGGCTAACATTGGTAGAGATAGAAAAATTCACATGCACACACATTCAAACATATTTTCCAAGCAAGTGCCTGCTACGTTCCTTCAGAAGCTGTGGGATTTTTCTTCACTCAACAGTGGTATCAATCAGGAATTGCCACAGTGCAGCAATATGGCATCATGGGAGGGAAAAATCTAACACAAATGAGATAAAGGCAAGACCCAAAGTGTTACAAAACATAGGCATGTCTGAAATAGCTGATTATTTTTGCCTTAGGTGCTTCAGGGCATCCAACCTGGCTTTCATCTGCTGCCTCAGAATGCTGCAGGCTTTGGCAGGTCCTGTGTCTTACTCCTGTGAGTACCCTGGTGTTCTGGGACTGGCTGGGGTGAGGTTACTTTCCTGTGTGGTGCTGTGCTGTGAACTGGCAGCTGAAGCAGTGCTGATAACACAGCAGTGGTTGTACAGCTCAAGAACACAGCTTGCACTGCAGCAAGTTCATCTTCCACTTCACTCCCAGTAAGAAGGTGAAGAGTGCTGGGAGGGAGCCCAGCTGGGACCACTGACTCAGCTGACCAAAGAGCAATCCCACCCTAAGACACTGCTCATCAATAAAAGCTCAGGGAAAGGAGGAGAAATGGGAGGTGGATTTTCACAGCTATTACATCTGTCTTCCCAACTGTTACATTCTTTCCTCAAAATAGCTGAACAATGGCCTGCCAATAGGAATATTCCTATTTTTGGTTTGCTTGCATGCACATATGGCTTTTTCTTTCCCTATTTAACCATCATTATCTCAACCTGTGAGACTTTTTCCCCCTCTACTTTCCCTCCATCCTTCTGGGGGAGAGGGAGCGAGTAGGTGAGTAGGCATTTGGCCTTTGACCTGGGGCAGCCCACCATACCTGGGCTCTTAAGTCTGCCACCACATATCTGTATTTAGGTATAAAACTTGGTCTCCTACTGCTGACCCCTAAAGAAGTTTTGTGTCAGAATAACAAGTGTACAAAACAAAATAGAGCAGAAAGAAATGGAAATGAAGCATAGCCACAAAAGCTTAGCAAATACTCATTGTCCATTTTGTATGGTAACTTGAAGAATAGGACGGCACGGAGGCCTACACATCTTCCATTTCTTTACTGTCTGAATCCAACCCTGTCTCTCTTTCCTTGCCTGGTACTGTGTTTGCTGTTAACTCTTGACCATCTACCACGGCTAAAAAATAGAAGTTGCAACCAGTTCTTTGTACTCACTGCCATGAAAGTGCTGGCTTTGCTCACTACTGAGTTTATTTGGGGATTCCATTTTAATGGCAGGCCCAAGGAGAATTTCTCACTTGTCTGCTTCTGGAAGAAACTGAGCCAAATGCCATACAAATGTATATTTTCTCTCTATAGCAGCATTGTCTTTGGTAATAATGGCGCCATGCCCGCAACCAAACATCTCACATACTTCAGGTCTTCTGTGAAGAAATGAAAACAAACAGTTAAGGAAAAATCACTTCAGAAAAAATTTCAGCAGAACTGAAATGGTTTAAGGCTCGTCTTTCTCTGTAAATAAAGTGGTGAAGAGAATGAGATATTTCAGTGAAGTGCTCAGCCACAGCAGAGGTACAGATGAATGGAACTAATGTATGTGCAACTAGAAAATGTTGAGTAGGGAAATTGTTCTCCAAATGCCTTTTTTCCTTTCATCTGGTCTCCCCTGTACATTCATTCCTCAAGAAAAGTGCTGTGTTGTTGTGGCAAAGGTATTTTGCAAGTATGAATATTGATCTATCGCTTAAGAGAGGGAAGTGCTTGAGGTACAATGTAACTTGTGCCACAGTTTTGGAGTGCTCAGTCAGTAAGTTTTGTGCAAAAGAACTGAATGATTGGGGATTTAAACTCTGACAAAGCACCTTTGTCCCATTCTCTATAAGGAAAGGCTTTAGAATCCAGTACATTACATGTTTTCAAGTACATTATATTTATCATACAGATATGTTATATCTGCTATGACAATATAAAAAGACCTTGAAGAGTGGATATCTTTCAGCCTCTTTACATTGCCAAAATATCTCACTGATATTTTGTAGAATAATCTATGAAACAGAAGCTATTTATATGTTAAATTTTAAGGCAAGCCAAAGATTACACAGCTAAAATGGGTCTGGCCTCAAAGAAGAACAGATGAGGTGACATTTTTCAGCCAGAGTTGGTGGCATCTTGCATTTTCGTACTGAAAACATGCAGCAGCTGTACTTGAGTTTATTTACTATACCTGCACATACCTATAAGGCTACTTACAAAAAGAAGTATTTCAAGAACCTGGAAAGGGAAACTTGATGGCATCATCCACACTTTCTGACTTCCATTAAATAGACAGCACTCTTTCTAGTCACCTTGCTCTGAATCAGATAGTATAGGAGATATTTTCAGACAACTTCTGATTGACTTTCTATTATAATTTTAAAAGGTGATAAAGTGGCTGGAATCATCACAAGTGAAACTGTGAGGAAGTGGCTTTTCCATTCTTTTCCTAGCTGAACAGGATGTACAGGAGAGGAAGATATTTCAGTGAACAATGGCAGAGATGACTAGCAAAGTTGCTAATCTACTAGATAAAAGGAAAAAATGCTGATTTAACCTGAACAACAAACTGGAGCTTGTATTTTGCACCTTTTATCTGCTTTCCACTATTAAAATGCTTAATGCACTATCCTGATTGGAATTTTGCTTGTAGATTTAGGTTGTAAAGAAATTTTTAATCATTTCAATAACTCAGAAAAAAAATTTTTGAAACACTGTATCAGATTTGGGATTGAACTCTGAGTTTTAGTCCAGAGGCTGAAAATAACAGTTTTATCTACTACATTAGGGTTTCAGAAAGCATACCCAATTTATGATAATGGTTGATTAGAAACCAACACCATGAAAATTTGTTAAACTTCCATACCTGGATATGGTTATAACCTTCACAAGAAAACACTGACTGTGGATGCCCCATCCCTGGAAGGGTTGTGCGCCATCCCTTCCAACACAACCCATCCTCTGATTCTATGATTATATGTTCTAGCTTTGGATTCAGTCCTGCTTTGGACAGGCAATGGGACCAGATGACTAAATGATCCTGTGACTCTCTAAGTGGTAAAATAAATTTTCACAGCTGCTGCTGTTTATTTATTGTAATGGAGAAGAAATTTATGAACTTTGTTTGCTCTTGGGAAACAATTAATGGACTTTGCTTGCTCTTTGGCTTGCAAACTCTTAATCAAACTTGCTATTCAGAGGTATTTTATTCTTGATAATAGTGAGAAGATTTGTGTGAGTGACTTGTGATTTGGGACATCTTTTCTAAAATCTTTTAAGGTACACCCACCTTTATGTAGGGCCAGTGGAGCTCTGTGAAGCTGAGGGATTACCAAATCCCTGATGATGACAGATACTTCGCAAGTTAAAAGATACCAATGGAGCTGTGGCAATTCTCCATGCATGCATGTTGCAAATATAATCTAATTTAGCCTTAAATGCTCTGCCCCTGCAGCTTTGCTCCACTACTTGGCCTTTCCATGTGCTAACAGTGTGTTCACAGTCAGTGGGAGCACCTCAGATGTATTGTAGCTAGTCAAGGAACAGTGACATGATGATCTATGTAAGCTGTCCTGTGCTTCCTCCTGAACTTTGACTACCATCATTGCTGGGATTCTTTATTATTAATCTACTTAAGAAAGCAAGAAAGAATGACTGAGTAATTACTGAAAGGCGAGAAGCTCCCAGAGCTGTTCTTCAGAAGATCTAATGAAGCCCAACCACCAGTCAGATCAGCAATTTGGCACACTGGTGGCTCCAGGGTACAGTTCAGCTCCCCATGAAACCCCTGGAAAGACTCTGAGAACTAGATGATGCTCTAAATGAACAAAGGCTGTTGTTCCACAGGCTGAGTGACATTGAGTATTCCCAAAGGGGGGGTTAAATATTATTATTAGATTGGAATCAGTTCTTCAGTCATTAAATTGTGTAGAAATTTCCTATTCCAGAAGCAAGCAAACATTATAGAGTATATATATTTTACTTAGCAGCTACCACAGGAAAATATACAAAGCGGGAATCTGTTAAATAAAAAACCTAACTGGATATAAAAATACATTCCCTTGACAGGTCTGTTTCTTTAATAGAGTTTCATTAAAGAGGGAACCATTGTTTTATGGAATATTCTGTGGTTTAAAAAATGAAATATGCAGCCATTTAATGTGTCTCAAAAATTTCAGTTTTGCATTGTACTTTAATTTTTCATCAGCATAAATTTCCCTCAGATAACTCTCTCTAAAAAGACTTTACTTTTCTTCACTTTGCTTGTAGATTGTAAAATACTTCTTTGATCTGTTCTGTTACTTCTGAGTTAATTTTTATTTATCCAATCCTGGTGACGCTAAAGGTATAGTTCATTATTTAAGAGGTTAATGGATACTTGTGACTCAATTCCTATAAATCCTAAGTTTAGGATCACAATAGTAGGGTCCAAAATGGGGTGTAGTCTGGCATGCACACTGGCATATGAGTGTCCCAAAGCCACTCTTCCACATGACAGGGCAATAAGCCAGTGAAAGCACATGTCTGCTGTATGTATGGCTTTAATGAGGAGACAGTGTGGATCAGCCACAATAGAGCTGGTGAGGATGTCAATCCTGCCAGCCAGGCACATGGTAGTAGCAGGATGTCAGGGCCCCTCTCACATCACATTGTGGAACACAGTGCTGATTTCACCCTCTACTTCTACCTTGATTTTTAAACACATAATAAATAGCAAAAATGCTTCACTCAGTCCTATAAATACTCTGCATACCTATTTAAACCATACATATCATTGCAGCAGCAACAACTGGCATGCACTGTAATCTCACAATGATCTAATTCTAGAGATAATCACTGATTAATTAATTTAATAGAAGCACTATGAGATCACTGTGGTGGTCAGAAGGCCTACAACCTAGACAGTAAAAGAATGGCTTTTAACTTACATACAGAATATGAAAATTTTCAGAACCACAACCTCAGCACCGCAGTCAGTTCCCTTGTGTGACTCTATCCCTGATTTCCTGTGGGGAAAGAGTAAACCAGCAAATCTTGTGTTGGGATACTCTGAGTGTTAGATTCCTTGTAAAAGATTGATTATGTACACTCCAAAGTGTTGACAACATACAATTACACAATAATCACTTGTCTATAACCTACCATAGCAATTATAGCACTTGAAGATGGGAAAAGCAGCATTTCTGAGACATAGACATCATGGGGGTTTCCGCATTATTAAACTTCAAATTTTGTGAAGATTATATATTAAAGCAGAAATAAGCCTCCATCAGAAACAGCTGAATGATACCCCCACCTTCACTCACATACTTGTCTTGAAACTCTTCCTTAGCCAGCTCCTTGAATCATTGTTAACCTGTCACCTGGAAATGGCACTACGTGTGCTGTTTCTATCAGTGACAGTGCTCAAAACCAGTCCGATCCAGGCAGCTTCTACAGGAAAATTCATTAAGATTGACATGTAGAATTACAACTATTTGATGTTCAGGCTCTTTTTTCCACTGATTAGTTCCAAATTTGTTTTACATACACACTGAGAAAAAGCAGCAGAATTAGACCCTATTTCAGCAAAAATCTAAGCATGTGAGTTTCTACCACTGCATTAGTAACACAACTAAAGTCATAGTGAAGTTTGCTGAATTTGCTTTGCTTTGAAGCCATATCTGTGAAACTAAATCTAGTCTGCTGCAGTAGGGGGATGCAGTACATAGCTTTTATAAACAGAAGATGAGCTGTAAAGTCTGATCCCTTTTTCTGCTGTGAGCTACAGTATGACTCCTAGCTTAACCACAGAGCAGAAAAACAGCAAACTTACCAAAGAGATGATGTTGCCAAAGCCCCAGTCATTATCTTCAAGCACAGATTGTTTGAAAGTGGGCAATTTTCTGAGGTCACCTTTGTCCTGTGGGAAATGGGATTTCCTAACTCAGCTCTCTTCCACTACTCCCACGCAAACTCTGGTCTAGGACAACTAGATAGGGTGTTCTTTGGGGAAACAGTAAAGAGAATAGTCAAATATATCCCCTAGTAGGATATCCATAATTTTCAGTGAACTTAGCTCTTACAAGTCATGCAAATTGTTTATGCTTGCCATCACAACCTTATTTACTCTTTTCCTGCACTACTTAAAATCACAGAATGGTTGGAGATGAAAGGGACCTTAAAGATCATCCTGTTCCAGCTCCCCTGCCATAGGCAGGGACACCTTTCATTAGACCAGGTTGCTCAAACCCTATCCAAACCTGCATTTATGTTTTCCCTGGGCAACCTGTTCCTGAGCCTCATCACCCTCACAGGGAAGAATTTCTTTGTAATATCTAGTCTAAATCTGTCTTATATGGTTTTAAAGCCATTACCTCTTGTCCTATGACCATGGGCTCTTGTCTATAGTATCTCTCAGCTCCCTAGTAGCCCTTTTAGGTACTTAAGGTGCTGTAAATTCTCCCCAGAGAATTTCTTTCTCCAGATTGAACAGCTTCAAATCTCTCAGCCCATCTGCACAGGAGAAACACTTCTTTGCCTTCACCCCATGTCTGTCATGTCTGGAGGGATTGCTACTTCCTCTAGCCCAGGTTTATACAAAGCTTGGAGGGCATTTAATCCCCGTTAGGCATTTAACTGTTCAAATTCAGAATAAAATAACATCAGTGACACTTTGGAATGCAAGGTAAGCCCCTAATCTCATATAATAAGTTGCGATCCTTGTAGGTCAGTGGAGAGAAAGAGACTTTAATACCTGACAAATGCCTGAGTGAAGGCATGAATGCTCCCACAGAACTTCTTAAACATCTATGTAAAATCCAGACCTCATTGCAGAGGCCAAACTTATATTAACTTCAGCAGTGCCAAGACTTCACCCTCAGTTTTTAGTTCCAGCAGGGTGGAAAGCCAACTTTGGAGAAAGTGATGGGATTGGGAAAAAAAGGAGAAATGTTTGAGGTGCAATAAAAATTAAAATTAATAATTAATTTCAACTGAAATAGAACAGGGAAAATTGTCAATATTGACTGTGCTCTTCCAGCTGTGATCAGATTCCACTTATTTTATTAAAATTATTTTAGCAAAAGATAAGCAATTTAGCAATGTCTTCTCTGGAACTGCTTCCATGCTTATCCAAAGACAAAGTCTGTCCTTCTCTTTCTTGCACTCTTTTAAAATTTATTTGCTTATTTTTGCTTTCTACATGCTAACACTTTCCCAAGTTGCTCAGCGTGGTTCTCCACTCTTTCTGTAGTATGAAAGCTTTATTGTTCCCTCTGAATGCTCCATCACTTTCCCCTCCCAGCTCCATGCTTTGGCACAAGTGGACTCTTTTGAGCTTCTGTGTGAAGACCACCTGCAGTAGACCTTGGAATGACTAACGGGGAGGTAGGCTGAGATCAGCTTTAACTTGAGTTTCAAATGTATTCTACAATTCTTGCTGTTTCCTACCCCTCCAAAACGACTTCATTTCCTACACCAACTGCTAAAGCAAGAGTCTTGAAAGAGGGAGCAATGATTTACAGCGGCTCTTCTTAACACAAGAACATTAATTTTATTTATTGTACCAAGTACCAAATTTGCTAGAGATGAGGTCCATGATTGGCATTTTGAAGGAAATACGGTAAATTATTCAAATTTATGTAGATACCTGTAGAAATTTACAGACCATTGCCTTTAACAGTTAGAATGTAGTATATGACTAGTGCTGAGATCATGTTCACTGTTGATTTTGCTCATTTACTTTTGCAAGTGGAGATTAAATAGCTGCCAATTCACAAAATTAAAGGGATTTTTCAATAATAATATACTGAAAAGTAGATATGTAGTGGTAGGCTAAATTAAAGGTATAATTTAATGGCAAACACATAAACTGAGAACCAGCACAAACTATTTGTGATTTTTAACTGCTTGAAAATTGCATTAAAAAAAATCTATCCTTTGAAAAAATCTGTCCTATGAAAAAATCCTATGAAGACTCAGTACTAGTCAAAGGACACATTACTTGCCTAGTCCTATGCCTGGTAGAGAGTGCCAAAGAGACAACTCACAGTTGTTAAGCACTTAAATGGTAGATGGAATTTACAGGGTCCGTAGTGACAATTCCAGCCACTCTCATAATCAGGTAAGAGAAACTTTGAAATCAATTGAATTGCTCAGCATAAGCAATAAAGGGACTGAGTGAACAATCAGCCCCAGTAGAAAAATTCCTTGTAGTTCATTGTGCAGCTAAGCAGACAAGAAAAATCTGCAGTTTCCAAACATCCCAGACACATAACAGGCAGACAAACACACAACTGTACATACTGGGGAAATGAAATTAGCAAATGGTGTCATTTGATTTATCCTATGATCACATCTGACAGGCATGAGCTCATCTCTGATGCGTTTTCTTGTTGGTGCTGGAAAAAGAAAAATATGAAGCCAGATAGGAATGTTTCTGAATGTGATGCTTTCCTTTTCCCCATGCTTTCTTTTCCTTTTCTTTCAGTAAAATCACTGGAGATGTTTAAAATCTCTAAATCATACAAGGCATATTTTTAATATCATGTACTAGGGATAACCTTTTTAATAGCACTGGAAAACCCCATATAGCATATCTAGGTGTATCCAGATGGATTGCTTCCATATGAAGATATTTTCTTCTGCCATTTTTCATTCTATTGTACGTATCTGTAACTTATGCTTTTTATAATGAAGGACTACTCTTAATAACCTTTTATTTATTTTATTTTTTTTTTAGAAAGAGCAGATGTGATGAAGTGAATGAGAGCTATTGGTTTAATAAAGCACAGTCATATTGTCTCAGATGTTACAATAAACCAGAATAGATAGAGCTTTAATGGATAAAGTTCCAGTGTTACTTCTGCTGTTGATAAATGGTCTGAAATTTCATTTTCTCTGCTCTGTGTACCTTGCTCATGTGTCTATGTTTAACTGTTTAGAAACTGGAATTGTAACAACATGAAAGTAAAGAACCCCAGTATCACAAAATATCTTGTTATACAAATTATGATTCCTACCTGATAGGGAGAAGTGAAAGGTGACAAATCCTTCCCTCTCAATTAAATTCCCTTCATGAGAGTCTTTAGTACATATCTGGCCATAATGTCAGTCAAGCAATAACAGAAAATTCAGTGTCATTATGGAAAAGGACGTTAAAACTGTTTTAGAGGTGGAGAGAGGGGATGCACAAATATACTTCAAAGAGGGTCTTATTTTCCTTTTATTCCCTCAGTATTTCCATGAAACCTAAGGCAATGACATCACAACAAAACAAGGTTGCCAAGATATACTATACAAAAACATGTTTTCACATGGTTACATTTTCTGCAAATTATAGTTCTTGGAATATAAATCAGAATAATTGTTTAAATCAGAGTGACTGTTGAAACAGATTTACAGAGATCAAATCAAAAATGTAATAATTCTTGTGGTTTCACTAATGCTCAGAGCACCAAATACTTCTGAAAATTTTGGTTGTCAGTTATATATAGTGTTTACATTAACATGCTGCTTGAACAGAGAAAATATATATTTTAAGATGAAAATGTGAATCCAGGGTTACAAGAATGTTTCTGAAACAGCTAAGTCATCTTGCTTCAAGTAAAACCAGATGTTTGCTTAAAGTGAAAGGCAATCATTTCTTTTAATTATGTTCACTGGTTAGGCCACCAGGAATATCCATATGTGCACACCATGATCCAATTAAAATCAAAGACCTTACGATGGCGAAAGCAATCAACAACTGAAAGACCACCAAATGACATGTGAGGCACTGACCTGGATTCCACTACCTCTGTTCACTCATTTTCACTCAGCAAGTTGAACAGGAGAGACTGCTGCAGTCTGCCAAGGTCCCCTGGGACTGTCACGTCCTGAGTCCCAGAGGTATCTTCAGGAGCAGTGGCTTCCTAAAGAGTTGCTCCAAATTGATGAACCTGGACTAGACACATTTCTCAACTTTGCACAGGGTCAATATCTGCAAAAACATTCCATATGCAGTAAGGAAACAGCTGCAACACTATTCCTTGGTAATTTCAGCCTTAGGATGTGTGGCATTGTGGTGAGTCTAATAGAAGAGAGAAAAATATGGAAGCTCATGAAGTGTTTTGCATGAGTATTTCACCAGAAGAGAAGGAGATGGAAAAATTGATCTAGCACGCAGATATTCATGTTCTGAAATCCTGCCTGTAAATGCCACATGACCATGCTTGGCAGAGACTGTAAGCAAAAAATATTAGCATATTTTCTATCCTGGACATTTCTTATACACTTACCACCTAAATTTTTATTGGTGGCTGATGGCTTTGAAACTTTTCAACACTTTTCATAGTTTGAGATCTCTATTCAAAACTGTGTTGGTCATATGTATAAGGATATATTCTTAGTCCTCATGTGAAGAAATATATTTACTCATTTAAAGGGAAAAAACACATCTGAGAACTGGCAGTTAACTCCAGTAGGACCTCCTCAGCTCTTCTGTGATTCTCTCAGAAGACAAGAACAACTCTATATCTATTTAAATGACGACAATGTATTGTACATCAAAAATTATGCATTATATTTACTTATCGTGAAATATATATGTAATAGTCACAGAAACACACATGTACACAAACAGCACTTATACACATTTAATATGTTGCAGATGGACATACCATCATATCCTCTGATTTTCTTTTTGTAATATTCTTTCTGGAGCTGAACATTTTCTCCAAGAAGTCTTGACAAATTAATAACTTCTCTCCATAGTTTTCAATTGGTACTGCCTCAGCTTAAAGGTTCAGAACCATTTTTCTTCTGTGGCATACATATTGAGCCTACACTTACCTTTTGCTAGTGGTTGCTCAGGTTTTTGGTGGTATTTCATGTCAAGCAGTTTCTTCACCAATTTATGAAAAATAAAAGTAAAAAATAAGGAAAGGAAAGGAAAGGAAAGGAAAGGAAAGGAAAGGAAAGGAAAGGAAAGGAAAGGAAAGGAAAGGAAAGGAAAGGAAAGGAAAGGAAAGGAAAGGAAAGGAAAGGAAAGGAAAGGAAAGGAAAGGAAAGGAAAGGAAAGGAAAGGAAAGGAAAGGAAAGGAAAGGAAAGGAAAGGAAAGGAAAGGAAAGGAAAGGAAAGGAAAGGAAAGGAAAGGAAAGGAAAGGAAAGGAAAGGAAAGGAAAGGAAAGGAAAGGAAAGGAAAGGAAAGGAAAGGAAAGGAAAGGAAAGAAAAAGAAAAGAAAAGAAAAAAGAAAAGAAAAGAAAAGAAAAGAAAAGAAAAGAAAAGAAAAGAAAAGAAAAGAAAAGAAAAGAAAAGAAAAGAAAAGAAAAGAAAAGAAAAGAAAAGAAAAGAAAAGAAAAGAAAAGAAAAGAAAAGAAAGTAAAAACCCTTTGTAAAAGGTATAGGTATTCTCTGACCCAGTGGATTTGTCAGAAGAGCTGGCATTTTCACACTAGACTGAATATATAATATAATCTGAATATAATAATAAAATATAAAGGTGATAAAATGTCTTTACAAAAAACATGAATAAAACATATGGCCACAATGAACCCACTAGAATTTTTAATCATAATTTCAATGAGCCAAAGAAACAACCCTTTCTACTGTCCCAGTCATGGTTGGGAAGGTCATTTCACACACGCAGTTTCTATGAAGAAGGTGTTCTCCTTGTCTGATTGTGCACAATCTTGGTTCAATTGCTATATTGTTTTGCATTTGTTTTCTAGTCCACGTTTTTCAGAAATACTTCTCACCAAAGAAGAGATCCTTTTACTTCCATCCTCAGTCCTCTGCAAGACAACCTTTCCCTTTTCCAAGCTTTACACTCAGCCTTAGATTAAGGCCAGACTCTACAGTGTTCTTCGATAAACATGGATAGGTATATATAACACCCATGTCCCTGACAACTTTATTTTGATCTTCTGAGTCTTGTACAGTCTTTGAAATGTTTCTCCTTCACATGGCTTCACTTAACTGTCAGTGTTCTCATAGGACCCTCTGTGCATTGCAGCCAATTCTTTAAAGTTCCTCTCATTGTTTTGACTAATAAGCATTTGCACTAAAAGTCTGGGCCAGGATATTTAGAGGGAAAAATCATGCAGACCCTGCAAATTTAGTAGCAGACACTTGATTTTTGTTGATTAGCTTGCAGATATGTTGCCAGGAATATCTTCCTCAAGGCATACTCTTTTTTTAAAATACATCTTCACCAGCTTTCAGCATGAGACCGGAACCAAAACGAGTCAGCATCGGAGTACATGACCTCCAAGAACTTCTGGCACTCCTCAATGGAAAGTAGATGGCATTAATGCTGATATAGAAGGGTAGCAGGCAGACTAATTTGTATCCCAGAAAGATCCCAAAATATGTCCCAACTATTATGTATTACGAGAAGTTATAAAATAGAGCTAAAGCATATTTTATTGTTTACTACCTAAGTCATAAAATATACAAGCACAGGAAATATAAACAACAGCAAAACAAGCTGAGAAAAGGCCAGCTTTCAGCTAGCTGAATCATCTTGGAATTCTAAATATTATCCCAGGATGGATGGCTGCTGGAATCTAAAAAGGACTATACCAAATCCAGTTCCCTGTTTCACACTGACCACCCCTATCGAAGGCACTTCAACACAACTGTATTATCACATAATCTCCTCAAAACAGAAAATTTAATTTCCTCATCACCATTTGGTGAGTCTTATGTTGAAAAAGGTACTGCATACTCTGGACTGGATTTTGGAGAAGAATTATTCTTTTCCACTGTGTTTCATAGAACAATCAAGAATAGTCTCCCTTCCTTTCTGTGCTGGCCTGGTTGAGGTTTTCAAGTCTAGATTTTATAAGCTTTCCAACACTCAAGTCTAGTAATTTACCAGTGCTATGTTAAGTGATACAAACACTATCTGTTGCATATACTGTGGGTTCCTGCTCATTTTAATTTATAATTCTTCTTTTCCATACTGCTTCAGAAGTAGCACATTCTTCTTTCCATGTTGTCATACTGAGGATCCTACTGCTAATCTGAGGGAGGCTTAGGAAAATGATATAAAATCAGAGGATAACATAAAAAAGGGTCATAACACATTTAGTATATTCACACACCCACACAGAGTCCACATATTCGCTATCACAGGCACAAGCATTCCTGGGTTTAAATCCTCTGGTGA
This sequence comes from Cinclus cinclus, assembly GCF_963662255.1. Classification (NCBI taxonomy): domain Eukaryota; kingdom Metazoa; phylum Chordata; class Aves; order Passeriformes; family Cinclidae; genus Cinclus; species Cinclus cinclus. The sequence goes on from NC_085048.1 coordinate 9,018,692, forward strand.
CTGGGACCATACAGCCTCTCCAGAAATATTACTCCTTTCCTCAAGTGTGCCTTTTTTTACCTAATGCATAACAAAATTGTCCCTCTCTGCAAGTTAAATTGGTTACATCTTGTTCTATGGATCATGGCTAGGAAGAGCAAATTATTCCACTTTCTTGTAATTTAAAGATTCCTGAAAAACAAACACTTGCTTTTGAAGCCCCCTGACTAGATGGGCTGAATTCAGCATATCTGGAAAGCCTGAATTAACAGAATGAACACTTTATGACTGACTGAGCAATCTGAACCAATCATTCTATTTCAAATGAGGCTGAAAAAACATTTTGAGGATTTGGAGACAAATTGTATATTGGATGGAAACATCATTGTAAAATTTCAGAAGTTTGCAAAATAAATTAAGTTTTACAACTACTTTATGAACTTGGAAAATGTGAGGCTTTAATGGGAAAAGTTCAATATTTGTCTTTTCCTCTCCTACTTCTCCTTTGATTTAGTCAGAAAATGAACTCAGTGCTTAACAAAATTATGCTTTATATCAAATAATATATAATTACTACATTTGTTTAATGGAGTTTAATAATTAAGCAGCCTGAAATGCAATCACTAATGTAGTTTATAGATAAGAGAAAAATATTTGAAAGGATGTTAAGTAAACTACAAAATCATAGGTTAATCTTATGAACAAGTGAAGTCCATAATTCTGTCTGCTGGTAATGCATTCGCAATTAAAGTACTCTGTGATTTATGGAAGTCAGAAAGGAAATTACTCAGAAACATCTACACTGAAGTTTTTTAACTAGCTCCCTTCTCCCAGTGGACAGGACTTTAGCTGTCGCCATGGCACAGCTCAGAAGATCTTTGACTTGTTTTGCAAAATATTTTTTTGACTTCTTCAACTTCATATGTTAAATGTGCTCGGCTCAGTAGGATAACTGGCACAGAGGTTATACAAGACATTTAATTACAGTATCAATCCTTATAAGAAATTTTCTTACAAATGGAGGAGTCTATTTTTATTCTATTTTCATATTCCTTGAGGAAAATGTTCAGACTAATTATTTCCCTTGCCATTGAGAACTCAGTGCACCAATAAATACAATTACCATCTCTTTTCATTTTTCAAATTTTAGACTATTTCAGTCTGTTCTAGTTGTTAAAATGTCCATTCAGGACATTAAGATTAATGGCAAGGATAAAAATGAAAATTTTTCACAAAAAATCAAAATCCGAATGTTGCTCTAATTTTAATTTTAATTTATAGGTCTTTTAGCTTATTTTTAAAAAGCAAACATTTGAAGTTGTCACATTGAGAACAATTACACTGGAATATATAGATTGTAAGAAAAAATAATTTACGAAACCTTAAGCAAAATATTTGTGAGTTTTCTTTAGCCATATTAATCCACCAGAAAACTCCATGGGAGAAAAAAGCAATCATGTAAGGTAAGAAAAAGAGCAACTTTCATAGGTTGGTCTCAACTTCTTGATTCTGTTTGGATCATGAATTTTCTTGTAGGAAACCTGGGAAGGAACAACTAATCTGTTGCTATTGAGGAACAAGATGTGGTTCAAAGTTTATGTCAAAGCAAGCCCCTGATTCTATGATATTCACCTGTACTTTTTGCTTGTACTTCTTGTCTCTTTCTTGTAAAAGAAATCCTTTGTGGATATACAAGTAGCAGAGCTGATTGACGACACTGCCAGCATTAGTCTTGGCCTGAGAGATGGAACAGATTTTACAAGTGAAAATTAATTAACTGACCTTGAGGAAAAAATGCAAACGAGAAAATAAGGTTCCATGTTACTTCCTGAATTAAAAGAATTGAGAAGCCATCCTCCACTAAGTTTTTTGCTGCTTATCAGCAAGTGCAAATATTTTTTTAAGGACTAGGATAACTGATGGCAGTGATACAGCTGGGATCTGAAAGAACTGAACTTTTGAGCTTCATCAAGACAGTGAACATAAAGGATTGGCAAATCACTAACACTTCCAGTGTTTGAGTTTTCACAAGGCCTTTAGGAAAACTGACTATTAACAAATACCAAAGGCACTTGAAAATCTCTAAAAGGTTTTGCTCCATGACAAAAACCTACTGCGAATGAGATTCTGACTCATCTTCCCTTTTAAAAGTTGTAAATTTCCAATAGCTGGCTCTGCTCTGTCATGTGCAGATGATGCTCAGCCAGCATCTGTGGACAGAGAGCCAGCGACAGGCTGCAGAACCCGGATGCACTGGGGAAGGGCTTGAGAGAATGGTTCCCTCTGATTATGAAGTGAGGCAAGGGATGGTGGGACCACAGCTCTGCAAATGCAGGCAAAGGGACCCACAGGCAGAATTTCATCAGCTGCAACCTCCTGGCCCATTTATGTGGCTTACAGGCCACTTCTATGCTGCACTCAAAAATTATCTCAGTAACATATCAACATATCCCAAGGGAACTTGGAGAACCTGCACACATTGTGATTGCAGCCTGGCAAGGGCAGCCCAGGCTGTAGATTCCCTGATGGGTTTAAGGTAGAGGGATGGGAGGTAGAGGTTAGAATCTGAAAACATTCCTTCACACACTCCCCATCCCACCAAGCAGCAGCTCCAGCAACCACCTGGAGTTTGGGTGAGAACATTATAAGGGGTCTGTCAGTAGAACTGACACTGTCAGTATCATGGTTGCACGTGCCTTGGACTTGAAGTCAGAAGCATTATAATAGATTTCAGGGATTTTCAGGCATTTCTCACTTTAAGAGATGATGATCCTCATAGAGAACATGACTGCAGAGAAGGATTCCTTTGGCCCAGCGTGTAAGACCAGATAGCTACAGAAGCTGAACTGGACAGCGCTGCAGACCTTTTGGCCTTGATACAGTGAAAACTGTGGGAGAGATAGGCTCAAGGCAAGAACAGAAGTGAAGACATCATGTCTGGTTACACTGACCACTCTGACAGAGAGAATATAACATGGACATTACTGGTGTAAGAAGGATAATCGAGAAGATTGCATTTCTAAGGGGACTGGGGCAAAGGGATTTGAGTGGAAAATTTTATATGGAAGATAGAGACCTAAAAATACTAGTGAACTTGTGTATAAAGTTTAATAATATGCTTTGCTTTGCTGGCATAGCAGAGTCCATGTCTCTCAATCCCCATGGCCCACAGCCATGTTATTCATATTAGATATTTCAAAGAAATACTTTGTAAGAGTGGTGAGGCACTGGGACACGTTGCTCAGAGAGGTTGTGGATCCCCCATTCCTGAAAGAGTTCAAGGCCAGGTTGGATGGTACTTAGGTGGAGCATATTCCTGCCCATGGCAGGGGTTTGGGACTAGATGGCCATTAACATATCTTCCAATCCAAACCATTCTGTGATTCTGTATTTCCCAGTTTGCCAATAAATTTGACCTTTTTTACCAAATTCAACCACATTTGTAGGGGGAACATATAATTTGTATGGGTTTTAAGAGACTTGGAAAACAGACAAGTGGATTAAGAGAAGCCCAAAGGTTGTGTCCTTGTTACAGAGGGATCAGTTTAGCACCATGTGGGTGTTAACCTGCGACCAGGTTGTTATTCTATATCACTTCCTTGCAGAGCCAAGGTGTCCTTACTGAAAGTTGGCCATTTTCACTTGCTCTGGGAAGGTGTTTGCATCCACCCCTCCATACCTGGTCCCTTTCTCATCCCTCTGAATTGTCACCACAGTGCAGCTATGGACCACGGGTGTTGAAAAGGACAGCAGAGAAAAGGTGATTGATGGTAGTGCTGAAATGACAATGCAAGGAGGAGGGAAGTGGCAGTGGAGGTGACCCCAACCTGGTCAAATCCAGGCAAGTCAAGCTGAAAATGCATGGTGGAGGGGTAGGACAAGCAACAGCAAGCAGAGCAGTAGAAGCTGCTGTGAAGATCCCTGCTCAGAACTGAGTTTGGCAGTGGGCAGTGCTGCCCCTACTCGGGCAATCCAGCATTTTTGTTTTATCACCATATTTTTTTATTTTGGGCTGGGAGGTGGGAAACATTATCTGTGGGAGCTCCCTCACCATACTGCCTTTGTTCCTGAATACCAGGTGGCATGCCACAGGAACAGTCACCACATTGCCATTGTCTGGGGAAACCACACAGGCATGGCCCTCAGGGGTACCTGCCATCTTGTTTTTGTTCCTGGTGGTGAATATCTTTTCGTGGATAAACCACCATCTCTTTTTCGTATACTTTTGCTATTAATATTGCCATGGCTATTGTGTCTTGTTCCATTGCTTTGTGCTTTTACTAAATTGTTATCTCGACCCATAGTCCCTCCTTTTTTGTCCCTCCTATACTGAAAGGGGTGGGGGGAGAGAACTAGCTTATTTGGAGTTTAATTTCCTGCTGGTGTTAAACCCCAGCTAAATAGATTTATTTTCTGGTGAGCTCTTCAGAATCTGATTCACTCCTTGGTGCCCTTCTCTAATGCCATATCATTATTCTTCACAGATCTTTGCACTGTGGACATCAAAATAAGGCCTCAGGGTAATTTGCACCAAATCTGAGGAGTTATTGATGAATGAAGCCATTAGTCCACATTAGAAGTCTGTTTGCAGCTGTTTATCAACCATCATTTTTGACCCTTTTAAAAGAAATTGCCTCCTTTATGCTCTGTTTAAAATAATTTATTGGGATCTATTGTTTAGGCAGATTATTTCTATTTAACGTAATGCTGATTCCATGCCCTTTCCTTCTTAGTGAAAGAACATCAACAAAAATTAAAATATATAACACTGACCTTTTTCTCTTATTATCAATGTAATATGTTGCTGTAATGTTATTGCTACCTCAAAGTATTTTGAAATCTATTTTCATAAGCCAATGACGCTTGCATTAAATTAAATTCTTCAAATTTGTTATGAATCTGGTTGAACTAACAAATTAATTTTGTCTGAAATCAGCATCTCCTTGACAATCCTGTAATTGCTAGCATCAGCATAATTATGTATGTGTAAAAGGTTACATTTAGTCTTGGCACTATCTTTCTTCTGACAGTCTAGCATTTTCAAAGTCTTGAAATATTCACTGAAAGAGAATAGTGTAGATTCTAAAATCTTCCTTGGGCAGCTATTTTAAAACTTTCAAATGAAAAAACCCTGGATCTAATGCTGATTGTTATTTAAGAACATTGATTATTACTAGAAAATAATATTTTATATAACGTATTATTTGCCTTTTTCATTCAGAGTAAAAATATATATTAAACACGTCTTTGTATATATGCTATTTGCTGTTCTAAAACTGGATCAATAACCTGTTCATCTTACTTTAGTCCCAAAAAACTGCTTTTTTCTTTAACACTAACAGCCTGATTTCCTCTTACACTGTCAGTTTTCTACAGCTTCCAACATAAAAGAACAACCAAACCAAATCCAGCTTATATATTGGGATTTTTTTGTTACACTTGTTACAGATATGGGTATAGTTACTGCTGCCTTCATTGGTAAGTACTTTGGTTCTTTAAACAAGGATTTTAGTCACGGGATTATGCTGTTTAGGGATTGAAGTAAACAGCTTTTAATTACCACTCACGTTTTCCTGATTAAAATTTTCCTCCCAGATGATTTGGTTTGTAATTGCTTTCAGCTTTGTGAAACTGATCTTTGCCAAGCACACGGGGTATGGACACACATGCACACACGCACAGGCACACGCTGCAGGCATTAATACATGTGTGTGTGCATGTGTGTGTGTGTGTGCATTTCAGAGTGCGTGCGGGTGTGTGCCCGTGTGTGCATTCCTCAGCTCCGCACAGATGGTTAGCATTTTATTATATTTATTCAAAACAACTACAATCAAGTTGCAAACACTTGAGCTGAACTGCAAGCATTGGGAAATTCTTCTACTAACTTAGTGTCTAACACAGGATTGTCCTGCACCGTATGCAACATGTTCTGACTTAGACAATCAACATGAGCAATATTTTCAAATTCTCAGGACATTCAGTTCTGGCAACATGCAGCCAGCAGCCAGCATTTCCCAGACTCCTGATGATCCCCAAAAGGAATCCTTCATCTTTCCCAAGACACTGAAGATTGGAGGTGCTTATTTGATTTGATCGTAATAACCAATACTGACAATAATTTAGAAACAAATTAACATCACAGTATGAAAAGCAGCACAGCAGAATATAAATGCAAACTGCAGTTCTTTCCAATATTGAATTATAATCACATCAACATTAAATAGGGCAGCCAGAAAATACCAGAGAGGCAGAGATTAAGAGGTTAAAATAAACAGGCAATTTAATGGGCAGAGGTCAAAAAGCCAACCTGATCAAACCCAGCCACTTGTGGTGTCAGAAAGAATAACTTAATATAAAAAAAAAATAAAATCAAAACATCTGTCTTATTCAAATAGGGGTAATTTAGCATTAGTGGTATCTAATTTTCCTCTTTGCAGTGAAACAAATATTTTTTCTGCTATGAACTTGGAAGAGAAGGGTTTGGCTCCTTGGTACAGTTTATTATAGCACTGTCTCTCCAGTCCTACATAAGGGTACTTCAGCAGTTATGCACGATCTATTTTGTCACCCAGGGAGAGATTCCATTGCCTAAAACTGAAAGATTCAGCATCATTTTAAGAACTGAGTTTTGTTCTGCATGCCCTCCACCTGAGTCTGCAGCAAAGAGAGTTCCTTGAAGGCCTGAAACCTATCTCTCAGCTCCACTCAGATCTCTTGGGTAGTTTGAGGTACCTGATACACACCTGGCTGCCCATGTTTAGCCAAAAGAATTGCATCTACCAGCAGCTCCTAAATTTGGGATTTCTTTCTTAGCAGGTTGGCCATCTACTAAGAATTTTCATGGTAAATGGAAGTTTCATATTTATTTTTTTTTCATAATTTACTATTTGTGTTTTTTCTCCTTTGCTATTGATATTATCATGTATTTTATACACTTCATGCCAGTGCCATGCATGAATTCAGATCTTATCTGTACTAATCTTTCTTCTCTGTTTTCCATGTTTCATGTTTTAAGTAAAACTCTGATCTTAGTTTTTCTGATGCAAAAATTTCCACTGCTCTCAGAGTTTTCCCATCTTCTTTTCTTCTGTCACCACAGTGCTTCATACCTGGTTTCACTGTGAAATTTCCAAGAACTTCAGTTCTTCAGAAGTTCTCCTGAAATTCTCCAATGCCTGACATACAGCCTTTTATTTCCACCAGAAGGAACTAAATGCTTCATCAAAATGCAAGATCCTTGCAGAGATTGGAAGAGGGTTGGACAAGATATTCAACTCTCCATCCCATGCAAGAACATGCCTGATCCTTATGCTTCTAATTTTGCAAAGATAGTGTCTTATAACTTTCTCATTTGTTGGCTGGTCTATTTTCTTGAATATGAAATATATTATTATTATTATTATTATTATTATTATTATTCCAAAATATATCAAAATTTTTTTCAACCTATTATTAATATCTGCAGTATAGTGCTGGTAGTACTAGTACTGGTCCACCCAAAACAGAAATTTGTGCATTTTGCAGAGCCAAGAAATAAAATATTTATTTGAAGGACCACACCTGCACAGATGTTAGGTTTCTCAGAGACAAATGTGACAAATGTTAGTCATACATCTCCAGCATAATCTTTCTGGTGAGGGGCAAAGCAAAAATTAGTAATTTTATTTCAATTTGCTGTCTTGGGATTACTCAATAGCCATAAGAAAAAGATGAAGGAGTCTCCAGGGAGGTTTCATTCCACTCATTTCAGGATCAGATTAAACACATTTTGATGTGTCTGTTTCCCTACAGGGAGCATGTAGCTGTATATGTCAGATACTCAGCATTCAGAGTTGAACTTAAATTTTCCAAATTCCATATTAAAGTGGGAAATCTTTTTTTTCTATATGTCATTATTAGTGACCCTTAAAAACATTATTTCTAGCCTCTGCTTTTCTTAAGAGCTTGATTTACAACAGCCCTTAGGACATTATCTACAGTTTACGCTGACAGATTAATCACTCAGTGTGTTAGCTGAATTTATGGCACATCATACCATGTCTCCAAAATTAAATGTACAAAGAAAAGATACCTTAAACTTTTATTTCAACACAGTTTTAATTTGGGCTCTTCTGATGCTCTAATGTCTAAAAAACCAATTAATAAACCAGGATGTACATACCACAATAATGGTAGCAGCTCAGGTAGTGGTTAAAATTCATATCAGGTGTGTCAAAGATCAAGCCATCGTATATAAGCATGCAAATGCTAGGGTGACAGGCACAGTATGTGACCTCAAACAGACCTGTGTTGGTGGGTCAGTGCACACACTGATGTCTTGAACCAATCTAGAACTTCTGGGAGTGGCTGATACACAAGTAGAGCAGTGATAGAGAGAGGGCACTCAGCTAACATCTCCACAGGGGCCTACTCCACCATTCTTGAAAGCAAAACTGTCTGAAGGCTCCCAGTCTCTGAAGCTGAGATTTATCAGAACACAAAACACAATTTGTGTTTGAGAAATGTTTGGCATCTTTTGGCCCTGAAGTTGAATGAGGATTATATGAGATACTCCGTAATCATCATCCTCAGCATCTTCAGTCACGCTGCTGGATTTTGACCACACATCCCAAAATACACCTGAACATCCATATGGACTCTGTGAAAGGATTTAGACATGGCCCTTACATCCATGAACATTACTCCCCCTGAAATCTCTGGGAGTTATGTGTACATCTAAGGGCAGAGTTCGGACCATAAAGTTTAAGTGCAAGCATCTGGGCACAATTTTCTCCAGTGAGCAGGATTCCAAGTTTCTGTAACATCTGCTGTGGGAACTATAAGTACTTTATATTAATGTTGTAAACTGTGTTAGCTATAATCACCTTCTCTAATGGGAAAAAATGCAGTTATCTCCACCTGGTGATTCCAGTGATGCAGACACCTGTCTGCTAGGAATTGAAATGAGACCATTAAGACATTTCACACAAGCAGTTGTAGGGCTATGAGATGATAATGGCCTGAGGTTATAATTTGCAAGTGACCCATGGATGCTGGGTTTTTTCCAGCAGACATTATTGTCGGGTAAGCACTTGTTTCTCTGTAGGGACTCTGCTAGATCTATCACTTCATATTTTTGCAAACTGCTTGGCTAAGAGATAACAAATGAATGCAAACTTAGGAAAGGAATGAATCCTTTAACTGTATTGTGTGTACAGAAATCAGAACTATGCCGTGGAATCTATTCTTATTCTTTTAATTGGCTTCCTACATATGTATGTAAATATATAGCAAGTAATGGTTTAATGTTTCCCAGTGCCATCAGTAGTCCTCTTAGCTGTTTCTGGTTTCTTGATGTTTGTTGTCAATCTCATTATATCTCATTATATCTCATCATGTATGTGATCCTGATTAAGGAAAAGTGCTTGACTACACTTTACAATTAAAGCTGATTTTCCTCATCCATCTAATTAAGGGAATAGTGAAAAGAAGCAGAGACACACAGCCCACAGTCAGGTGTTTGTTGCCTTCCATAGGTTGTTATTGATATTTGAAACAGTCAGATTAAAAGAACCAGGAATGGTTCTGCATATCACTTTTTTACTGCAGTTGTAAAATGTCATTATTAGAACAGATAAGCTGCAGTTGAACTCTAGATGGAGTTATAAAGAGCTAGGTACATACCCAGATACATTTTAACTAAAAATAAATCCTACAAGAATCTCTTTTTTGAAGGTGGAATATTTCACCACTCCTGCTCCTATGCTAAATTTAGTTTCAAAACTGTCCAAGGTACAATATTTCCAGCTGCATTTTTTAATGATTTCTTACTGCCTGGCCTGTGGAAATGAGTTGAAGCAAAAGTAAAATTTAGTGCCAAATTTTCCCATAGTTTCTCATTGTTTTCTGTGTAATGCTGTTGATAACCAGCATATCATTCCCTATGAAATGGAAGAATATATTTTGGAAAATTGATAGTGTTCAGTCTATTTGAGTAAAAAAGTAAATCAGGCCCTAAATCCTCAGTAGCAGCCTGTACCCTGGTCTGACGTCAGCATCAAAGAAGGAGTTTCTAAACTTGTAAAGATGTCTGCATGGATCTATACATGTACTATACATATAGACAGAATCTGTAAGGTGGAAGAATGAATTGTAAGATGGTGGAATGGAGGGGTATCCCACAATCCTATAAAAACACTGCATGGAAGTCTTTTTACCACCAATATAGTAGAAAGCACAGCGTAACTTCCATCTCCCCTAAATGAACCCTGTTATGAATCTCCTGATGTTAAAATCAGCCTCCCACTGAAGGATGGTCTGCAAGGGTGCACCACGTCCGTGAAACCTCAGGGAGAATCTCTGCTGCTGTAACCCTCAGGTGGCAGTACTTAGATTCTGTTTTGCCTTCTTGGATGAACATGAATTATTTCATGGAGATTTTGATCCATGCACCATGTGTTTGCTATGTTGTAAAGTCAAGTACTGGAAGCGTTTCTAAATACTTGCCTCTGAGTCAAGGGTTAGGAGGCAAGATACCAATATATCTGGGGAAGGTTGGTTTGCTAAAGGCAGTTTAAAGTCAATAAGGGAGTATAATTTTCCTCTTCTTGTGATTTTATTCCCACTGATTCCAGCTCCAAGCATTGAGATGGATGGATGAATCCCTATTTTTACTGGATAAGCAGGTAGGGGACTCACAGAAAAAAAAATTCTATTGAACTCTTATTTTTATCATACTTGAATTGTTACTAAGGAGTAGGTTTTCTTCCATGCAAAATAAAATGAACTGAATAAATTGAAATTCTTCAGCTTAAACTGCATGTTATTAACATTGGCTAAGAAAAGTTCTTATTTTCTGGCATCTTCAAGCAGTATGCCTTCAAAAGGAAAATTTAATAACTTGCTTCTTACCACAAGAATGGACTCTAAGCAGAACTACCCATCAACAGCTTTAAAATCCTCAGTTGTTTGGATGTGAACAGCCTTCAAGAACCTTTCTGGATTCACCAATGTTGTGGGAACCTTCCACTTACACTTGGCTTGGGAAGTGTGAATTCTTATTTTGCAAAGATCCTGGGGATCTTGCCAAGGCTAATATTCTGGGGTCCATATGTGCTAAGTGAACTACAATTCTGGAACACAGCAGCAGGCAGTCAAACTGGAGAAGCCTCTCAGAGACACTTCAGCCAAGGGAAGGAATATGGATTTTTTCAGGAATAAAGCAGAGAAATGGCTAAGAAAAGATCATCTGAAATTTGGAAACATTTAAGATAAGAATTCTTGTCCACACTATGTGCATCACAGGCAATTTTTTGTGTTGCTGTAAGTGACAAGCTCTTTCCTTAACACTGACTGTGTAAAATGAAGTGTCACTGCACCCAGGATTGTGATCTCTGAGACCACAATAGAACACGTTTTAGTAAAACTTTTCTACATCCATTGGAATAACTACACGAGACCTGGTGCAAGAATCCTGAGAGTGATAAAGCACCAAACATATAGAGGTAGTATTTTTTCATTAATTGCATATCAGGAATGCAAATCATTGTTTTGTACTTTCTAATGTGACACCAGAATCTGACGAGCACTGAAAAACAAAAGCAGTTCCTTAACTTTTTGCTTTCATATTTGTCTAACAAAGCTCTAGGTCTTATGTTATAGATAACACAAGGGCTTATAGGGAGAAGAAATTAATCCAGCCTGCAGCACATTTATAATAGCTCTGATTAATGTCTTCAGAATAGGACTTAAATTACTGCACATTTACAAATGAAGTGGAATGAGGTGCCCTGTGCTTCAAGAGAGACACTGAGGTGCTGAAGAAACAAAGCTGGTGGAGGGCCTAGAAAGCAAATCATGTGAGGTGTGGCTGAGGAAGCTGGGGGTTTTTAGCCTGGAGGAAAGAAGACTCAGGGGACCTTATTGCTGCTCACAATCACCTGAAAAGAGGGTGTGTCAAGGTAGGCTTTGGCCTCTTCTCCCAGGCAACTGGTGACAGAATGAGAAGAAATGGCCTCAAGCTGTTCCAAGGGAGGTCCAGGCTGGGCTCAAGGGTCTTTATGCCTTGGAAGGGGCTGCCCAGGGAGGTGGTGAAGTCATCATCCTTGGAAGTGTTCAAGAAACAACTGGATGTGGCACTAAGTGCTCTGGTTTAGTTGACATGATGTTCAGTCAAAGCTTGGACTTGATGATTCTATAATTCTATGATTCTATCATTCTATCCATAGCAGTTAATTTGATCTCCCACAGTAACATGAAGACTGTTTTCAATGACAGTTGGTAACAGCTTCCACTCTAGAGACCACTGCTTTTCTGGCTTTCAGGAAAGGTGAATTGTTCTTCAAAAAATACTAATAAACATTGACACTGTCTTTGGGATCATTACATGAAATTATTTTATCATTTAATTAAATTATTTTGATCTCCCTTTGTTATAGTACATACCCTTTAGTATATTGCTGTAGCACTATGGAACATCACAAATCTTCAAGTAAAACTGGTATTAAACATTAAATATATATTTAGAATATTTAAAAAAAATGCCAAATCATTCTGGGCTTTGACACTCCATTATACATTTGATAGTTCAGTGTTAGAAAAATAAAAATACTTAGTACTGAAGTTCCAGTTTGTTTGATATGTGGTGACTGTATGGAATTAAAAGTAAATATCTCAGTGGTTTCTCACTGAAACTTGCATCTTTGTTAATGAGTGGTGCACTTTGTGTAATACACAACAGCAATGGCTTAGCAAGGTTTGACATATATAATTTGATTAAAATGTAGGGCTTCATAGAAATACAAAAAAAGTCTCTTCTTATTTAACTCCTTCTCCAGAAGTGAAGAATACTTCTAGTGTAGAAACAGTGGGTGATTTTCAGAAGTTTTTGTAAACAGAGTAACAAGAGGAAGGGCCGGCAAGCAGATGGTCTTCTTCTGACTTCTCATTTTAGAGCTACTGTAGCAGGTGTTGAAAACACCTTCCATTCTCCTGACGTAATAATGAGGGGAAAACAGACCTTTAGGAAAACCACAGAAAAGAGTAATGACTGTATATTCTGTCATGTATCAGTGGGAAACATTCAAAAATGCAATTTCTTTCATGGAACTGATTCATATTTCAAACAAATGTGTGCTGCACAAAGGAGATGTGGCTATTCACAGTGGCTATAAATTACTGCAAATTACTCCAGAAAAAGGTCTGGGAAATGAACATCACATTTCACAAGGGCCAGGATGTTGGCATGAAAATAATTTGTATTTACATTCTAGCATGTTCGTAACATCAACTCAAGCTGTTTCAGAGTAAGTGTTCTTCCAATTTTGTGGGATTGCAGCCTCTTGTGTTTTCCTTTGCCTGCCACTCATCACAAAGCAAGTGCATTTACAAAAACACTCAAAGCCTGGCAAACACAAGCACATGTTGCATCCAGTTGTTAGAGAATATGAAGAATTATCTGTCATGAAATAGCTATGAATATTAGAAATTTTAAAATTAATTTTCGTTTGTTTGTTTCTTCAGTTTTAAATTTACTTTAGAAAAGTGGAAGAATGCAAAGAGTTTGAGGAAAGAGAAACTATATTCACAGCAATAATCCAGAGTTCTCCCTTACTAAATATTTTCAAGTCTGCAAACCAAGTGAGATTTTAAATTTCTCATCTTGCTTCAGAGAAACACTACTTTTATGGTCATCATGCCCCTTTCTGAGATCTAACATATACTCCTGAGGTCAGCTGGCTGGAGAGAAGACAGAGACCCTTCATTTTATTGACTCCACAAATAGTCAAATACAAATAATTGTGCTTATGTTTCAGGAACATTTAGTTCACACCAGACAAGCTCAGTGTATTAACATTATAAATCCCATTCTTTGGTATTTTTCATCATATCATTTCTGTAGTTAATCTTGTGATTTGGGCATTTGTCTTTACAACACTAAATATCTGAAGAGGAAGAGTGCCATTCATCAAACAGTCTGACACCAATTTTATTGGCATTTAAACTTTCTTACAAGTTGATTAACATTCTGCACTTATTCTGATTGCTGGATTTCAATTACTTGGTCTTCTAAGATTTTCAGAAATAATCTCAGATTTTATAAGGCTCTGGTTTTGAATATCCAATTTCAAAAACTCATTTTCTGATTTGTGGACATACTGATGTATTTTTTGCATTTGTTAATTGGAATTGGGTTATAAGTGACTGAGGCAAAAACAACAAGCTCCAATATTTACAAAGAAACATGCAAATTATTAGAATTTAAATTAAGTGAATTAGAGGTATCAAAAATTAGTAGTCACATCTAAAATCTTTCAGAAGTGAGCCCCATAGTTCTCTAAACTACTATTTTATTTTTCTCTATAGCGAAGAATAGAGCTACAAACTAAAAATAAGATCTCATTGGAATTGTCTTTTCTTAGTATGAATCAGTAGAATTTTATATAGGATGAGTTAAATTACACCAATCTAGATACACCTGATGTAAATAAAGGGGCTCCAAGTCCAAATATGTAACAAAATATGTGCCTTTCTGCACTTAAAAACCTCAATAGCAACTAATAGTCTGTAAAGGAAAAAAAAGTTTCCCTTAGATTTATCTCCTGGATATAATCATAGATTCATAGCATAATTTAGGTTGGAAAGAATCTCTGGCTATCTCTAACCCAACCCTCTGCTCAAAGCAAGTTCAACTTAAATCAGGTTGCTCAGCTTCTTGTCCAGTCAAGTTTTGAGTTAACTCCAAGGATGGAAGTTGCAGAGATTTTCTGGATAATTTGTTCCAGTTTTTGGCCACCCTCATAGCGAAAAACTGTTTCCTATGATGTAGTTGGAATTTCCTGTGGTTTTTCACATCAGAATTTAATCACTGATCATCTCTGAGAAGAGCCTGGCCTGGCCTTCTCTATGTCATCACATTAGTTTGCTGTGGGCAGCAGAAAGACCCCAATTCCTCTTCATTGGACTTGTTCTAGTATGTCCACACCCTTCTTGACAGGATGCAGTACCCTGGATGTTGTGACACAAATCCCAGATAGCAGGAAATAATCACAATTTTTATAGATATTCTGCCTTTTCCTTTTCAGAAAGACTGCTCATGGAATAAAAATAAATTACAAAAATCTGACTTTTGGTAAAGCTTTGACTAATAAAGTCAAGTGAGGAATGAACATGAGGGTAGGGTAAAACTCTCTGTGGAAGCGGAATGTAACTCAGAACAGTGTGAACAGCTTGGCAATGTGGGTGACTGCATGTCCTGAATCTGCTTGGTCTGTTGATGTAGACAAAGAATGCCATGGAACATCTCAAGAATCCTTTTTTTTGTTCCACTTTCCACAGGTGTTTAAACCCAGAAACACTCAGTAACATTGTCTAATTAATCTAAGTCATGAAGACCTCAGAATAAAATTAATAATTAGCGTCCAACAAATAAGTAACATTTTTCCTTCTGCCAAGAAGAGTAAATAAATAAATCAATAAATAAACCAGACAGAATGTTCCAAATATCTACAAATCAGGATTTTATTGGCCAAAGCAGAAAAATGTGTTTGAGTGAGGCAGTGTGTATTAGTAACAGTCCTTATCTTCCATCAGAGAACATCTATCTGGAGTGTCCCTGAAGGAAAGAGGCACATCTATGTGGTGGCCAAAGTGCTAAAACATCTTCAGCTGTACAGGGGAGAAAAGAGCATCTTTCTCCCCAGTCCAGACCTAACCAGCAATCTGCGAAGTTGCATCACGTACTTCCTGTGCAATGCATCACTTGCCCTAAGAGCAGATGTACTGGGTCACATCAAAAGTCCAAAGTCTTTTTCTCTGACAGCGGTCAGTTACAAAGATGTTAGCAAACAGGTGTGGGTAAAAATCAAAAGCAGGAATCTGAATAGCCATGACCTTTGAAATCAAAATCCTGAGTAGGGTCAGAAATTATTCAGAGTTTTTATCCCTAAAATAGGTCCAGTCAAAAACCTGCCACCATCAAAAACTCCGACAGCACCGAATTCAGTGTGTGCTGGTGAGTGTGAGTGGAAAGAAACAGGAAGTGAAGAGAAAAATTCCACAACTTGAACTCCATGCTTTGCAATAAAAATTGGGTTTAAATCATTGTGGAATTAGACCAAGAGAGTTGAATCGTTCTGCTGCTTGTTTCAGTAATCTATTAAAGACTTATACATACTTGCATAGTCTGTCATGCTGCCTTTTCATTTTCTGACCAGCTGGATAAATGTTGATAACATGGTACATTGTCCTAATTTCAAAAAAGCTCTGTACCTCAAGGACGTGTGCTTATAGGATTATTGGACTTCTTCATGACCTAATACAAACTCTTCTGCCAAAGGATGAACTTGATGCAAAGGCCAGATTTTTAACTGGAAACACCCTTGGGATTTTTTGCAGCAGAATGCCACACACTGTGTGTGGGAATACTCATGTCCAGGACAGCCTTACAGGGATTACTGAAATATGAATGCTGTTCATAAAGCACTGCACCTGAAAATACTCTGGTCACTTACATAGTTGTGGATTAGTTTGATTAAAGATACAGGTAGGCATCCATCCTCTGGATAACTGGGGTATGTAGAGGAAACAAGATGCCAGAGGTACACAGGATATTCCAAACTGGTGCTTCTGGTGCTGTTATTTACATTATAACCATCAGTTCAGAGTTTCACTTTCAAAGATCACACCCACAAATCAAATTCAAGTGTGCTCATTTTGTTCCCCCCACCAGTAAAAAATGTCAGTCTTAACTCTAAGCACAAATTGTCTCCTCAGAATAAATCAACAAAATTCTCCTATTTCAAACTCAGTTATGACCACAACATTTTGCACCTGCAGCAATAAAGGGGCTTAGGAATGAATTTTTTTCCAAGAGAAAGCAGCTCCCACTAGAGCAAAGTAAGGAAAGATCTGTTCATATGAGTAAGTGAGGGTAGGCAGGCATGGGAAGGGACAGGTCTCTGACTCCCCTTACTCCAAAATGGCTCACACAGTTTGGACATAAGAGCATGTAGGCATAAACAGAAAAAAAAGAAGTAACACCTCTTCCTTCTAAGCAGGAGTGAAGTTTCAGTCCCCTAACTTCCCTGTATATCCATACCTGTGTGTTGGTGTGCACATCTGTAAGGATGACATCTGTTCACGGTCCAGAAGATGCCTTTGCACTGAAGTTTCAATTCACTGCTCATCAAAAGACACCCTCCAACAGCTTACCCTTGTGCTGTTTCCATTCTCCTGTAGCTTTCAGGCCTCAGAGGCTGACAACCAGACACTGGAAAGTGTTTTAACAAAATGTTTACTAATGCAAAAAACCTAGCAGGAAGCAGGAGTTTTTATGTAATACCCATGAACTCAAATCAATGAAAATTTCGGTTCCTCTATAAATGTTTCAGCCAGCTCTGAGCAATCCATAGCTGACACTTCCTTTACTCCAGGAAGCGCTGAGCAGCAGCAAAGGTTTCAGTCCAAGCTATTACGTTAATAGAGCAACAGCAGACCCTGAGCCATGTGCCTGAGCTCTAAAGGACTGCTCGCTGCTCACCTGGCACAGCCCTGCACTGATGCTGCTCATGCTGCAGAGACAAATTCAGCAGTCACCAGGGGTAAACTACAGAGCTGAAAGGCAAAGGAGAAGGACCTCTGCTTCAAAGGTCTCACTGAAACACTGATGGGGCTGTTTGAGTCTCTGCAGTCGTTCACTTCCCCCATGGCCCCCACCCCAAGTTTTTGAATTTTCTGTAGAAGCTGAAGTTTTTAGCTCTGTCCTTAACCACTCCATAAAAACAGTGGGGGATCGACTCGACTCAACTCACATGAAGGGAACAGGGCTAGCTTTCCAAACTGGCAGTGGCTCTCCTTCGCCTGCTGAAGCCAAGTGTGCTGCCAGCAGGCCCCAGGTGTGCGCCACATGAGCAGGTGAAGAAAATAAAAAATGTTTATATGCATTGCGATGACAGTTCTGAGTCCATGTAAAGCAAAATACATGACAAGAAGTGTAGTTATCCCAAGACACCAACATTCCTCATGTGCACAAACAGGCAGGAATCCAAAGACACTCTGCCTTCATCTTGGAAAAATTCACTGGACTGTTGCTCTTTAACATGGGGTTTTATTTTATGTTTTAAAAATTTATTTGTTTTCAGTGCTACTTTTTTTTTTAAATACATTTTCCTCAAAATAGGCAGCAAGGAACTGCTTTACAAGACAGAATCTCATACTGCATTTACATGACTGCCTAAATTCAAATGAGATCAGAATCAACCACAGACAGGTCCTTTCAAAAACACTAATTAAACTACCCTTTGAAACCAAAGTTTAAATTGGAATTGTCCCTGTGACAAAAGCCTACATGCCTATAGAACTCAAACAAGAAAGATCTGACATGCAGCTTCTTTTGAAACAGTACGTGGCACCCGTGACTGATTCATAGGAGGTGTCCCAAGCTGACAGTCTGTTGATAAAAAGCTTATGCATTACCAAAGCCAAGTGAACTTTATGATAAAAAGAACCTTCTTGCTCTGTGTTCCAATGAGGGGAGGCAAGCACTTTTTCTTTTCTTTAAAAAACCATTCTGATTATATTTGTTGTGTATCTTGAACAAAAGCTCTTCTCCTGGTCAAATAGAAATTCATATCATATTAATGTCAATACCTATCCATTAATGCACATTCGATTGCATCAAAAATAATCATCTCAGAAATACATAGCAGATACGGCAGAAATGCCAAAATATGCAGATCAGACCACCACAGTCTCTTTGGTAATTTGTGATTCCATGAACAGTGAGACAAAAAGTAATAATAATGCTTTATATGTGGCATGAGGAGATGAAGTGTCAAATACTAAATCTCAAGAAATTTTATATACCAAACTATTTCAGTTTCCATGCATGCTGAAACTTTCTGTTAAGGTTAAGAAAAAGATAAGAAAATAAAAACTGCATTATTCAGTTAATTCAGAGTCAAAAGGGAATTTTGGAGTTGAATTTGTTGTTATGTATAGAAGAATCTTTAATTTTTAAAAATCTTAAATTATACTGTGAGATTTTTAACAAATCATCCAAAACAGTCACACACCTGCTTGATTCAATGCCTGTTTCCAGCAGACTTTATTGGCACAGAGGTGTGTGAGTGAAAACAAAAAGAAGCCCAAAAGAGCATTTGTATGTATATACTTTTATCTAAGCAGGGACACAAATTTCGACCCCACGAATGGGATCATGCTTGGTTTAAGTTGAACAACAGAAAACAAAGATGGGCCTCTTCAGATTTTATTACCATCTTCACTTTTAAATAAAGAATATCTTTTAAATCGTAATCTACAAAGTAAATGGACTATATATATATATTTATCTAAAGCTGCATCTGTTTCAGAAACATGAAACAGCCTTGAAGTTCAGGTTGGGAGGTAGAGAACGGGTGGCTTCCAACCAAATGAGTTACTAGCTATATTTTGTTTCCTGAACGTGCACTGGCTGCTCTGCTCTGTGGATTGTTACCAGCTTCAGCATTTTTTAAATATTTCCCATTACCCTTTATTTGATATTTTATGCTTCCCCTCATAAACCCTTGAAGCAGATTAATTGTGCCTGTGATGTTTGTTTGCAAGTACAGCTGCTCTTCCTTCCAGTTTGTTTTATAATTGTGATGTCTCAAAGATATCCTCATAAAACTGACGGGTGGATCTGCAAACAACCAGAGTTTTATCAGAAGGGAAATCCAGATTAAAGTTATTGGACAAAACATTTGAGCAATGCTCAATGTTACCAAATAAATCACAAAAGAAAACTTTTTAAAAATCCATCACTTCTTCTACATGTTTATTATATGAATATAAATACTGCTAATCCTGTGGTTTATGTTATTTTATATAAGTATACAGTTCTGGTACAGTAGGATGTCTTAGAACAAATAATGAATTCAAACTCAGTAGTCTAAGATGTAATTCTAATTGGTTCAGGGATTGTCATGCTGTACCTCCAACAAGTGCTGTATTTCAGGATTCTTTTGTTTATTAGTTGGAAAGAATGGGTGAAGTTTAAGACCAAAGCAATTGCTAGCTATAAAACCAGATCAAATAAAGGCTTCAGTTTGAAAGAGCACCTTTAAAGTCCATTTGTGAGATACACTGTTCAGCTGTTAAATGTTTTGTAAGTTTTCCAAGAACTTTGTTGAGCTTTCTTCATAAAAATCTATATTATTTTCATTGAAGATTAATGATAAACTTATTAAAAATTAAAAAACTCTTGGAGAAGCTTTCTGTGATTATGAGCAAGGGTCATCACACTACATTACTTTGGAATGTTTTTATAAGCTTTGTCAATAGAAGTACACTTTAAAAAAATTTATAGACCAATTTTTCAAGTCTGTTTTTCATTTTTAAAGGATATAATTTATTTTTTCTCTTTTGTTTATGAGTGCATGAACAATACCAAACAAATACCAAAATACTACTCTCAGTTCCATCCAGTATCATCGAATATCATTTTGTTATCACTTGTAGTTGAGCAACCATGGGCAAATCAACAGGGCAAGGCATGTACAAGACAGGGAGGACTGTGCCTGTGGACTGGCACAGGTCTGCGCTTTGCAGATGAAAACAGAACATTTGCAGAGGGAAAACAGCCCCTGCTCCTTCATTCTGTCTTACGCAAGGCAGGAAAAAGGGTGCAGAGTTCCATAGGGTCACCAGAGAGGATTTGTGTTTCAGAATGACGAACCTGCTCAAAACATACAAGGAACTCTTTGGGGCTACTGCAGCCAGTAAAGACTGTCCCAGGAACCAACTGGTGTGAACCAGGGAATGCTTAGGACTGCCTGCCCCTCACCAGGCCATCAGGGTGGAGGGATTTCTGCTTTCCTGTCCTGCAGAATAAGAAGTGGAATTCACTACTGTCATGTGGCAGAACCAAAATAAACAAATAGAAGTGTCCGAGATGAGTGGCTGGTTAGCCTGACTGCTTCTTGTCCCTGCCTCTCTGATGGAAAGCATTGCTCTGCTTTTTACAGGGTCTACCACTGTTAAACCTGTCAGTTTCTATGGACTCAGGTATCTGAAAGTGAATTAGGTAAAAGTATAAGCCAAGTTTTTCACAATGCCCAATTTGAGATACTCGAAAAGCAGCTGAAAGCCAAGAAAGCTCCTCTAAGGGCAGCACCATCATGGATGGGATTGGTTTTTCCTTTGCCTATCCATCGGCACAGAGAGGGATCTGCAGAATGCAGTTCAGGTTTTACAGAGTAATTATATGCTGGAGGATACTGAATTACTGCTGGTGGTGCCTATTTCTCCAGTAATTAGAGAGAACAAACTGTGGTTTTGATCCTAACTCAGGCATCTTAATTGAATTACCTGAATCTGAGCCTCTGTGTTTAAACATTTTTCTTGACTCTTATGTAACTTAAGTAACCACCTGTATTGGCAGGCACATTTTTAAACAACTTCCTAAAGTGCAGAGTCATCAGTCATTGCTAGAGAGCACAACATTTGACAGAGAGAAACATGAAGAGAGAAGTCTTTGAAGAGAGAGGTCTTTGAAGAGAGAAAGACTCCTATCACTTTTACCTGGAGGAAAATAAGGACTGAAAGGGTAGAATCAGGATCATTTTGGGAAATTCCTGTAAGTAACGGTGCCAGGATACCACCTTCTGTTGCTAAGCATCTGAACTTGAAATCAAGGAATAAGTTTAAAAAACTTGAAACCTTTTTCTGAAAAAAAAGGAAAAAAAATGCAGCAATGTTGGAATTTGTTCCCTTCCTAAGAAAACTCTGTAGTCATCAAGATGTCACTGCAGTCTTTCCCAGTTTCCAAGTATTAATGAGAGAAAAGGTGTTAAATATCATAGAATCATAGAATATTCTGAGTTGGAAGGGAACACACGAGGATCATTGAAGTCCAGCTCCTACCCATTCCCAGGATAATCCCAAAAATCACACCATGTGCATATGAATTTGGAAGAGGAAAACTGCAGATGTAAACTGTGGCTCTATAAAATTATACCAGCAAGAGCAGCAACACCTTGTGAATCATGAAGTTAAATTCACCTACAGTTGTTTTCATACAAGGACTAGAAATAAGGATCAAATTTGTTGCCTTTTATGTAGCATTGCTCAAACAAATGACAAATCTTATTCTAAAATATCCAAATGCACAAGGACCAAAAACGCCACAATTTTCATTTCAAAGAGGAAAACAAAACCTTTTAGATAGAGTCACACAGCTGTCCTTACACTACTGAATTAGAGTGCCTGACCATATGCCTACCACAGAGCAGGATTGTTTGAACTGTTACCCTCTCAGGTGGTCCCTGGTATAGTCTTGGCCTGGGCCAGCTAATATTCTCCAAAACTGTTCCCAAGCACACTCTGGGCATTAG
The DNA here is from genome assembly GCF_963662255.1 of Cinclus cinclus. Classification (NCBI taxonomy): domain Eukaryota; kingdom Metazoa; phylum Chordata; class Aves; order Passeriformes; family Cinclidae; genus Cinclus; species Cinclus cinclus. Next base: position 9,041,023 of record NC_085048.1, read on the forward strand.
CATCAGGGATTACTGTCTCTCAGTAACTCTACTACAATAGGCTGTGCTGGACAGCAAAAAGGTTGAAGAGTGTGGATGTGAACTAGATCATGCAGCTGGTCCTGGTGAGAGGAAATGGGCATCAGCAGCCTTTGGTTTCACAGTTATAGGCAGGGCTGGCAGGGATAGGCATAGGATTTGATCAAATGCAGCCCTCCATCCATCTGAAATACACCACTACATCCTCTTTCAAGCATTAAATCCACACTTCTGATCAAAACCTCAGTGTTCTGTTGCTTCCCAAACTCAAAACACCAAATAAAAACTGATATAAACCTTACCCTGCAGTGAGTCTTCTAATTACCCATCATTAATTATGCTGTGGCATCCTCCATCAGCCTAGCTGTTGCTGTGACAGTTCATAGTGACACCCATGTCTCCTAACACTCCCATGCCAACACCCCATGATGGTCAATCTGCAGGAATATTTACTGTTTCATCACTACTGACTTCAGACAAAACTTCTGGCAGATTCCTGGAGTAGGTAATTGTACAGTTCCCTGAAGAGGTGCTGAGGTCCTATACCTCTGTAGCCATCTTCATGATCTTCCCTGATTGCTGTGACAGTGCCACTAGCCTGTGGCCATTGTGCCAATTTAGCCATTATGGTGGTGGACTCTGAAGCTGGAAGGCACCAACCTGTGATTAACCCTAGACACAGTGCAGCAATCATTTTGAGTTACTACCAACCTAAGCCAGATTTGAACTGCTGACCAAGAAGCGAAAGGCTTTGTATCCTATTACCAATATCCTAAATCATCCAGCCTCCCCTGCAACTATATTTTTTGGATTATTATGTAGGAACAATAACAGAATACCCCATAAACAGGTTCTTTAGATATTCAAACATGTCAGGTTGTACTTTCTACATTTTCAGATAATTGTGGAGTAAATATTTGTTAAATGAAGTATTTTACATCTGTCTTGGACCAAAGCGATCTTTCTGTCAGTAATACCACAGAACACTTGTAAAAGTATGCCGGCCATTACAGAGTTATGCACTCTTGGCAAATACAGTCTTTGAACTCATGTTACTGTGCTGCCAATAAAAAACATGTTCTTTTTTATCAACTGGATGTCTTTCAATTATACAATCATTGTCTGACAGAAAAGCAGTTGAAACAGATTTTTTAAAATCCTTTTTTTTTTTAGTTTCACACCAGTTGGCAAAAGGTTAATATTTGTTTGCCTAAATCTCAAAGAGACATTTGGTGTAGTTCAAGAGTACAGAGAAAATACTGTATGAAGATCAAAAGGAAAAAAGCATGCACATTTTCCTATGAAAGATAACACGTGGTCTTTGCAGAAGGAAATGCTGCATTTCTTTCCCATACATCAGAGCTACTCCTTCACCTCATCATGGTGTTCTTCTGCAGTAAAAGCAAACTGTGCTGGAGCTGGAGGCCTGGGCTGACCAGCATTTCATAACCCTTTTTAATCCTATAGAACACCAAAAGCAACCGGTTACCAAAAGTAATAAAACAGCTGGTTCAATCTAGACTGCCATTACACAGACATTGCAGACTAATTCAGACTACACTTAAAATTGCTAAATTATCTTTCCTATCACTGCAACCACTGAAACACAGTGAAAGTACTTTTTAAAGATATAATAGCACTGAAAATACCAACCATCACCTACCTAGTCAGAACTGGACATGAGACCATGGATGAACTTTGTCATCCAACATGCTGCCACACTTTATCCATTCCAGAACAACCTCTCACATACTTGATAAGGTGCGCAAACTTTATTTCATTTGTTGGTTTACAACTAATAAGATACAGCTTCAACACTAAAGATATGCCAAGGTGACCCCATCTCTGAAACACAAGCAGCTCCATCTCTTTCCACAATCAATGCTACTCCTTTTGCATGTTGAAAGTTAGTTTAACCTTCCTATGAAGAAAGGATGCACTTTTAGTTGTCACTTATGTAATCACCCTCTCTGTCTACTCTTCTTTCCATGTGCAATTACATCAGTATTTGCCTGACATGTGATTGCATTGATGTGGGATGCACTTGATCACCCTTTACTGTAAGTTGTTTGTTTTTAATGAGGGAATTTGTCTTTCTGAGTCATTCCTCTTTGCATTGCCCAGAAGTACCAAAAAACCTCTTTTTTTTCTACATGTATTGTATTATTTACCTTCTGCACTGTTTTAGTTGAAAGCATGAAAGGTCTTACTGCATTTCTTCTACCTCACACTTAGTACTTTTTCAACACTTTTTTCCATCAGCTGCCTCCTGCCTCACTGTTGTGCAGGCTCCTCTTTTCTCCTTTGCATTCTCCTCTGTGCAGCTCCTGTAATTATCTTTTTTGATGATCCAATTACTGGAGGTGTGAAGACAACTCAGGTGCTGCTGCAAAGAGAATCCATTTGTGCTAGATGGATTCATTAGTTGCATCAGACACCTTCCTCTTTTCAGCTTTTGACATGTGCACTGATAACTTTCCTGTCTGTGGTCTATTTTTAAGCTTGTCTTTGAGATTCTAGGAGTTGTTGTTCAGTGTATGCAGACAGTTAGGTAGGCTACAGTGGGCTACTAGCACAGCAAATGTTCATTCCAAAATACCAACCAGTTCTCACAACTTCCTGATTAAGGTAGAGGATGGGAAACCTTTGTTGATGGGCCCCTCTATCCTTCTGTTTATCTCTCCCCAGAAGGAATTACTCAGGGATGCTGCAGTCTTCTGTCTACTGGGAAGGTGACGCTGTTTCAGAGGTAGGGAATGTAAAAAGAAAGGTGAAGGAAAGTCTCCAGAATCCCAAACCAGCCACTTTTCTTCCTGCCTTTGCTGGGAAAACTATACTTCTTTCATCATCACGCTGTCTTTTTCTTATGTAATCATTCCCTAGAGAAAGGAAGAGTTACTTGGAAAGAATGGTTCCTTGATCCACCAAAATGTGTGGGAGAAGAATATGCTATAGCTGAAGCTAAGTTAAGTCTGAAGGAAGGATGGTTAAATGAAGTAGGTGGAATATAATTGGAATTCCTAAGAGACATCAAAGCTAGGAGATGGTATGATCAAAACTATTCCACACAAAGGTTTGAATTCATTGGGGCTGAAGCATTTATCTTTTAATCTTTAGAAAATTCTGATATCACATTTTCTAATAATGATTTCATGGTTTTGTGGGTTTGACTCAGTATTTATAGACCTCTGGACCCAGGTAGCTCTGTATGAGAGGGGGATTTGAAGGTGTTGCAAGCATTTTTAACACATGATACGTGACCCCTAACACAAATCAGCATTTACAGAGGGCTATTCCATCCACCTAAGCCCCAGGTCCTCCTTTAATTATGCTTTCTGTTTCCATTGCATATAACAGAAACTGCAGAACAGCTGCAAACTGTAGGGCAACTTCTGGTCACTGGTTTTCTAAATTAAACACAACAGTAAAATGTCTGCAATTAATAAAGATGAAGATAGATCCTATGTAGCACTCACCCAGGAAGAACCATTAATGACCCCTGCCTAAAATAATCACATTACCTCTTACCCTGTCTGTTTCAGTCTTGTAGAGACAGGGAATATAGATTATTACATTTATATTTTAAATACTAATCTTAAATTGTCCTGTTGACAGGAGAAAGAAACTCTTTCAGAGAATGATTTACTTAATGGAAATATCTGTTTTTGTAAGTGCATCCTAAAAGTCTCTGTTTCTCTCCTCTGATTGTATAAGGAGTTCTGATAATTTGCTCAGACTAGCTACCTACGTTCACTAATATATTAATGCTGTGCTAGGTGTCTATATCCCTTGACAGGAGGCTTGCAGAATTAAAAAGTAAAAATCACATCATTTAATCGTCCTTAAATAACAAACCACACCTTCACCAATAAATCCACATCCATAAATAGCCCAGCTCAAAACTTGTCTTCATTGTTATAACCTCTCCATAATTAAAAAAACTCTTCCATCCGGATAATACCTTTGTCACGAATTAGCAGAGATTCTTCCTTTCTAGTTTCTTGTATGGAATTTGCTGTGAGAGAGCTCCTTGGTAACATCTCCTCCCCTCTGCACAGTGCAGGAGTCCAGATGGGTACCATGGCCACCTCAGCCATCAGACTGAGCAATTCACTAAGGATTAGGAATGTTCCTTCTACAGCACCTCAGCCAAAAGCTCAAGCACACCCTGAAAAACAGGAAAAGTATCAAACGTGTTCCATGGGCACTTTCCACACTTTGCTGGTTAGATGAGATGCCCTGATGATGGAAAGAGGAAAGATACAAATGCGAAGTGTGATCCTGCCAGCTGCTGAAAGATGTTGGGCATCCAGTGAGGTCTTATAGCTAATGATACCCTCAGACCTTCTGCATCCATCAAGACAGATGAACTTAATGTGAAATGTGTTTAATTTGTGCCTGTGTAACTTGTGAGCATGTGGTCATTGGGCTCCAGGGAAACATAATCTCCCCAAGGAATGGTCTTTGAAAGAAACACACAACTGAAATGCTACTTCAAGTCTTTCATTTCCAGCATTTTGAATTATGAATTGACCTAAATAAATGTAATGTTAATGAGATATACAACCTGTGGAATGGGATATTTTTAATCCCTCTATCATTGAAAAAGTTTATTATAAACTGGTTTGCAAAATCAAGCGTCAAATAAAGGTAAAATATGCTAATTTTTGAATTAAAATATTAATTATGTGTACTAAATCAGTGACTTAATTCATGTATTTACAAATATAAGCAAAGGAGAGCAAAAGTCAAGTAAATGGACATTTTTAGAATTTATATACTTCTGGCTGTTCCCCAACTTTAATAATCTAACCCCTATTAAAAGCATATCAGCTTTTAATACAAGACTTACATGAGTTGCAAAATCACAATACGTGTTAAGTCTAAAAAAATCATCATCTATCATTGCACTATTTGAGCAGTGGCAGCTGTGTGTTTTTAAAAGGTTCCTAGGAACAGAGATCTCAGTTTAAATGTAATATTATGTTATATTACTCACACTTGAACTGACCTTCATAAATATCAAATCCTTACAATTATAAGTCATGACATTTAATACTTTCCTGCAGACTAAGCGGGACCATAAGGTCACTTGTCATTTGCAGCTCTTAGAGAAACTTATCATTTTAATGAAGACACTAATTCAGACACAGACAGTAATGAAATTGTGAACAAACAATTCTTCTGATTGGTTCAGCTGAACATAGTCTCACTACACCATGCAGCAATGAAGGACTCTTAAAAATGCCTTTCTAGCTCACTGCCCGTTTGGATTAACATGCAGCATATGCTTTGCATTGTTACCATATGAAATGACTTCTTGAGTGGTCCTGGTGACCACTGAAGAGTTAACCCTTCCTGCTCTCCTGGGATGTAACCAACAGGCATCCCCAAGGGCAGCTCTTCTCCAAGCAGTAAGGAAGGCAGCTGCTCCAGCTCATTTAATGATCCAGCCAAGAAACCGAGCAAAATATCAGACTGGCCCGTGATGTGCTGCTCCCAGAAGCCCAAATGATGCCATTTTAGGTACTTTCCCGAGCCACCTACAACCTATGCTCCCTCTGGAGTTAGTGGAAAGTCAGAGGCATCTCTGGGTCAAATTCAACTAGGTAAGAGTGGAACACCTCGAATAAAGGGCTGAAAATTCTAGCAAAAGCAAAGGCAAAACAAGGTTAATTTAAACACATTCAGTGTCATCTTACATTGACCCTGGCCCTGTTGCAGTGCCTACAATATTCAGGTCCAGGTGATAACAGAACAACTGTGGAAGAAAGGGGGGGATGTTTTCTTTCTTTTACGATCCAGGATTGAGTTCCTGCAGGTCTTTCTCATATGAGCTCATGACTGGGTTTCTGATCCTGTGTTTGTATTTGCTTTGCATTTTGGGGAGAAAATAGTGCAATAGCCAGAAAAATTAGGTGTGTTAAGTTATAGGCAATAAAGAATATGGTAGAACCACAAATAGGAATAACCAACATACAGGAATAAAAAAAATGTTATGCCAGATAGCCTCTGATGCCCTTTCACAGCAGATATTGTAACTTTTTTAAAACTTTCTACTATTCATCGCTTTTTTAAAAATCAACTTTTAAACAAAATTAATTTTCACTCAACAAAATGTGTCCCAAAACCCCAAAATACAGATATTAAATAAATTCATGGAATGAGAAGAGAAAGAGAAATAACCTAAAGAGAAAAATAAGAACTCACTATTTTTTAAACCATTTGCTTTGCTTTTCAGATTTCGTCTATCACCAATATAAAAAACAGAGCATAAAGATAACAGAAATGCGTATTCTGCATCAAAGTGGCATCAGTCTTTTCACAATGACGTGGCCAGTATGCTAACAGAACTCCTAGATGTGCTTAATCTAGTGATAGAAATGTTGATATGAGCCCAGCCATTCTTTCATATGGTGATCAGGGTGGTGATCATTATCATTTGAATAACTTGTTGCAGGTGGAGCACCTGCAACAGCAGATACTTTTGAGCACAGATGGGCCCATATATCTCATTGACCTTGTGCACCTGAATGACCTTCTAAATAAAGATGCCAGTCACCCTGAGACCACTCTGAAATCAAGGGGGAGAAAGTGTCTCTATGCTGCTTCCGTGCATGGAGCCAGGGCATGAACACGTGCCCTGCAGCCTGACCATGCAAATTACTGTTGCTTGTCCACAGAGAAGGCTGACCCAACTTGTACTCCCCCAGACAATCTGAGAATTACCACAGACTTTTGCCATGGGCAATTTCAGCACAACCATCTTGCTTTGGGGAATAAGAGTATGTAATAACAGAGATACTATCAAAGAGGATCAGCTGCCCTAGAGGCCAAAGAGGGAAGCTTAGCCTTATTGGATTTACTAGTTAGTATACCTAGCCCTAAGAGGGCAGTTCAGAGGGGATGCGTGCTGAATTTTTGCTGGAATTGTCTAACTCCTCATCAGAGAAACCTACAGTGATCTCAATACCAATTTAAGGGCTTTATATAAGTAATATAAGAATGACACTGACAAACAATTAAAATATAATTTATAATCAGGTCTAATGCATCTGGAAGTTGTCACCTTCCAGAACTGGTACTGGAAACCAGGAGGAGTTTTGTACAAGGAATCCATTTCACAACATCAAGTAACTGCAATCCTGAAACTGCCAAAAGAAATCTCTCTTTTCAATTTTTTTTTTTATTTTCTCACTTAAAGTGAATCTCACTCAGAGCCACATACCACTCATCTTTAGATATTTCAACTACTTTGGCACACAACCCAATATTTTGAATACCACTCCTATGTATAATTTTTAAATATCACAACACTGGACACTATAATGACTCCCTTCTATTTCTGGATCTGGTCCTGAGTATCCAATAGCAAGAAATCAAGTAAGGAAATTTTATTACCAAGTGGCACAGCTTAACCAACTCCTTTCTCATGACCTTCCTTCCCTGGAATAGGAGTTGAGTTGATCAGGTAGAAAGTTAGGCCCATGTTCTTACACTCATCTAAGTCTTCAAGGGGAACTGCTCAAGAAAGGAAAAGGTAGGTGCACGTTGCCTTTTCTTCAGTGTGATAAATCACTGAAGAGGGGGTGCACTGGCAGAGAAAGCCCTAGGAGTTCATGGTCGCAGTGTTAACCCTCAACACTTCATTCCTGATGATGTACAAGGTATAATGCAGCCTGCAGAGTGTTGTACTCTGCTGTGTTCAAATAATGAGGACAGACTGAATGTTCCAAGTCCTGAAGATGATTGATACCTGTGTAAGTTTATCATGCTGCCAATAAAGCAAGCAAGTCCTGTATCTAAAACAGTTTTCCTATTAATGTGCATATGAATACTGAGTCAGGAAACCATACTCAGAAAGGCTGGATAAGTATTAAATTCTGTATATTTCACATTTTACATTAAAAAAAATTCATTCCAGGTAAAAAATGATCGGATCTTCAAGAACTCACCTTGTTCTGAATGGAGGTAACCTGTATCACTTATATGAAGATTAACAGCACTTTGAAACAGGTAAAATGATGTCGCAGTGTTTGCTGCAGTAGTTGTTAAAACAACTCTAAGGTTCTCATTCTCCCCTAGGAGTTAGAGCTCCCATAAATTTGAAAAGATCCACCAAAATCCCAACTCACAATTAAAAAAATCAAAATAGCAAAAAGAACTGAAGTGAGACAACTTAGGTTGGAAAAAATTACATACTGTAGCTTCTATTGCAGATGCCTGATACTCTTTAGTTAATCCATTTCTCACAGTCTTCAACAGTTATTTATATCTGAAGATAGGAGCCTTGTCCAAAAAAGAAGCAGTTCAGTATCTATTTAATTAAAGTTAGCTGTAATTTACCATCATTATTTTTGAGTCCATGCCTTGGTCAGACACGAAACCTGAATTGTACCCACAGACAGGTTGAAGAAGAAGTGATAAATTTCTGGGGGAAATAAAAAAGAATTAACTGAGAAACCAAGGACTGGAGAAAAGGAAGCAGGATGGCTGTAATTAAATATATAATGGTTGTACAATGGTTATAGTGGTATACTTCATCAGGAATACTGGTCTTCCTTTTCTTTTATAACCATCAGACAGGGAAGAGCAACAATAAACACATAACTAAACCTTCAAATTCCTTCAGTTTTTCTAGTTTGCTAATCCTAATGATCAATATGAGTCATCAGACTTTGAAGACGACCAAAATTTCTTATTTTGGTGTAATTCAAAAGTAATTATGGGTATAGCCTTATGATAGGTTCATAATAGTCCTACTTACAAAGAGATTGATTGATAAAAAATATTATCTAGTACCATACACTTTTAGCATGTCTCAAAACCATATTGATTAACAAGACAGTTTGCCTGGAAGTAATAACCCTGAGTTATTCAAAACACTGTCTGTCAGATAACAGAATGATATTTGCTATCAAACAAAACAGTTTTTCTGGGTCATCATGTGAACATATACAAAATGGGCTCTGAGCATGTTTAACCCTGCATATCTCACCTTCTTTTTGTTTTATTTTTCCCCTTAAGTGGTGATGCTGTGAGGTGATATGAGATTTTGCATTTCTATTCACAGCACAGGACTCCATGCAGTGCTCTGATTTGTGACCCTTATCCTTACCACACATCCTTGCTTAGGAGCATGATCACTTTGGATCACTTTTGGACAGCCTGCTGTGCCCCACACTGGGATTTACAGTAGCACAGACTAAATATTATCCATTTAAACTTATACCTAGAGATCTCAAGCAAGCAAGACTGGAGACATTTCCTTCTCGGCTCCTAATACCAGAATAAACTAACATGAACTTAAAAAAGAAAAAAAAAAATATATATATATATATATATACACAATGTATTGTTGATCCGTCCTTTATGGGCTACACTGGTGGCAGTGTTTTCTGTTTCTAATCGCCATGGCCTTTATGATACTGTACTTAATGAATTATGCTCCTCAGGAGGAGGTCAGTGAAAGAATTGAGCTAAAAACCCCTAACAGTGTTGTTGGCCAAGAGCCAGCTCTTTCAGGGCTGTGTTTCTGCATGAGGTCTGCCACAGCTGGAGCGAAACGACTTGCAGGTGGCTCAGTGGGCAAGAGATCACACAGTACTGCTCTGTCCGCCCCTCGACAGCGAGGAGGGAGTCACCTATGCCTGCCGTTGGTGGCTGAAAATGAGCAGGAAACGTCTGACAATCTTGATTAAGAACTCCCAGGCACTGAACTTTCCATAAGGAAAAGGCACACTCAGATCTCTGGGCTTTGACATTCCAGCATCCAATTTAAATACTGCTTGAGGTCCAGGAGAAAACACTAATGCTTATCCTTATGATGTTAGGCAGTGGATGCCCTAATAAAGATGATGTGTATGGCCCAGTTAGCACACCAAAGGCTGGGCAGTGAAGTAGGTATGCTCCATTTCTCCCCCAGAAGTTTCATTCAGAGAGAATTTATAGGTTTTATTTCAAAAGTAGCTGAAACATACTAAGTAATTTTCTGGAGTGTTTTTAAGCTATTAATTTCTAAATTACATGAACAGATGCATATGCACAGTGGAAAATAGCATCAAATAGCTTGGGGGAACAGAGGAGCTCAACAACCTGGCCAAATAAAGTTAGGTTCCACTAGCAGCCTGCTTGGACAACTTCTTTCACATCCCTGGGAATCCCACCACTCAACCGTTCAGCTTCACTTTCTTGCAGATTAATCATTTGTGGTTTTGAAAAGATATAAATCTTAAAGATCTGCAGAAACAGAGGAGCAGAAAGCTTTTCCACACCTCAGTCGACAAAAACTACTGTCCATTTGCTGCAGGACTAATTTGAGGCTCCTTAGCAGGAGAGACACGACCCTGATGTGGCAGCCAAGGAACAGGATTTAGTGACCCCCCTAAATGCAGACTGGGAGCCAGCGGGGCCATCAGGAAAAGATCAAGGAGCTTGGGGATGGTGCCCAGAACAAACACAAGCATCTTTCCATCAGTAGCCACTGTGAGTGTCACCACAGCAGTGACAGCTCTGCCTCTTCAGTGCTCATTGTAAGGTTTCTCATAAGCAAAAGTTGACCTCAAACACAGCACACACCAGGGCTGACTGCATGGCTGCAGGGTAGGACCTCAGATTTACATGGACCCACCAACTCAGCTCCTGCTGCTGCTGCTGCTGCTGCTGCTGCTGCTGCTGCTTCTTTCAGCAACTCTGCTTCTCAATTTTCTCAGCTACCACTGGTGACAATTATTTGAATTATTTGCTGCTGTAGAAATAGTTTGACTTAGAAGAGGTACCTTGAGTGACCAGCACAGCTGCCACTTTTCTCCAGAAAATGCTAAATCAATCCTATGATAGAAATTTCTGAAGGATAAACATACTGAGTCTTGGTGCTGGGAGTCCTTAGTTTTGGTGGATCTACAGGGCAGACCTCTAAAACTGGGATCAGCAATATGTTTTGCTGAGCCCCCATGACTATATTCAGTGTTTTGCTCCAGTTATGGTGATGCAGGTTGGCACTGATGTTGTGATGCAAAAAAAGGAAACACCTTAGTGATTTCTGCCACACTTTTCTATGTAAATAAAATGTCTGTTATTCCTTCTTCAAAAGTAAAACATGAAAGGCTCAAACTGTAACCTCCTTTTCTTTAACAGCCCTCCTTACTAATTACATTTATTAAACCAGAAATTAGAAATATTTGACTAAGGTGACCATAAAATGATTTAAAGAAAAATTTTAATTACACAGAAGAAATGCAGAGATTACAAGTAAGTGTAAGGGTTAATTAGTCACTGAATATAACTACCAAGCTAGTTACCTAAGAAATAAGTCAGTGTGCAAAGAACTGGATAAAAGTTATAGAAAATAACATACTTGGCCAAACTTTAATGAGTACACTCTTTTGGCTTTTGATTTACCCACTAAGTCTCACAACATTTACAACACAGCTTTTTCTCCATTTCCTTTGTGCAAAGACATGCAAATTTGCAGGTACCCAAACCAAAGTCCCACACCTCCTGGAATTTGATTATATTGTAGACATGCCCCTGTTATCTGGAAAGAGTCACACAGAGACAGAAGAAGCTGATAGGCGTATTCCTAATTATCTTTACACTCATCTCACACTGCAGGACTTGTAGTACTTATGGACAAGCCATGGAATTAATGGCTAGAAAGAGTCAGTGGCACAGCATGTTCAGCAAAGCACCCTCAGCTCTTCCCATCTGGTCTCTAATCCTCATTCCTGCACCCTTGATCATTAAGTCTTAATTTACTGCAGTTTAAACAAACAAAACAAAACAAAAAAATAAAAGTATAATGAGTAACATACAAGCTCATGTTCCTGGTAGTGCTCATTCCCTATGAATTCCCACTGCACCTAGGAAACTGTGGTTTGATTTTCTGTATTGCTAATTGGTGAGCACAGCCAAAGAAATTCCTAGCAGGTTTTCATCTCTTGAATTTATTTACCACCATGGAAGGGGAAAGGGGCTCTTCCTCTGGGAAGGAGGGAGAAATTGGAAGGATTACATTATTTTGACCTTACATTTCAGCTGACATCTAGCACGGTACTAAATCAGTGACTTGGCACAGGAGAGGGGATTAGCACGGGTGGGTTACAAGCAGTTTGCAGCAGTGCAGCTGTCCTGTGGCTACCAGTGGATGTCAGTAGAGGCTCCACTTGCAAAGGAGCCAAATGGAAAGAGACAAAGGAAAGAAAATCCTCCAGGTTCTCTAGTATAAAATGCACAAGTTCTCAAAAATTGCTTGTTTCTTCCAGTTAATGATTTAGCACTGCCAGCAAGAAGCAATACATTGAAGGATGTAGCAAAGCTCATTGGGCTACTTGTAATTCTTTATGCTTTCACTTTTCAAAAGCAACATTTTTTTCAGTTAGTTTTAAAACAATGAACAAAGCAAGGAGGCCCACTGTTGGAATAGCAGAGCAGCTAGATAGCAGATTAAAAAGAAACAAAATGTATATCAACTTCTCCCTCTCCTCCAGCCAAGCAGCCACAGCTCCAGGAATACTTAAATGCAAGAATAAAAATTAAACTTCTCTAATTATTACTTTGCAAGGGTTGGCTTGCAACCATTTGGTAAACAATGGACTAGTGAAGCACAGAGTTTTAGCTAAACTCTAGAAAATGCTATCTCAAACAAACAAACAAACAAACAAACAAACAAACAATCCAGCCCAAAATGGAAAGGATTTCCTTTATTAGACTACAGCCCATTGCCTCTACCAAGCAAAAGATGACATCACTTCTGCAATGAACATTCCTAGCCATGGAGTCACTGATAAGAGTGACTGAACTCCAAAATCACAGACTGATTTTGATGTCATGGCTTATGCTGAAAAACACAGATTTTTATGGGCAATGAGGTACTACCACAGAAGAGAAGAGGTATCACCATTTAAAGAGCTTTCATCTGAGAAAATTGGTGGGAAAACCCCACAAGAATTTTCCTCAAAATAAATGTGGACTTTTCAGGTCTGTCAATCCTAAAGTAATGAAAAATAAGTTTATTGGTTGAATAGGAATCTGAAACTATAATATTCTGTTAGAGGATGAACACTTTCATACTCCCATAACAAAGGATTGAGAATCTCTCTCAGTTATTCCAGCTTGGGTGGGTGCTGTTATGTTTAACATTTTCTGGTCTTTCATTCTGCCCAGTCTGTAAATACAAATTATTATAGCTCATGTGGTCACTAGAGTTGGTCAAATGTTTCAAGAAAATATTTTTTTTCTCTGAAAAAAATGCAAGTCCTAGAAACTGACCTGTTTCATGGGAACATGCAAGTTTTAAAAAACTTCTGTTGGGAAAATTTTCTTAGGTCCAGAATGGAATTTCTGGTCAAAACCACGGGGAGAGAGGGAGACAGATCTATCTCATAATAACAAATACCACAGTGATCATCTTTCCTCATAAATCAGTCCTTTGAGGCTTCTAACAATTTTTCAGCCCAGTTTCCTTACCCAAGTGAAGAAAGTTACATGATCACAGGATCTGTCTGTTTATCTCTCAGTCCTCCATTACAAACACGGGGAGCCACTGGCCAAATTCCATATTTACAGAGGCTACTCTGCACTGTTTGGGAGTTTTGGATAAACCAAGGGCTGAGTATAGGAGAGAGATATAGATACTCTGCCCACTGTGGGAAAGTCTTCAGCATGAGAACAGACACAAATCTTGATTTCCAGCTTGCGAAAGAGTCCAGCAGATGGGAGGTGGGGAATTGGAGATGCTCCAAAGACACGGAGGAGCGAGGTGATCACAGAGAAGGAAGACTCTGAGATAATTGCAGTGGATGGGTGATGAGAAGAGGCACATGACTCATCCACAGGAAACTTGAATTCTCTATTTGTTTTTCCCAGAACCACCTGCACTATTTTTCGGTAGGTTGTCAGTGTTTTCTTGCAAATGCTCTTTGCAGACATGAGCAGCACAGAACTGTAAAAATATCTGCTACTTATATTTTTTGAGTGCAAAACTATTTGCTGCATCTTTCAGCACTGTTTCTTCACAGGCATCCCTATCTGCCTGAAGCATTTTGCATTTTTCCCTCATATCTTTTTGCTTGATTTTATATCATTGGTATGCAAGACTATATCTCAGGTGCCTGAAAAAAAATGAATTTATGCTTTTCTGGCTCCTTCCATCTGAGAAGACTCTCAACTCTGAATTGTGTTGTTTGTCAATTATTTTCCTTTTCCCTTTCTGTAGCTGCAGGGGCAGACTCACCATGGATTATGAGGATACACTGGTCATGGGTATGGCACACAGGGGAATTGGGATATGAGAGTTCAGACAAGTAACACTGGACAGAAAAAAAATAGCCAGTTTTGATTTACTGAAAATGAGGAAGCTTATGTAGAGAAATACCAGAGAAGGCTATTATAAGTGAGCAGGTGTATTGCTGTGACTAAAACCCTTTTGACACCAATTTAGCCACAGTAGAGGAATATTTGATTCATCCTCTGAGTATTTACAGGTTGTGAACAGATTTTGTTATAGGAGCTGAACTTCACACACCACCAGGTAGATTTCTTCATGATCTGAATGAGCTTATTTAAAAGTGTGATTGACATGTATTGGCATCTTCGCAGAAACCTAAATAAATATAAAATAGCTCTAGAGCCTACACCCAAGTGGTTCATCTGAAAATATTTTATGATTGGAACAGGCTTTTTTCTTGTAGTCCCTCAGCAACAGAGTGAGTGCAATATCATTCTTAACAAAATTTATCAAAGGGATGTGCAAATCCAAAATAACAAGAAGATAAAACCAGCATTGTTCATTATGAGTTATTTTATAGGGTGTTTCCCATTTTTAGCTTCAGTGTTCTGGTAATTTAACACATGGAATAATACCAACTAGTAATTTTGGCTCTGAATGATGTTATTTTATATCTTATGAGAAGTTAATTGCATCTCAGACAGAGTCAAAAAGGAAAAGAAAAATCCCTGAGATATGGGACAGGTTTCTTTATATTGTTGCTTTCTATTCATGCAGCACCAGTCTGTGCTAGACCAAGCAGAACCAAAAATGAGGAGGAAAAAGTGGACACAGCAGGTGTAACAGAGAGCTCAGACCACAAAAGGGTGCTATCATTTTATAACATGAGCAAGCCTTCCATAGCGACCCACAAAGAATGTGGCCTTTGAAATAGCTTCACTAGAATTAGTAGCCTTTCAGGAAATATTACTATTGTTCTGAATTCCACTTGAAAATTTAATTTGCCCCCTGTTATTTTCAGGCAAATTCCAGCAGAGCTTTATTCCATGAAATCTGCGTAGGTGCATAAGAAACATCGTCTTAATTAAGGAAATTCATCTGCCTTTGTCGGCAGAGTGATCTATTTATCATGTATGTGCTTATCTGCTCGAGAGAGACCTTGTGCAGATATAATTCACATGTAGGGGTGTGTGCTCTGTTCTGGAATGATATGCATTCTTTAACTACATTGTATGTCAGGAAATGTCCAACTAGGAAGTATTGAAACATTAACTATTAAGTATTGAGATGTGAAAATTCACAGTTTGGTCTTTAAAACATGCATAGTCCTGCAGTATATAAAAGAAAACATGATGTGATGCAGCTTTCATACAAACAATATGCCAGAAAAGCAAGTGCTTATTGTATAGAAGTGAGACTTCAATTCTGAAAGCTCTTAATTTGAGAAGTGAAAATCAGGCAGCTCTGAGCTGAATCCCTGTGTGGGTACCAAAGACAAAGGCAGCCAGGTGTGACACAAGGTGACTCAGTTGTCTTCCCATCATTATGCCAGGGAGGAGGCATGTCTCAGTCAGTGTGTGGTTGGCCTCCAGAGACTTTCTCAGGCTTATTTTAGCAAATCCAGCAAGTTATCAGGGCTGATGAGGCTGCAGTAGCAGCAGTGGAGGGCAGGAGGCTGGGGCAGCCAGAGTCCCTGTGAGTGCCCAGTGTCCCCCCTGTGACAGTGACACATCTCCCTGTGAGCTGGATCTCAAAGCCAGATGCTGTAATGGATCTAAATGCCTGGATTGCACAAGCCTTGTTAATTTGCAGTGGCTCCTGTTGCAAATGACATGGTCTTTTACAGCTATTACCCAATCTTAGAGGGAAAAAGTCCTAGCTAGATTTGTAACCCATTAGTAACCACCTCTTAAAAGTATTTATTTAACTTATGAACTGACACTCTTTAAATAATATGAAAAATATGATCTGTGGGATACAATTTGGGGAAGAAATTAATAAATTGGCATATTTCTGCATTGAAGAATGTCAATGTTAGTTAAATATGTCAACGAAAATGACAGTAATTGTTCAGCTCATCTGTGGTGAAATTCTGAAGCTTACTACTTTATAAGCACAAAACTGATTTTGGATTAGATTCTGCTGAGATCAGCTAAACAGTCAAATTTATCATTGCAGCTAAAAATAAAGGTGAATGTAATTTTAATTTATTCTGCTTTGATATAGTATATACTGCACGTTTCTTTAGAGAAATGTTCAGCAATACCACTTTGTTCAAAGTCATGTGTAATAAGATCACTGGATTTGTATTTTTCTGTCATGCTAACTTTATTTTTTGCTTTGAAATAATCTTCAAAAAGGAAATGTGGAAGTCTCTTCCACCCAGCTGTACAATGCTTAAAGCTATGACTGGCTGCTGGCTGTCACACTGTGTTATTTCACACTGCCATGTCTGAAAAGATGTAACAGAATATGGCAGAACACAAGACACATCAGGAATTCAGGAGCTGAAATACAAATTTTGAGGGAAAAAAAATTAAATTACAAGGTCTCTACAAAATCCAACCAAGTAGCAAATATGTGACCAAGTACCTGACAGCCAATTTGGAAAGGAACTCATACCACTTCCTTCCCTCTCTCTACAATTAGTGGGTGAGAGGGGTCTGTCAGCAGGGAAAGAAAAATGTGAAACTAAGAGCAAGAAAGAACATGAGAGCTGCCTACACGGCCTCCACTTTGGTTTGGGTTTTGGTTTTCTTTATTTTCTTTTTTCTCCTCTGGGTAGATAAATTAATAGTTCATGGCATTTTCCTTTTTTTTTTTTTCCTGTGGAAAATGTGGGTTCAGAGAGACCAGACATTTTATGACTTCTAATCAATTCCAACAAATTGTTCATTAACAGAAAAGAACTGGAAAACACCCTAGAAGTTGAAAGATTTCTGGTTTCCCATTTGAAGTGACTTTACACTTTGAAATGGGTTTCAAATATATTTTTTAAAATGTCAAAAAGTAAAATGCCTTAGGAATCAAAATAATTCAAGTGAAACAAAGCATTTTTTTTCTCAAAATATTTTCAATTTTTTCTGTCTGAATAAAAATCAAAATAATTTAAATTACCTTGACTGACAATATTTCCCTTCCATGTTTTCTGAAATGCCAAGCTAAAACAAAATTTATTACTTTCACCGCAATGTACTAAAATATGCATAAATCTATCTAGCTTTATGTTGGATGTCAGTCGGGAAAAGCAGGTGGAAATTCAAACTCAATCTGTATATGGGGAAAAACTGAGGTAGAGGTTAACCAATAATCTGTTATAGATAGTGTACATTAAGTTTAGGAAGTATGACATGGAAAACAGCTTTTTCTCAACAGGGCTTGCCAGAATTGTTTATAGTGATGCTATAAAAAAGAGTACTTGGGAGATTCCTATGATTTGATCAGAAATTAAATGAAATCACAGTAAGATAAAAAGCATCAGATATACATATATGTGTGTTTTAATCACACTCTAATTTCAACTTTTGCTGTAAAGCTTTGCTGCATCACAAGCAAAGGTCACATTTCCAGGCACCTGGGGAGACCTTCTCTCTCTGTCCTGTAATGAGGTTATTACTCACTCATCACTCCAATAATACTCCTATAACTGCAATAAAGCTTGGAATAAGCAGGCTAGATAAAAACAAAAGATAATTATTAATATCTTAAATTATATTTTCTCTTTCTCCACTGGATATGGAAGATATTTACATGTTTAGCAATGGGATAATCTCCCGCCTAAAGTGGCCTGCTTTAAACTGGCAAAACTTTGAAGATCTTTTTATAGTGGACCTGTCTGTTTCCAGTCCCTGAGATTTGTGTGTCTGATCAATTTTCATTCTGATCTATCTGGGTATGTATGGTGTGCACACACACAGCCCAACTAGTAACTTTGATGGTAAAGAGCTCATGTAACAGCTTGACTTTTAAGATATGCTAACCACTCGCTTTGGGATCTGTTCTAGCTTTAGTACACATCTTCCTTGTGCAGGGCAGTGCAAGGCAGAAATCTCCTGCTAGACCCAGAACCAGGACAGGGTGGTGGATAAGAAGATGACTCCTGCTTCTGCAGGGCAGAGACACACACAGCTGTAATGGACCTGACCCCCCTTCAAGTGGGACAAGGCTGTGCAGTGTTTCTGTGCCTAGTGGTTGTGGTTGGAGTTCCTGAGTTCCTCTCCAGTGCCTTTGCACTTGCCCTGTGTAAGACATTCTCTGCTCTCCTGTCTGAGCTGCCTCTTCCTGAGGGCTCTGCTCCTGGTCTTAAAGAAGTCCCTTTTTGCTGCAGAGACAACCAGTTAATGCTAACCCAAAATGCTTCGTGTAGGACACGCAAGCCCATTGTCAGAGGCAGCTGGGCTGTGCCAGCACTGCTCCCTGTTTGAGCTACTAAAGTGTCCCTGTCCATATTGTGCTTTAACGCAGCTGTAGCACCAGTCTTGGGACAAAGCTGCTTCAAGTCCATGGAAAAACAATGGCAGAGGCCTTCAAACCCTTTGCTGGAACAGATCGAGGGTCCAGCCCTCAGAAACATCCCTTGGCACTGACCAACTGACTAACATGGGCACAGCCATGGAATTCAACTTGCTGCAGCCTTGCAGTACTGACACAGCTGATCTGACGTACCTAATCCTTTAGACAAATGTGAAGCCAATTTGTACATCTCCAGTGGCCACTTGCTCAGGATCTCTGAGCACAGGGCAGTTTCACTGGAGCTGTTGAGCTTCTCCAACAAGCCTGTCAATTGACTGGAATTCCTAGATTAACAGCCAAAAAAGCAGCAGGGCAGTAGAAGATGTATAAAGGTTTGCAGGCAAATATGGTGGAGTTGGCACCTGTGACTTTGGCTCAGTACTGCAGTTCCCACTGTGAAGATCAGTGATTATTGCTTTAATAAGCAGTTCTTAAGTGAGGTATCTGATATCTGTTGTTGAAAGAGAAGGAGTGCCAAAGGCACAAAAGATGGTGAAGTTTTAAAAAACATAATCCCTGAGGCTCACCATTCAACTTACCTTGGACTTCATTATTCTTGAAAAAAATTCTTTGAGTTATTTCTCAGACACGAAAAAAAGTACACACAAAGAGATTTCTCAGTGGGTTGCTTATTAGTTGAGATTTTGCAGCTTGCCAAGACTGCCCAGATTTCTGAGTCGTATTTTACAAGAATCAAAACTGCAGAAGGTCTCCAAAGGTTGATACGAACTTGTTTGCAATAGCACAACACTTCCAAAGAAAGACATCACCATGATGTTAGTTCATAATTCACTGATGCCAGTGGGTCTCTGTAAAGATTCTAGTTCAAAAACCTCAATTAAGGCTTGTGGGTTTTGAACATCGGAAGTGGACACATGTTTATGTAAACTTATTATGTGTAAGTCAATTCTGTTGAGCATTTTTGTAGTTTCTCTAAGTTATTCTAACATTAAAATAAAAAGTGAAGGCAAGGTGATGTTCAGCGACAGGTTAGTCTGTTCAACTTTAGAATGGAAATGTTAACTGTTCAGTCTGAGACTGGGAAATAATTTATCCAAACATAAGGAAAGAACCTTTGTCTTTGAATCTGTATGCTGTATTTTTTCATAAGTGTACATTAATGAACTACTTTATATATTACTCATAATTACTCGTAATATTACTCGTAATATTACGAGTAATTGGCCACATGTTCTTCAGTTACTATAGCTACAATTAGAACATCAAACTTGGAGAAAAAGATAAAAGATCAGTGTTGCCAAAAACTCTCTCCTTAAAACCAGAAGTTAGATTTTTTAAGATTACTCCAAATAATGCCTCTTTCTGAAGCACAGAGTATCACATTCTGTAGTTTCAGAAGAGTGTTTCCACTACCAAATGGGGAGCAGCATCTTACAAAGGTGGGTCTGCCTCAGGCTTACCAGCAGATGGAGTTGGAACAAGAGCCTTGAAATGCATCATCATTGACATGAACAAGGTTCTTTTCTGAAACAGCAGCACATAGCTGGTGTACTAGTGATACCTCCATTTGTAATATAGCAAGTGTGCAAGATATAACTGGAAAGAGATTTTTATTCAAATCCAAGTGAAAGAAACACACTTGAGAAGCCTAGAATCTGTGCTACAATGTCTAACACAATTTGGTAAAGGCAACAAAAAGGACAAACATGGCTTTTTCCATTCGCAAGTATTTGACAAGGTTATGGAATTGACTTGTAAGGCTTTAAACTATTTCCAGAAAAAGTAAGGTTATGAATGACAAAAAAAGCACTTGCCAAAGAACACATTGTTACAGATCCTCTTCGCATACAGCTAATTATTATAGCAAACTTCTCTATGACTTATCTGCATTAATAAATGCAATGACAAAAATGTTACTTGGACAGTCAGAAAATGAAAACTTTTAGAAACTATTTAATGAAATCAAGAAGTTAAGAAGAGATAAAAAAAACATTACCTTTCCCCTTCTTCCTGCTCAGTAAATGTAGGAATAAAAGCTTCTCACCTAAAATAATAATGGAAAAAAGATGCTAATTGCTTCCACTTCCATGAGACATATGAAAAAAGACTCACCCTCTGACTATTGTATTTTGGTATGAAGACATTCCAGAGTCTTTACATTGGAAGAAGCTGTTCTGATTGCAGACCACAAACCTCTCGTTAAAATTCTTGGAGCAGAAACAGATTAACTGGCTGATATGTTACAGAAATGGACATTAAGGCAAAGTTCTTATCATTATGATATCATAGCAAAGCTATCTGAAAAACAAAGCAAAGCTGTACTTTTCCTGTTGACTATTGGAGACTAAAAGGTTACTGCAAACAATCCTTCCATGTACTCCTCCTGCCTTCCTCCCTCTTTGGGAAAGTGGGACAATGTACTTTGACATGAGTCCCTCAGCAGAAGCTCCTGCTGCCTTGCAGTTTGTGCAGCCTTTAAAACCCAGGCAAAGTAGGTGAGAAGTGTTGCCATCTGGATTGGCAGTTTTTTACATTCACTCTGTATGGGTGTAAATGGCTAGAAGGTGCTGGACAGAGAAGAAGCAAGGACATGGAGTTCAGAGAGATTCAGGAATTTGACCACAAATCAGGCAGCCATCCGGGATCCAGCAGCCTCCAGACTCTGTCAGTCGCTGCAGCACTGCCTTCCTCCAGATGTTCTGGTAAATTGGGAGGTTCAGAGTCAGGGACAAACACAGGACAGTTAATTACCAGTGGCCTACCTGGGTACCAACTTTGATGTTAACTGGAACTTCTGCTATGAAGGCAAAAAGTCTTTAATTTGGGAGCTAGAAGGCTTAACGACAAACAGAAAAGAAAACTGTGTGATCAGCTAAAAGTTTTCTTTAGTGCCTTCTTCCCAGGTGCTTTACCTGACCACAGAGGATGCACCCAGAAACAGGTAGTCACCAGGTGGAACAAAGACCTCTAATAATTTTAAAATTATATGCCTCTTCATTTTCACTTTCTACCTCTAATCTGGTATTCCACTTTATGGATAAAGCCTGGAATGAAAGATCAGCTTGTCCTCTGTGATCAAACATCACCGAAGCTCATGCATTCCTAAAACACCTGCTCTGGCCACTGAAGCATTCTTAGCTCTTCTTTGACCCTGGCCATGCTCAGCAGGGCTACTTCCAATTTGCCAAGCAACCAGCTTCTTGCCCTGAGGGACAAGAATACAGCTGACTCTGCTCAAAGGTCTTTCACAAACTCGATACCACTCAGGTAGATTTACCTGCAGTGTTTAATCTAGGAGGAACCATGTGGCTATATGTATGTGGCTGTACATATAGTGTATATATAGTGGACATATGTGTGTGTATACATATATATAAAGCATATAAACTATTGTGTATATATGCCAGTACCATGAGGAGCACCAGCACACTGGCATATGCAATGGCCATATTAAAAAAGCTGCTCTGTGAATTTATTATGATACTTCCTGGCATATCTATAGCCCAGGTCAACTAGCACTCTCATAAATTTCTGGGCACAGTCAGGAAGTAAGCAAAAGCCAGGAAACATTCCCAAAAGGCTGTTTGGATCTAAACCTCCTGTTCAATAGGAAGACAGAGCCAGGCTGCCAGCCCCTGCACTGTTGCATTTATAAAGTGTGGGGTAAACTCAGAGCTCACCTACAAGACAAGAACCTAGAACAAAAGGTACGGACCAAAATCTTTCTTTAACTTTTGTTCTGCTCAGCTGTTTAATGGCAGAAGCTCTAAATCAGGGTAGGGGAAATGATCCTTGGAGGATGAGTATTTTCACTCTCCTATAGCCAACTGTAGGGACTCTCTGCTCACCCATGGTCCCTCTTAGCTTAAGAAAGTGTGAGATCCTATATGCAAAGAGGCTTAAATTTAACCATGCCTACTGTAGATTTGCACAGCACTGATTTTTTTACATCACTTCTCAGTGGAGGAGGAAGGATTTGAATCTGCTGGAGGAAGGAAGGCACCCTACACATATCCCGCTTCAAAAGCAAAAAACCCTTCAAACTTATCACTAAAACCAGACACAGCACTATTTCAACAAAGACAGCCATGTTACAGGTCCTGAGGGAAGGGATTTACCTTGCTAATTTTAGAAACATGCAAGTGTTCAGCATTTGGCAAGCAAAGGCAGCTCAGAGTGTCCTAAATCAGGGTTCTCACCCCTGAGCATCACTCTGCAGCATGCCTGGGCACCTTCTCCAGGCTCTGGAGCCCATTCAAGATCCCAGGTTCCTTCAGCTGCCTTAAGAGCAGCAGGATAGTGACAATCTTCTATGGTTCTTAGGCCAAGGCTTATCTGAGAGCCAGTCTTTTCTGCAAATACCTCCTAAGCTCACTTGGATACCCTACAGCTCCACATACTTCTGTAACACGTGCTTTAAAAAGTGAAGGTCCTATTTCTTTTTTCATTTATGTGCATGTAAATTTGCTGCAGCTTCACTGAAACCAGTGACTGAAACCCGCAAAGCAAAACAAGCTATAGGAAAAATCAGGCTCTGCATTTCTAAGCTTCAGTTCTTGTATGTGACAAATGATTCTGGGGCCCTATTTTGGAAGCATCTAACTTGAAACAGCTTTGCAAACCAGAGTACTTAATGCTGTCTAACAATCAGTCTTCTGCAGGCACCCAAAAGTGAAGTCTCACTATTGCAAGTCACTCTTAAAAATCTTGGCCATTTTTTCAAAGGATGTGTCCGGGTCTCAAACATATGCAAAAGCAATGACCACTCAAATAGTTTGGTGTTTACAGGTTCATCAATCAAAATGAAACACTTTGATCACCTGACATGATTCAAACAACATACTTGATATCTGATACCGGACCAAGATCATACAGATCTAATAAACTTTTGGCTCCTGCAAATTTATTTAAAAAATATAAAAGAGGATCAGTTATAGAGAAGTTGATTAATATGCACTCTGTTCAAACAGTCTTGAACATCTGTGTATTAAATTAATTTATTAAATTATACCAATCCGTATTTTAATGAGTAAAAGATACTTATTCTGCCATCCATCAAAATAAACTCAGGAAATACTTAACATTATAATCATTTTTCTTGTTTGAACATGAGTTATGAAATATGAATCCCACACTAAGAATGCTGTACTTGCCATTATGATCAAATATGTTTTTACAGGTGCACCAAATATTCTGTTTTCATTTCATTCTCAAACTGTTGAAAATATAAACCATGTTTTATATTTCTTTAGTAGGTAATATTGCCTTTTTCCCCCCACATGGCACCCATTATTAGTGAGTTATTACCATGGCTTTTTTCAAACACACACTACATATCCTAAAGTTGCTTAGTAATGAAAATACAAATTTATGTAACATCTAGTATCAAATAACATTTAGGGCACACTTTGGCACTGAAAGGTTTGGGGCACTAATAATTTTCAAGGACATGTTAATATTGCCAGATAAGGTGTATACAATCTCCTGGGTCAAGTTCAGCCTTTTACCACTTGGCTGTTTTGGCCCAAGGAAAGTTAACTTTTAGGTACAGCAGGGTTTAATACATGCATGCACAGACCTTTTGTTTCTTATTGTTCCGATAACTATGATTTTGATTTCCATTTCCTTGATCTCCTTTTATTGGGGAAAAATAAAAAGGGAAGAGGAAAAAAATCCTGGCAGACAGACAGCAAGCACAGCTGGGACAGCAGGTGAGCTAAATTGTAGATTTCTTCCCAGTATCAATTTGACACTATATCAAACACTAAGTATAGTAATTTAAAAAATTCCTCCCTTCTATTTGTACTGAGTGAATATTCTCAAAGAAAACAATATTTGGGAAAGCACAGCAAGAAGAAACAAGATATGACTGCAAGGCACAAAGCTGCTCAGCTGGAATTGAATCCACATGCCTCTGGGCACTTCCGTGGAGCTACAATCGAACACAGAGGTTTGGCACCAGGGCTGTAATAAACAGGTAAAACTCACCAAATTAGTATTTGAGTCTACAGTGCTACTTTCAGTGAAGAAGTGGGAACTTCTCCATTGATTTCAGTGGGAGTAGGTACAAACCATAAAAGAACACATCAGCAATAGAGCCAGCACATTAGAAAAAAAGCAGTCACACTCTGGAAAGCCCATGTAACCACACATTAATCTGTTGGGGTTTTTTTTTTTGTAAAACGTATCAAGAGACTAGGAAATAATTTGGCATTTTTTTGGCAAAGGGGCGAATCCCTTCAAGGAAACCATCACCTCATACAGGTGCTACCACAGCAGAAGTTATCACCATGCCAAAATTACAGCTGGGGCAATGTTAACCCTTTTCACAGATACATGGAAACCAGCTGGTAGGAGGAAGTTCTGTGGGGACAGATAAGGAGTAGTAACTCTGTCATAGCTGATTATGTCCAAACATGACACTAGGAAAGGGAAAATTTACCACTTCTAACTTTAAAGCAGTATTCAAAAATCTAATTTTCTTAATAGACATCTCATCATTGTCACTGCATTTATGATTTTTACTCCCTGTCTAATTAGTCCATCTCATATACAACATTCTAAGTAATTTCTTGTTGCTGTGGATCCCAATATTTTTGTCCTGTACCAACAGTTCATGTAGATCCAGAAAGTAAAGATAAGCCACTGATCTGAGCAGTCTAAATATACAGGCCAAACAATTAATTAATTGTATTCTTAACTACTGTTTGCCTTGACCTTCTCCTCCTTGAAAAGGCATTCAGTCATGACTTACAATGATGCAAAGAAGCTATCACATCCTGACCTGTGTTATTACAAATGTTAATTGTGGGCATTGAAGAATTTTCCACTTTCTTTTTTAAGCACAATTAATCGAGAATAGTATTGTGAGTACTGGATTCCACTGAGAACACTTGTGCACCAAACTTCAAAGATAAGAAAGACCTGGACCACTTAGATGGATGGGCAGAGTCCAATGGGATGAAGTTTAAGAAGTCCAAGTGCCAAGTCCTGCATTTTGGCCACAATAACCCCTGCAGTGTTACAGGTTGGGGACGGTGTGGCTGGACAGTGCCCAGGCAGAAAGGGACCTGGGGGTGCTGGTCCACAGCAACTGAACATGAGCCAGCAGTGTGCCCTGGTGGCCAAGAGGGCCAATGGCCCCTGGCCTGGATCAGGAATGGTGTGGCCTGCAGGAACAGGGAGGTCATTCTTCCCCTGGACTCAGCACTGTTGAAGGCACACCTTGAGTGCTGTGTCCAGTTCTGTCCCCTCAGTTTAGGAAGGATGTTGAGACACTTGAGCACATCCAGAGGAGACAACGAGGCTGGGGAGGGGCTTGGAACACAAACCCTGTGAGGAACAGCTGAGGGAGCTGGGGTTGTTTAACCTGGAGAAAAGGAGACTCAGGGGTGACCTCATCACTCTCTACAACTTCCTGAAAGGTGTTTGTAGTCAGGTGGGGCTGGTCTCTTTCTCCAAGCAGCAACTGACAGAACAAGAGGACACAGTCTTAAGCTGCACCAAGGGAAATGTAGGCTGGATATTAGGAAAAAGTTTTTCATTGAAAGAACAATAAAGTACTGGAATTGTCTGGGCAGGGAGGTGGTGGAGTCACCATCCCTGGATGTGTCTAAAAAAAGACTGGATGTGGCACTCAGTGCCATGGTTTAGTTGAGGTGTTAGGGCATGGGTTGGACTTGATGTCTTGAAGGTCTCTCCCAACCTAGTCATTTTGTGAATTCTGTGAATTCAAGAAGAAAAGTAAAACACATCTGACAGGAATATAACCAGCACTCAGTCTACCAGAAGCATCTGAAAATTAAGCAAGTTCCAATCTATTTAAAAAAGATAATAATAAAAATGAGCAAGTAGACAAAAAGCCTAAATCCTTTTTTGACTATTCTGTACTATTAAAACTAAAATATGGGTATATCTGCATGTGTAAAAAACACACAAACAGAAGATTTTTAACCAAAGAAATATTTTTCCCGACTTCTTATTTTATTATTTGAAAAGCACCTTCCCGGATTGCATTCTATAGACAAGTTGGAAATATTTGAAATGTCACATTTATTGTCTAGTTGGAATGATCAACACACATTCATCATTAAATGTAAATAAATAATTAATTAAATTTTCTCTCAATTTTTCCACTTCTAGTCAATGCATCAAGAGTCAAAACATTGAGTTGGTGGAACGATTTCTGCATCCCATCAGTCCCACATGATTCTAGGAGGAATTCCTATCAATACAGAAATCACCTTTTTCAGTGACAAACAGGGCTTTAACAGTCATGATTCTTATAAACTCCTCAACAATAAACATATAAAACAAAGAAATCTGCATTAAGTGAAAACCCAAAACCAGTATAAATTGGGCATGCATCAGAGACAATACTTAGTTAAATGCTGAACAAAACTTGTCAGGAATACTGAGGATGCTTTAAATTAATTACTTGAGTCATTCAATTCTTTCAGGGAATGTCTTTCACTTGCAGATCTCTCATCATTCAGCTTAGTTTTGACCCTCTTTTTCAGGCCTGCAACACATCTGAAAATCTGGCAATTATTTTATTACAAAGCACAAATTCACCCTCTTGCATAAACTTGGAAAATATTGAATAGTTTGGTAATTTCTCCTCCTTGGCCTCCACCCTGATTAGTAAGCCAGCCATTATAAACCAACATAACATTTCAGGCTGAACCAGTGAAAGAGTCAGTGAACTACTCCTGGACTATATCTTACCTGACCAAAATCTGGAAGTTAAATTCTCTACTCTTACTAAAGAGGTTGCTCAACCTTCTGCCAACATAAGGAAACTCAAATAGTTTCCATGTGTGTGTGGCTATCCTGCTCATATGGAGAATTGGCAGAAAGTTTTCTTTCTTTTACTCATTAGAAGGCCAAGTGGCTGCAAAAGGTTTTTCATAAGAGGAATTTGTTAATTTAACTAATTTTTAAGGGAAATAAGAGAAGGAAACAGCAGTATATTTATTAGTGTTCCACAAAAGTAGGAACTTCAATATCTACAGGCAGAGGAATAACACCAGGATCTAGCTCCTAGTCCCAAACATTCTCACCCACCCAAGGATGCTGGTAACAGAATCAAATATGTGTTTTTCTACTGGTAAGCCTTTTCCTTTGCACCTTATAGGCTATTACAGGTACCTATAAGACATGTTTGTATCTAGTGGCCAGGAAGAAAATGTAAGTTTTGAGTAGAGAGAAAACACAAGGTAAGACCCCCAAGTGAATAGTCTACCATCAAACTTTTATTGGGGGTTGAATCTTCTGATGCTTCTGATTCTTTTTTTTTTCTTTTTTTTTTTTCCAAAGAGAATTTAAATTCCCTGGGACCTAAAAAATCATTCACCAGATTTCCATCTGAGGTCTTTGGAGAGCAATACATTATCCAAGCTTTCTAATCATTATATGAAATAATGAGTTTTTTTAAGACTTTCTGAATGCATATAATTAACCCAAAGGTGTAGAAAATAAAATGCTAACAGATAAAAGATTACTTAACATGGAAAAAACAGATAAAAGATTACTTAACATGGAAAAAATACAGATCTCTTAGAAAAAATAACAGACCAGAGCAGAGACACTCAGTTCAAATTGAAGAAGATACCTAGCAAGAGCTAATGC
This sequence comes from Cinclus cinclus, assembly GCF_963662255.1. Classification (NCBI taxonomy): domain Eukaryota; kingdom Metazoa; phylum Chordata; class Aves; order Passeriformes; family Cinclidae; genus Cinclus; species Cinclus cinclus. Next base: position 9,069,371 of record NC_085048.1, read on the forward strand.
TGGAAAAACTTTGGTGTAAGAAGTTAATGCAAATTCAGCTCAAGTTTAGAAAGTTATATGGCTTTTATAGAGGTGAAAATATCTCTGAACTACATATACAGGAAAAGGAAATATTTTTTTTCTTAAATCTCCTGGACTTTGCCTTGGTCCTTTCTACCTCAGTGTTTAAAAGCAATTGATCAATTGGAGGGAATGTACAGAATGTACATAGGAATGTACAGAAATTTTCCAAAGTTTTATAGCAGTTGATTTAAATGAATATGTGAACTTCAGAAGGTTAAATGCTAAACAGTGACCATAAAAACAACATACATATATTTTAAAGTCCGAAACACAGACCTGTTTAACCATTCTGACTGGGTAAGTTGCAAGTTCTTTTTTCAACACTGGGAAACATCAATGCCTTACCAGAAAAAAAACTTGGTTCACATGTTCAGTTTCTGTATGTGTGTAGGTGTAGAGCTCCCAAACAGCAAGCAAAGGTATTGCACATCTGTGAATCAGCTGATCTGCACATGCATTACTTCCACCTACCTTAATCAAGGATTAATGCTGGTTTTGGAACCAGCACATTTACTGTACATACATTACCCAGCATAAGTTCACCCAAGTCTCTGGGATTCCTTAGCTGGCTGTCAAAGATGATGTCTGAGATGTCTTTTGCTATAAATAATAAGCCTTTCTTTTCCTAAAGCAACTTTAGGGGATCATTGCTTTGAAGTAACCTCAACTGCTTCCTAACCGCCATCCTTCCTGCAGACAGACCTCCCAGCTCTAATGGCAAGGAACATTGCTATTGCTGCAGTAGATCAGTGGAAATCTTTTCTTTTGTTTGTAATGTCTATCAAATTTACATCTCTCTCTCAGAAGCCATATCTTGTAAAATCTGTCTGCTAAAGAGACCATTGTTTATTTTCTGTATACTGTCTTTTTTATAAACACACCGAGAAAAGCAATTGACCAAGAGCAGACGCAGCAAAGATAATGCAGCTGCTGAGAAGATAGCCGTAATTAAAAGCTATTATTTACCAATTTACCATGAAAAATATTCTAAGCGAAATACAAACTGAAATTTTCTCTTGGAGATAGCTGAAAATAGTCCCTTAAGACAAAGGAGTAATAGATTGTTTATAAGAGCTGGTTCTCAGCAGAGGTTTTGGGAAGGAAATAAGCATTCTTCACCAGTTGCACACTATATTGCCTTAGGCAGAGAAGTTTGATACAAAAACAGTTTGTTTTATTATTCATCTCTGTTCATTTCTGCAGTTGGTGTTGGTGTTGACATGAAAATAAATGAATAACAGAGTATCTAAACAAATGTTTTGTCTAATGGAGATCTTATAAATGGCATGCCAGTTACACAAAATGTCAGATTCTATTCTGTCACTGTGTTTTGCATCAAAACAAAGTAAGTGATTTATGAGAAAAACAATTAAATACAACCAAAGTGCATGGAAAGATTCTTTATAAGTTCCACAGAGCTTCAAAATGGATTTTTTAAAAGAAGAAATAAAAATTACTGACAAAAAAACTTTTAACCTCAGAAAGCCCATGGGACTATTGACTTAGAATACTCTGAAAAGAAAGACCAAGTGGAAACCCCACAAAGCACTTATAGAAGGGGATGGCAAAGCAGCAACATCTAAAATAGGACATGTAGAATAGATTTATATTAGATTACATTAATGTAATCCATTAATATTTGGTACACAAGGCTACACTTCCCACAAACATACAATTATAGATATGAAAAGTTCTGAAGTGTCCAGTGTTTCTACCTCCTAAATTGCATGTTTCTTGTGGTGTCTACAGAAGGAAAGAAAGACTAACCCAAAGAATGAAGAGAGGTACCTAAATGAATTTTCTGCTCTAAATTCCTCAGCAGAGTCTAGAGAATAACTTGTGGGTGCATGGATTTGCAATGCCTAGCCCAACATACCTCTCCTCTTGCTACAGCTACAGAGTAAGCACCCATGGTTAGCTGGCCCGAATTCCTGCTCTGTGAACATAAAAGAAATAATCCTCTTGGATAAAATTGTAATTGTGCCTACAGATGTATTTGGTTTGTTCCACTCAAGGCAAAGCATGCATTTCATTCTGATAAGCTCCTCTCAGCTTCTTTAAAGGAAGAGGACAAGAAGACCACTGGACCAAGCCATGAAAATATACTGGACCAAGTCAATAAGTGAGATCAAGAAGCTGGATGCTGATAACCCTTTTGGGAATGAATTAAACACTGCTAATCAATCCTTCTGTTGGAGCACATATCCTAGGTTCAAAAGTGACTCAATTTCACACATCTGGAGTCAGGACCCTGACTGGCCTCACTTGGAGCTGCCACCTTTGCTCCTACCCATGGTCCTTGCAGCCCCTGCTCAGGCTGGAGCCTTCACCTCCTCCATGAGCCATCTCATAGGTGAACCTGCTTCTCTTTCTGGCCACAGACCCTGTTGATTGGCACTCGGACCTGTGGACCCAGTTGCTGGCTTAATCTTGGGCCAGCCTGGGGATCACTGGATGCCTCCAATTCTAATTACCATTACCAAAACTGACCCTGATCTTGCCTCATGCTCTGTCTTTGCCCTGGCCTCCCCTGTCACCATGGACTAGCATGGTGACCAGGACTCATGGCCAATCCCAGCTGCCATCCCTAGAACTGCCTTACTCCCTTGATGGGAGGCAGTGGGATGGGGCTGGTAAGGCCCCTGTCCTACTGGCCATGACTCTCATCTGCCAGCCCTTAGGAAGCAGCTGACCCTCACTTGCATCCTGGTACCCGGCCTTGAAAGTGTGATCCCATCTTCCCAGCATTAATTCCCGAGTTCCTCTTGGTTCAAGTCCAGTCAAGGTGTTAAAAACGAGGTGTCCTTGGTCAATGGAGCTGTATCAGTCCCCCCCCATGCCCTACACCCTGCTTGTCATACACAGAATTGCCTTCTGGGTGAAAAATCTATCCCCATGTTAAACTCAAGGGGGTTTGATGCCTTATCCTCTGTGTTTCAGGATAACTATTCTCAAGCAGGTTGTTCAAAATTTTCCAAGTCAGCCTTGGAGCTAAGTCAATGTACAAGCAGGGAAGCAGAAGTCCCAAGGTCAGAAGGGCAGAGGAGGGAGTGAGCAGTAATCCCCTTGGAAGGGGCACATGTGGGGTACCAGACCCAGTTACCCAGAACAAGCACTGCATAAATGGATAAAATACATGGAAGTGGTCCAGAGGTCATCTGTGCTCCCTCTTCCACTCATATTCTAATAACAAGTTGAAGATGAAGAGGATGATGAAGACTGCTTTTGCTTTTTTTTTTCCCCCCAAGACATCTGCCCTCATAACCACACAGCCAAAAAATTTCAAATTACTTCAACCTTAAGAGGTGCCTTGCCTAAGGAGTATAAAACTCTGCAGTGATTTAGGAAGAGTTTGAGTACCTCTGTTCTAGGAAGGGTACACATGCTCCATGTTCTAAGTAACACTAATAACTGTATTTGCACTCAAAGATACATGACAGAATTCTATCACGCAAATATAAGATAACAGCCCTCCACACACCTTTAGAGCCCCCTGAAACTAACTGCTCCTCAAAGAAAAGGGAATCTGAAGGTTGTGTATGAAGAAGGGTAAGAAGGGTATGTACTGTAAATGAATGCATTACCAACTGTTTTTAAATTTTATCAAATCAAGCAAAAATTATACCAACATAAATTTGGGGAAATTGCTGGCAGTTATACCTTCCAGTGAGTTAAACTGAAGGAAAACAAAATTTAAAAAACCAAATATAGAATAATTTTTCATCACAAAGTCAAAATATGGATTTGTTTAGCTGGGAAAATTGCATCATATTGTACTATAATCACTTAACAATAATGATATATGTGAGGTTTCTAGAAACATGGTGGTTTTCTTCTTTAGCAATTTCTAAGAACACTGATTTATTCTAGAACCATATTGACCAGAGGACTTTAAATAAACTTTTAGTGAGCAGCTAGAAAATACTGAATACCAAATAACTATGCTGTATATACCAATAACTAGACCTTAGAATAACTGGGATTTTGTGCATACTGGGAAAAAAAAAATCATGGTTGTGTATACTTTCTGTGCAAGAATGTTAATTTAAACAGATTTAAGTAATTTAAATTTCTAATATTCAGTCACAATATTTTCCTTTGATTGAAATATTTATGGGACTATTGATAGTCCCATAAATTCTGAGCACAGTAAAGACCTGCTCACAAATGGAACAAAAATCTGGATGCAAAAGGCCAGATTTCAAGTTTCATTTTACTTCAGAATTCCACAGAATCAGTAAAAATACACTTTTGAGCCCCATTATTTTAAGTAATTTGATTTACTGAATTATGTGATATAAATGAAAAAGCCCCAAAACTTGCTTCATAGTGCTTTTATTTAACTTTAAATTCTGCTTTGAATTCAGAGGTTCAAGTTTCTTTAGTTGCAGAGCAAGTAAAAAATCAATAAATTCATAAGAAACATGTTATGGATAATTACCTAATTAAAGTTTCTGAAGCAGTATGGGTGTATTTTACTGGTCTTACCCTAATATTTGCCCATTGCACACATATGTACTAATCATCTTTTATTTGATTCCATGGTTGCTCTCTTTTTGAGGGCTTTATATTAAGGAAATAATACTGTTAGGCTCATTTGCACAATCAAAGTATCCTATATTCCCACGATTTGTGCATTTTTCTTCTCTACCTTGATAAAGATTTTAAAATTGCAGGCCTGCACATGGCATGGTGATTGGCAAAGAGTGCTGTATGAAAGACTGTGTACTGGTTAGAACTGAGATTACCATTTGTTTCAAAACGTTCCAGAGAATGATTGCCCACTGAGATAATGTAAGTTAAGAAAACATCAAATAGAGTTTAACAACAAAGTTGTATAGTTGTATAGTTTATTTAAGGGACATTCACTATATTTAATACAGTGCCCTGTGTTACAGAGTGCAACACTAGACTCTTTAAAAAGCTTTCTTACCTATTTTTCTAACAGTACCATAAAAAATCAGTTACAACTCATCATTCCAAAGAGTTGACCCTAGGACTTTATGGAAGCACAGGTAATTATAAGGAAAGCATATGTTATAGAAATAATAAAATTCCAGTATAAACGTCAAGCTATGTGAAGTATAAAGCTTTAATAAAAGAACCTCTAGTTTTGACCTAGAGATCCCCAAAATCATTTTGATCATCCCTACTTCTGTTTCAATTAAATGGTTAGGTCAAGAAACATATTTTAATATCTTCAGCGTAACTTTGACTGAGAATGCACTCTTGAAAGATCAGATTATAGCAGCATCATGGGGGCATTTGTATAAAATATCAGCATTTATGAATAGCAACTGCACCCAGCCTATCTTTTACTTAATTTCACTCTTCATTGTGCATCTGGTACTTTAGCTTTAAGAACAATTTGGGTCAATATTTAGTTTAGCCTTAGTCTAAGAATTGATGAAAAAAAATTCACTCTGGAGTAATGTTTTATATATTGTTAGAGCAGATAGCAGTTCCAGTTTCGTCAAACAGAATATTGCAAAATCTTGTAAAAATCACAATAACTGTACAAAAGAGCACCTGTCTTAGATAGCAGATGATAAGTTAATCATCTGTCCAAATTGCATTAAATAATAGTGAGAAAAGTCTGGACAGCAATTGCTCACTTAGCATTCATTACTGATCTGCAAAACAGCATGTGACAAAAAATAAGGGATACAAATGTGTATTTGAAAAGAACAAAAATGAAATAGTTCTCCAAGTACAAAGGACAACACATTGACAGCACACATATATTCTACTTTGTTATACTGCCTTCCAATGTCAGCTCTTGTGCAAAGTATTTCCAGACATTTTTCTTAACTATTATTTTAACTTTGCTCGTTTCACAGTTAACTTTTTTTGTTTCACCTTGCCTTTCACAGTAGAAGGCAAGGTGAAAATATTTGCAATATAGGCTATAAAAATAGGACACTTGTTACAAGAAAGTTACAAGAACATGATGGAAGATGCTGGATGAGATGGAAGCAAGTGAGTAAGTGAGTACAAGTGTGAGCTTGTACTCAGCTTTTTGTAAAGATCCTGGAAAAACAATATTGTTTAGGAGTCGGATGTCAATGAAGCACACACTGATCTGTAATAGATGTGGAAAACTCAAGGCTGGGAATTTCTGAGCACTGACTAAAAGGTTCAGTAGGTAATGAAATCAGTAGGATATTTGTGTCTCATTTTCAGAACAGGATTTGAAGATCATTACTTTAAATGTACTTTTCAACTGGGAATATTAAGCATTTATATAATAGAGAATTAGTCTTTCCATGTTTTCTTGCAGATCTTCCAGGCAGAGATAAGAACATCCCTCCCTATTTTTCCCTTCTCTGAATCCACTTCATTCTTCTGCTACATTCACAGACAGCTTTTATTAACCATAACCTCCATTTTTTTCCTATTTTTTATCTCTATTGTTTGCTGTATTCGTCAGCAGGTGAACATATATTTGCAAAGGGCAAGCATGTATAAAAATAACACCAAAAAGTATTTTAAAGTTATTAGCAGAAGTGAGAGTGTGGCAAGAATGCACACGCAATCTCAACTGATTTATCTTGACAGTATGCATTTTGATACATGTTTTCATTACATGATCATTAACTTTTTTTTCCACTGCATACCAGCCATTTCAATTCTCAGAGTGGATGGTGTATTCTTAATGAACAGCTGTTCAATATTTACCCCATTGTTCAGTCCATGGCCCCATTGTTCAATGGATGGCCTCATGCCATCTTTGTTGCACACTAGTCAAACCCTTCTCTAAGGGACATTAATTACCCTCCCCATGAGTTTTCTTTTATGAAGCTAATCAGTATAATTTTGAAAGCTTTACAAATATTAATTATGTACACAATAGCCATGTGAGTTTTATCCACATCCCACAAACACAAGACTGGAGTAGGAAGATGACACTTAAAAATATCCATTAATTTGGAGTATCCCCTCTGACACACCTGGGGTTTGATTTACAACTCTCATTGGCCTAAGTTACAGTCTTCAGCATATCTTCCAATATGTTTCCCCAGTCTGAATCTGGGTACCAAAAGTATGAAATACATTCTCTAAGCAGCAATCTATGCAAAGTTTGTTTTCAGTTACTTCCTCAGTAACATATCTAGAGCTGAGATGGGAATTCAGTGTCTAGAACTGCATTTAGTCTTCATAATATGGCTCTTTCTCTTACTAAAATCTTTTGGTCCAGCTTTACATTCTTTCCCACTTCTGCAACAAATGAGTGATGAAGACAACCTTATCTGTGGTACAAACTCCAAAAGGATACTCTCCATCCTCTCATGGGGCCAGAGATCCTAGAGGTAAAAACATATGGACCTCTAACTAAAAGTTGCCATGATACATAGGCAAATGTTTAAAGCAGAATTCCCTACTCTTTGATTCCTATAATTTTAAATGTTCCTAATGTCTCATTTCACAAGTCCAGTTTGCCCTGTTACTAATTCCATGCCAGGTAATTGCCCAGTGGAAAAGGACTTGGGAGTGCTGGTGGATGAAAGACTGGATATGGCCCAGCAATGTGTGTTGGCAGCCCAGAAAGCCAAACCTGTCCTGGGCTGCATTCCAAGAAGCATGTGCAGCAGGGAAAGGGAGATTCTTCCCCTCTAATCTCAGGTAAGACCCCACCTGCAGTGCTGCACCCAGCTCTGGGTCCTCAACACAGCAGGACATGGACTTGTTGGAGCAAGTGCAGAGGAGGCCACCAAGTTGATCAGATGAGAGGCTGAGAGAATTGGGATTGTTCAGCCAAAAGAGAAGACTTCAGGATGACCTAATTGTGGCCTTAAAGTACTTTAAGGAAGCCTAGAGGAAAGAAGGGACAAGACAATTTACAAGGTCATGTAGTGACAGGACAAGGGGGAACGGGTTTAAATTAAAAGAGAGTAGCTTTACAGCAGGTATTAGGAACAAATTCTTTACTGTGAGTGTGGTGAGGCTCTGGCACAGGTTGCCCAGAGAAGCTGTGGATGTCCCATCCCTGGCTGGACGAGGCTGTAAGCAACCAAGGCTAGTGGAAAATGTTCCTGCCTATGGCAGTGGCTTGGAACTTGATGGTCTTCAAGGCCCCACTCCAAATCAAACCATTCCATGACTCTTTGATTCTCTGAATTTCCCCTCTAATTTTCTGTTTTCCTCTAGTTCTCCCTTACAGCCCTGAGTTCTTGTTTCTTTAGATATAATGTTTCGGTCCAGCCCTTTTCTTTCTCAAATTTAGCTTTTGATTCTATTGCATCTGAGTACGATCCCTTATTTACATTTTTGTGACAGAACAAGGTTTATACCTAAAAACAGACAATTGTCATAAAGAATGTAATGCCAGACCAGTTCCCTGCTCTCATTTTAGTGACCATATAAGTCATAAAGTCCACCCTTTTTTCTACCACTGTGAGCTGAGGCATGCTCAGCTCCTCGGTGAGTGATGGAGTGAGTAGAGAAAGATCTATGGACAATCAGATACCTGAGGATGCTTTGGAGCTTTTAATCCATAAAACCTAATGTTTCTTACCTGCATCTTCACTGAAGTATGAAAATAACCACTGAAGGCATACCTTTTTTTACAAACCAGACCCCTGAAAATTTTAATTTCTCTTGCCCTATATATTGGAGCACTGGCACATTTCAAAGCCCAGATTTCAAGAACTTCAAGGAAATGGGCAAAAAATACTTTTTTTCCCTTGCATCATTCCTAGAAATGGCACAGCTGTTTTGGCAGGAGCTTTCCAGAAAAGTACAGCCTGGGACAGCTACTTGGCATGGAAAACTTCAGTCAGAGGAGTTACAGTTTGGCACTATTATAAGTGGAGAAAATCAAAGTTTCATAATAGGAAGTATTAGGTAATTCTAATAATAGGCAGTTCTAGCACCTATAAAACCTTTAAACATAAAAAAATATTATTTGTGTAAACAAATATCAGAAAAGTCCTTTTAAAAACTGTTCTAGTGAAATGAAAAGGAGTAAAAAAAAAACATACAAAAATGTTAAATATCACATCCTGACTCTGAAAAATAAAGACACATATACTTCTCCACCTTAACACAGCATGTGTCTTGAGCTTTCTTCACCTCAGTCCAAAAACAGGAGAACAAAAAACATAGTTTTAATCTGCCAGAATTTTTTTTTAAAAGTAAATATTAAGAGTCCTTGAGCTTCCTTGCTTCCCTGTATTAAAGTATTGCTAGTCTAGGGCCTAACTTCTGATATTTTTCTGGCTCCTTTAATTTAGCTTAATGAATCTCCAAATAATGTATTTAATTTCCTGTGTACGGCAATCTGGTGAAGCCTCTTTTTTCATCTCTCTCATTTTCCAATTCTGTCAATTAAAAAATCTATTGCCCTTGATTCCAGTCTCATTGGCCAGGACTTACTTCAAAATCTTAAAATGTTTTTCACTGACTTTTGAACAAATTTATTACAAAGCACTGTCCTGGAATTAAATATCACACCAGTGATATTCAAGGAATATCAGCTGGGAGTGCTTAAGAGAGTCAAAAATCATATTTATTCAATAATTCCTACTTTTTAATGTCAAAGAGGGTCTTATTACTGCCTAATCAGTCTTGTATAACATTCTATAAATCTTCCACAATAATTTCCAGATTATTCACATTTTTTTTATTTGCTAGAGAATGTGATTCAGAATCATATTCACTGTGGATGTAAAATCTTCATGTAATGGCAAATATACCTCATCTTTGGAAGAGTGGATTTAGTCATGAAAACCGGACAATCCAGCACCAGCCCTACATTGAAAGAAAACCCACAAAGTCTGTTCTGTTGTACTGAGGGCGGCAAAGGATTGACTTGAATAAAAGTGATCACAGGCTATGTGGATAGTTCAGAATTCATATCAGCCAGCAGAAAATCCCTGGGATAAAATGAGTTATCTAAATTAAAGGTTTATATATATATATATATGATACAATATTACTAGCATATATTGCTTCTATTGTTTACCATAATCCTAGGCAGTAAACTCACAAGACCTTGCTGGTTTAAATAAAATGCAAGAATGAACTGACTGAAGGATACATTTTAATAGCCCTCTGTCAGAGAGAGTTAACACACTTGCACTTCTAACAACAGCATTTTTATTAAATCTTTATTATGTTGTATTAAAAAAAGTCCCCTTAGCCCTCAGGTAGTTGGTTGATGCTGAGTTCTTAAATGAAATATTTATGAAGTTCTTTGTTTAGAAGTTTAATTGTATCTTTAAATGACTTTCATATGTTTATAAGCTTTACCCTCCAATATAAATGCCATATGATGCTCTATCATACTGTCCGGAATAGTCATTATGCATTTCGCCATCACAACTGTTACATAACAATAAGCAGGAAAAAAAGGACAAAAGGATAACTAAGTTAAACCAGATCTTATACATACTTATTTTGTTGGTAACACAGATTGTATCTCCAGCAAAATGTGTTTCTAATCATGTAAGATAGCATAGTGCTGTAATACTTTCCATATTTAAACTTTTGGTCAATGTATAACACTATAAAAGATACTAAAATGTATTCTACACTGACTTTTCTATTTCTCTGCCATGGGCAGGGGGAAGGAGAAGACTCTTATGAGAACAAGGCTAGAATGAGAAGACCTAAGGAGTGTTCCTTAAATGAAATTCAGTTTTTGTTCTGAAGATCTATCACTCCTGTGATAGAATACTTAAGGAAAGGCTTAGAAGCTTTATTATCTTTCCAAGAAATAAATGACAATTTTAAAAATACTTTTTGGACTTGTCAGCTAAAAGGACATTTTCTGAACTGAAGGCACATTGGAGATCTGTGTTGCTTACTGTGAAAGTAGTGCTGCATTAAATCTGACCCCCTGTTTTCAGCAATTCTATTCTGGCGTCTTCTGTAGAGGAGATTTTGGACATCTGATCCAGGCAGTCCCTACTGTTGGTCTTCAAAAGGTCTAGGCCAGTTAGATGACATGAAGGAATATCCCAAATAAAGGTGTCCACACATTTATCCATGGAAGATATCCACCCATCTACCTGTGCAGCCCTTTTCTGACTCACAACTGGGGAGTGAGATCATGAAACCAACTCAGTGTATTGTGAAAAGTGACACCCTTCTCCATGCCTTGGGCTGGCTGGAGTGTCATCACAAGCTGAATGCAAAGGAAAGAAAAAGATATGACAGAAATTTGAAGGAATAAAAGGAAATTGTAAGTTCATTACTTGGTATGCTTGCTTGTAGTTGTCAGAAAGGATGGGGAAGGATATATCTGTGCTTTTTATTAACCATACATTACTGTTATGTAATCATAGGTTTAAATACAGTGTTAGCTCACAGCACTACATGAACACACTCTGCAGATTTCATATTTGTCATTCAAGTATTACATTAAAATCCTTTGAGGAGAGTATCAGTTCACAGCTCATGAACACCAGTCCCTTTGCAAAGCTGGCATAAAGAAACTCCTGTTGATCAATAGGGCTGTTAGTGCATGACTGAGTAACATGTCCTTTCTAATATAGCAAGTACTGTCTTGCTAAGTTTGTCCTCTTGATGACAACTTTCATTGTAACACGGCCCCTAAGCTGTCTTTTTCATATAAGGAACCTGGTCCAGATATTATACTAACAGCCAGCAACTTCTGAGAAATAATCTCACTTATTATTTAAGGTAGAAAGCAGTGTTTTCCTATACAATACATTAGAATGAACTCTACGTGCAAAAGGAAAAGCTCTGGAAAGTACCTGTGGAGACCACTGATTTCAGAAGCTTTTTCTAAAGCTGCTGCTAGTCTATAGAGAAGACCACCTGCACAAGCTGACAATTTTTGTAAAACTGCTCCAGCAATCATGCACATAACATTGAAGTCCCATGTGCTACCTGCACCAGCTGAAAACTGATGGAACTCTTCTCATTAAAATGGCTCTCTTGAAAAGATAGAGTTATAGCAAAATATGATCAAACATGGTAACTTTTTAAGTCATATTAAAAAAACTAACTGCAAGGTTTTTCCAATATTTTATAGTGTAAACATAAATTCATGCTATAGTTTCACACCCAACTGACAATAGTATTACACCAATTTCAGTTACTAGTTAGTTAAATATATCACACAAAATTATTTTTTCCCTATTTTTTTTCTCAAACAAAGGCTGGATTTTATTGTAGTGTCAATGATATAATTCTATTTACTTCACCGTTGTTACTTATTAACACCAATGGGAAGAGAAACTGTGCCATTAAATCCATTTCCTCTTTTTTCCTTGATGCAACCTGATGCTTTTTGGTTTACCAAGGAATGATTGCATGGTGAGAGAGACAGATTGGCTTGTGTTTTTAATAATGTGTTCTCTTCAGAGAGAGTCAATATTTGCCCTGCCCAATTTGACTGGCTTCACTTTAAAAATCCTTATTTTTGCTTTATAAAAATTGGAGGTGGTAAAGAACACCTCCATCAGGACTTGCTGTCATTTGGGAAATGTGACTGAAAGCAATATCCATTTTTGTCAGAGGGAATTATATTATTCAATTTCTTCTGCGAAGTGAGCAAGTTCTGCCCTAAACTAAAGCCTTTTACATCCACTGGAACGCCACCCAAGAACTTGATGCTTAAAACCCTTCAACTCTTCATGTCAGGCTTCATGACCCTTTCACCTCAATTATTTCTTGAGCAGAACTGTCCAGCAGTTCTTCCTTCTGTGTGTTCACCCCTCTCTTGAAGGTGTCACTTGACAGCAAGTGGTACCCCCTGCCTGTTTCTGCCCTGAATAATCTTGGTACTTTCAGTATATCTCATAAGAACTTAATTCCAGTTATTGTGCTGGGCTAATTCTGCTTTCTGGAAAATGCTTACCAGAACAGTACATGCTATTCCAGATAAGGTCTTATCAGAGAGCTAAATCAGGACAAATAGCCTATCTTTATGGAAGAACTCTTTTGGAAGTATTTCAACTGAAATTTAATGGAAATACCATTAAGCTTTGTTTGGCTTTGTAAAAGGTGATACAAAATACTCTGAATCAGTGCAGCTGAAAAAATACAATCCTTGCTGATGCTCACTGAGAAAAAAAAAATCCCTTTTGAGTGGACTTGGTTAATTACTTTGCTTATTTGTGACCAAAATTGAAAAGAAAAGCAAAAAGCTCTGTCATTACTCATTATGTATGTAATTTATCACAGAATACAGTTCTGTCCCTCTGCTTATTAAGCTCTCCCAGACATTCTTTTGTGTTCTGGGCTTCTGAAAAAGCCTAAAGTAGAACTGATGTTACCTAACTGAATCACTGCAGTCTTCTGCAAACCTCACTGATGCTTTCTCACTGGTACATCGAAGCTGATTTAGGATTTTAGATATTTAATGGCCTGCATGGAAAAAAAACCAACTTGATCATTTATGAAAAAGAAAAAAAAAACAGTTTGCACTTCTTGTATTTCATTATGTTCAGGCAGGAGTCTGCTGAGCCTACTTACCCCTTCAGCGCAACATTCTGTCAGTAAAAATGTTATGCAAGGGTGAGCAAGGGTGCCACACGAAAACATGGAGAACCACTTTGACTTTGATTTCTTCCTCCTTCTCTGACTGATCTCTCCTTTGAGGAAGCCTTGTGGCATTAGCCAGTGTAGTTGCAGTACTCTGCTGCCTCAACAGTATGAAGGTCAGTCAAAAAGATTGTGGTGGGTTGTGTTGATATTAGCTCAAGAGATAAAGGCCAGTGGTCTGGCGATCCTTGAAAAGCATTTGGAGGGAGTCAGCTCCAGCAGTTAGCCAGGAGTGATGGACAGGAACAGCCTGCAAGCATTTCTCAAAGGAGAGATCAGTCAGAGAAGGAGCCTGCAGCTGTAGAGCAGGGAGGTGCTCTGTTATTGTTCTTGCTACTTTTCTTTTTTCTTTCCTTTAAATAAAGTAGGTTATTATTTGTTTAAGTAATCAGGCTAACCCATGTTAGTTAGAGCTCTGAGTGTTAAGTTAGAGCACTGTGCTTAAAGTAAGGCTGTGGTTTTCAAAAAGTCTAAGGACTTTGGGCAGACATAACTCAATTAAAGCTGGGATATTTTAAGTTTGCACCTTTTGAGTGATTTTCACAGTGGTGCAGATGAAACACTCCAATTTTGCAGAGAGACTTATTCAATAGCTGAACAACATTCCCATTTTCCTGCACTGCTGCTTCTCCCATGTACTGCGGAGAACAAACAGAAGAGAAGGATCAGGCTGTGCTGTATCAGGTAATGTTCTTCACTCTCTTCCTTCTGCCTCAGTTTCATCTGTGCTATTGCAAGAGTGAGAGGGAATGCATTCCCAACACCACATCCAGACTGGACCAGTCACACCCCAGTTTTTGCCCGCGGTAGATAGGAAACATGCAATGATAAATCATGGGATCACAGTCTGAGATCATGCCTGAAGACATGTTCAAGTAGGTTTATGTGCTTTCCTCACCTGGACATTCCCTACCATCCCAGGGAAGCTTTAACCAACAGCTCAGTCCCACCAAGTTCCACCACTCTGTGTCAATTCATGGGCAACAAGGTGAGCAGGAGTGTTGATCTGCTAAAGGGTAGGAGGGCTCTGCAGAGGGATCTGAAAAAGCTGGATATACAGGCCAAGACCAATGGTATGAGGTCAAACAAGACCAAGTCCTGCACTTTGGCTATAGCAGCCTGCTGCAGCTACAGGCTGGGGACAGAGTGGCTGGAAGGCTGCCAGGAGGAAAAAGGACCTGGGGGTGCTGGCTGAAAGCAGCTGTACAATGTATACCCAAGTGGCCAAGAAGGCCAATGGCATCCTGGCCTGTATTAGGAATAGTGTGTCCAGCAGGACCATGGAAGAGATTCTCTCCCTGTACTTGGCACTGGTGAGAGGCATTTGGAGTGCTGTGTCCAGTTCCCAGCCCCTCACTTCAGGAAGGACATCGAGCAAGTCCAGAGAAGGGCAGTGGAGCTGCTGAAGGGTCTGGAGCACAAGTCTGATGAGGAGCAGCTCAGGGAGCTGAGGTTGTTTAGCCTGGAGAAAAGGAGTCTCAGAGGAAACCTTATTGCACTCTGCAACTTTCTGAAAGAAGGTGGTAGTCTCGTGGGGTCAGACTCTTCTCTGGGTAACCAGCAACAGGATGAGAGGACATGGCCTCAAGCTGTGCCAGGAGAGGTTTAGGTTGAACATTAGGAAGAATTTCTTCACTGTAGTTAGACATTGGCACAGGCTGCCCAGGAAGGTCGTGGAGTCACCATCCCTGGAGGTGCTTAATGAAAGACTGGACATGGCCCTTAGTGCCATGGTTTAGTTGTGTTGGGTCATAGGATGCACTTGATGATCTCAGAGGTCTCTTCCAAACTATGTGGTTCTATGACTGTGTGACAGATCATACCCATTGGACCGTATTTTCCTTAGGAAGAGTTTTGCATAAAAGATGCTGGAACCAGACAGTAGTGGTATCAGATATTGGTGAACTGCTATTAGTAGAAATAAATAAAATGTAAATATAGGTTGCTTGACTTTACAGTGTCTCTGTCTATTTTAAGAAATTTTCCTCAGTATAGACACCATAGGCTCCCCCATGGGAGGTAACCAGCTTCTAGTTTCTTAGCAAAATGGCAATGAACTTTCCCAGCTAAACCTTTTGTGTCATTTTGGCAAGCCCCAAAGTCCTCTCCTGCCCCCAAAGCCCTAACCTTTTTATCTGGGGGGAAAAAACCAAGAAATAGAAAGGAAGAATTTTTTTTTTATGGGCTTGTGCAGTTTAAAATCATAAACAGTAAAGAAATGTACATGCTAAGGTTCCAACAGAAACAGAAATTTGGCTGACTTCTGTAATCTGAATTTTGCATTAATTAAGTGTTTTGAATTTGATTAGAATAAACTAGCCGCCTCATTTGGTCCGTCCAGACCAAATTTTCCCCTTTCCAGACTTTTTAAAAAACATATAAAAGACAATCTAGGATTCTAACTATAGTAATGAGAAGGGAAAGAGGAGGATGGGGAGTTGAAAGCAGAAAGATAAGCAGGAAGCAGACAGGGAAAGAAAAAAAAAAAAACAACAGTTTGCATCTACCTAGGGCTTGCATTTGGATTGAATATCTGTTTTACCTTGTGAGACCCACACAGATGACACTCCTGTATTAATCCTGAATTCACATATTTCATATATGTGGAGTTTTTTTACTGGACCATAATTATTTTCTGAAACTAAGAAACATGAAATAAACATGGTAACAATTACTGGTGCTTTGTTCCTGCTTTTGTTGGATCTTGGAGAGGCACTTGACAACCCAGACCAGGGCTACTTTGACAATGTTTGAAGAACCAGTTCAGCCATAGGTTGATGTCAGCTCCACTAATCAGAGCTCTCTCAGAAGATAACTGTATTCATATGTTGCACTACACTGCTCAGATATGCGTGGCAGGCTCCACCCGCCACACAGGCTACTCAACATCAGCTTTCTTTCCAGGACAATTAGTCTTGAAACTATTAATTCAGCTGTGGTGTCCTAACTTTTCCTTTAAACACGCCTTCACCAATTCCTGATAAGTCACATGGAAGCATGACTATCCAGGTGCCTCTGGATGCCATCTGAAGGCTTGAGAGGTGACTCAGTGCAAACTTCACACTCATCAGGGCCACGAGCAAGGTCCCACACATGGATCAGGGCAATCCCCAGTACAAATACAGTAGGGCTGAGAATGGATTGAAAGCAGCCTTGAGAAGAAGCCCTTTGGGGAGCTGGTGGATGAGAGACACAAGTGTCCCAGCAATGTGAGCTTGCAGCCCAGAAAGCCAAACATGTCCTGCTGCACCTAAAGAATTCTGGGAAGTGATTCTACCCCTCTACTCCTCTTTCCCAAGACCCTACCTGGAATACTGAATCTAATTCTGAGGTCTCTGACATAGGAAGGACATAGACATGAGGTAGTGTGTCCAGAGGAGGTGCTCAGAGGACTGGAGCATCTCTGCTATGAAGACAGGATAAGACAGTCAGGGCTGTTCAGTCTGGGGAAGAGAAGGCTCTGCGGAGATGTTTTTGTGGACTACCATGCCTAGAGGGGCTACGAGAGATGGAGAGGAACTTTTCACAATGGCATGAAGCAACAGGACAGGGGAGAATGTGTTCAAATTGAAAAGACGGTGGGTTTATATTAGATAACAGAAAGAAATTCTTCACTAGTAGGGTGGTGGACACTGGAAGAGATTGCCCAGAGAAGCTGTGGATTGGCCCATCCTTGGACGTGTTCTAGGCCAGGCTAGATGGGATTGAGCAAATTGGTCTAGTGGAAAGTGTCCTTGCCCATAGCTAGAGGCTGAAACTAAATTACCTTTAAGGTCCACTTCAACTCAAACCATTTTATGGTACTATGCCTGCTTCACTCAGTGTGAAATCTTGGAAAGAGTTTATTGTTACACCATTGCAGCCTTGTGAGTAAAGCAGAGGATCAAAGGAACAGACCTGGAGTTCAGTTCCTCATTCAGCTACAAGGAGCCTGAATATTCTTCAGCTCCCATTTCCCAGCATGCTGAACTGCAGGTTATGCACCACATTTTGTTTGTGCAAACATGTGAGCATATACACAGAGAGAAGAAGGGGAGGTGTTGAAATCTGTTCTGTGACACAGCCAAGAAATCAAGGGCCAGACAGACGCTTAACCAAGTCCGACTGTGTAATCTGCACAGTCCTGGGAAGTAGAAGCAGTAGCTGCTGGTTTGAATCCCCCATTTTCTCCCCTGACTTTGTATTAAAAGTGTAGCTGTGACTGTTATGCCCCATGTTGGATTTACCATCACCTATGCACCAGGCAGCTCAGGAGCAATGTGTTATTTTCTTGTGCAAAAGCTATAAAGCCTTCTGAGGACATGCTTTCAAAACATTCAGCTGCTAAAGAAGGTGCCTTAAAGCACGTGCTGCAGCCAAACTCTAGACACTTAAAGCTTTTACCAGAATATTTCGGACCTTATAACAATCCTGGTTATTATTCTTGGATTTAGGTGTTTCACATCAGTTGTGTTCTGGGCAACTTTGTATTATTCTGGATCTCATCTTAGACATCCACAACATGACTGATCTTTAGCTCCTGCTATTAATTCCTGCAGCACACCAGTGCTTCAGGTTTTCTATTGAACTGAGCAGAGACATGTCTGAACTGAGTCCAGTAGTTTCATTACTGTGTCACTTAGGATGTATGTGTTCCTGTTCAGGAATTTAAACATTGATAGAAAAATTGGGTATGTTGAAATATTTTGCTGTTCTTTTGATCATCTAGAATATTTTTCCAAGTGCTATATGTTATTTGAAGAGCACTCTTATGCTAAAAATTGCTGCTTTTTGTTGTTTTTTAATTCCAGCCTGGAACTAAGTACTACGCAGCTGCTCTCTCACTGCCTCTCCTACATAGAGGTGAATCAGAAAGGGGTAAAACCTGTGGGTTGAGAAGAGTTTAATAACTGAAATAAAATATGATATAACATTATTTTAAAAAATAAATAAAAATGATAACTAAAAGAGAGACAATAAAGAGAGAGAGAGAAATAAAACCCAAGGGAAACAAGTGATGCTCAATACAATTTCTCCCCACACCCTGACCAATGCCCAGTCCATCCCTGAGTAGTGACTGGCAGCTCCCACCCAACTCCCCCCAGTTTATGCACCAGGCATGATGTTCCTTGGTATGGAATATCCCTTTGGCCAGTTTGGGACAGCTGTCCTGGCCATGCTCCTTCTGACTTCTTGTGCACCTCCTCACTGGCAGAGCATGAGATGCTGAAAAGTTCTTGACTTTGGGTAAGCACTACTTAGCAACAACTACAACATCAGTGTGTTGTTGACATTATTCTAATGCTAAATCCAAAAAACACAGCCCTGAACAAGCTAAGAGGAAAAAAATTAACTCTATCCCAGCCAAAGCCAGAACATATTTTCAATACAGAAGTGAAACAGAATCTGCAGTTTCCATTTCAAATAAAGAGTGAAAGGGTGTGTTGTCAAAAATTGCAATTCAGTTGCATTAGGATCTTAGTCATAGAGTTGTATCACTTAAAGACTCATCTCTCAGGAAGCAAAACAAACCTGTAAGCAGGGTAAATACAGTATGCGGAGCAGAAATTCATAATAACATCTCTGTTGATACACCAAATTGCCACCTTGATCCCTTTATACAATGTTGTGATAGTGGCAGAAGAAATAAGGTTTCTCCAAGGTTTCTGACTCAGCCATGTCTCTTTCTCCTCTGCATGGACTTGGAGCCTGGAACGGAAGTCCACGGTCCCAGGAATTTCAAGGACCAGATAAAGTTTAGCTTTTCCTATTTTATTTAATAAAAATTTTTATCATGGCTATGACATACCATGATCCTAACTACAATTCTTGTCCTGGCCCAAGGGTCACATATCAGCAAAGCTATATTTTGTTCAGTAAGCCTTACTTGGGTATATCTCACTTGGAACATTTTGTTTACAAGACAAAGCTCACGACCCCAGTTCTTTACTTATCTGTATTAAGTTACTTGTCTTGCTGCTACACAGTGAGGAAAATTGGCATCAGTCAGTTTTAAATGGATTGCTCTAAAATTTTAACAGACCACAGAAAGATTTCTGAATTTTCCTTCTGTTTATAGCAACTAACAGGAGTTCTGTTTTCACCCAGTATTTTCCATGATATCTACAAAACATCACTAGTGAAAAAGCTCAAGTGCTGAAATCACTGTTTGTCATGATGATCAAAATTACTTTACAGTTTCCCTATGCTTCCTATTCCCCCATAACTATTTGTGGTCTCTGGGCTTTTAACCAGACTGCAAATTCCTCCAGTTTTCTTTTCCTTTGTTTTTTTACAACACTTAGCACAACAGAATCCCAAGGATCTGAAACATTTCAGTAATACTGCAACTAATAATGAAATCATTGGGGTTTAGTACAGTGTGGTTTAGTTGCCAATCTGTAAGGATAAGGAAAGAAAATAATTATTTTTAGAGTTCATCTTTTCCACCTCCTTTTGATATTGTTCACCCTATTACTGACATTCCTGTTATTGACATTGGGTTGACTACATGGTCAGTCCAGCAGTACAATTCCTCCATCAAAGTTCCTTGCCTGCTGTACTAAGCAGAGTTCAATGGGCAATGTCATCAGGAATGACATGGAATATGGTCCTCTAGTTATGGTCGTACATTTCTTTTATTTACTTAGTTGAGGATACCCACTCATAATAAATCAACTCCAAACCACTACCAAAGATCCTATTCAATATCAAAAGTATGAGATTACACCCGCTGACTGAAAAGAAAGCATCCCCTAACTAGGAGCAGATTTCCTCATGGAATATCAGAGAACAAGTTAAATGGCTCCCTCTCTTCTACTACAAATGGAAATGCCTCAGTTCCAAGATTTCAAGTGGCTAATGCCTAAGAGGAGAGACTCTAGAAAAGTTCTAGGTTATATTGAGAAGGAAGAAAAGGCAGGTACAACATTTATGTAATATAACCATGCTCCTCCCACTCACCCACTGCTCATATTAGACAGAAATATTACTGGGAAATGCATTTGGAATGGCTGCTGTGTAGGAAAAGGAGAAGAAAGCAGGGATTATGTAATATTTTGACAATTGGATGAAAAAACAGGAAGGGTTTTGAAGTTAAAATGAAGAAAGTAAAGACAATAATCAGAAAAAAATTTAAAATAAGAAAAATAACATTGATTGTGTGAATATAGATGTTGGTGAGCAGGTGCTACTTCAGGTGCTGACAGGCAGGAAGGAAGGTGAGTATTCAGGTTTTGGTTGTTCCTGCTGTGAGGATGAAATGTTATACTGAATGTGCAGAAAACCAAAGTGGGTTAAAGAGAGGGAGTAGGCCAAGGAAGAAGGCTCTGCAGTGCTACCTGGAGAGCCAGGAGGAAGAAGAAAGGGAAGGGGAAGGGAGAGGAGAGGAGAGGAGAGGAGAGGAGAGGAGAGGAGAGGAGAGGAGAGGAGAGGAGAGGAGAGGAGAGGAGAGGAGAGGAGAGGAGAGGAGAGGAGAGGAGAGGAGAGGAGAGGAGAGGAGAGGAGAGGAGAGGAGAGGAGAGGAGAGGAGAGGAGAGGAGAGGAGAGGAGAGGAGAGGAGAGGAGAGGAGAGGAGAGGAGAGGAGAGGAGAGGGAAATGAGCAAGCAGCACACCGATCAGTAATACCAGCAGCCTAAGAAACTCAACATTAAAATTCCTTCCTGCAGATGGAAAGAACTAAATAAAAAGCTCAAAAACCTTTTAGGTTTGCCTCCCTATATTTTAGATCAGACTTTTACATTTTTTTTCCATATGCCCAAAGTGAGCTTCTTAAATTACTCTGTTTAGAAATAAACACATGGAAACAATAAACATCTAGAACATCAGCTTGCATATTTCCTTAATGCATGCATATTTCTCTCCAATTTTCCACATGAAATGAGACTAATTCACTTAAATTTCTTGGGATCCACCCTCTGTCAAAGTTTCCATGATTTCAGGGTTAGCTCAGTAGTTGGTTAATAACTTTGAGAGCATTGACTTAAAAATTTTAAGTCAGCAACTCAGCCTGTGCATAGCAGAATATTTACACCATATTCAAGTGACCTCTGTCAATTTTACACAGACAAGAAATTACCTATTATTTCTTTTTCTCATCATATAAAATAAAGACAAGATTATGCATATAGATCTGTAGGAATAAAATCAAGGTTTCTTCAAAGGTTTTTCTGCTTTGAGATATTTTGTGCCACATTTAATATGTTCCTTTAAAATTTAAATGTACTGATTTATGTTCCCCAGTTATTTGCAAATGTAAAATTAGTTCACAGTCTTCACCTGGGTTAATACTGACAGCAGAACTTTGTTCAATATGAGCATTTTTTTTCTGGCAATCCTGGAGCAAAGAACTTGTCTTCACACTGTTTAACTCTGTTATCCCCAGCAGTGGCAAAAGGAGATGCACATGACAGCCTATGGTCACAGTTACTTTTTGTAGCACATGCCCTTCAAAAATTCCCATACCCCCAAGCCAACACATGAGGAATGCCAGAAAATACATACCTGTGTGGTCCTTCTCATATGTGTTAATGGACTGCTGTCCATTAATTTGGCTAATCCTGTTTTGAATGTCCTGACACTGCCTCCACAACATCCCAGGGCACCACAGTGCAGATTTGTTTTACCCCTTTTATAAAACATTTTTTCCTGGTCTGTTTTCCCTTTTTCATTATTAGGCCTGTGACATTTCAGATTCTGTACAGGTGACTCATGCCAAAATCACACTGACTACTGTTATGAATTATCTGCCCCAATTCATCCAAGAGATCTTAAGGACAGTTTTGCTCCTAATTTTGTAGTGGCAAATTATTCCCTGGCTGGAAGGAGAGTGCAGTCCAATTTGCAGGAAGAGGTAAGAAGGAGAAGATAAAAGCACAGCAGCACCCACAAACTAAGAGAAGGTCAAGGGCAGCTGAGGAGATCTGTTGGTATATTAAACCATTCTCAAGGGCTAGTTTAATGCATGGTTGGGGTCAGGAAAAGACAAAAAGCCACTCCTGAATTTGAGAGTCCTACCCCTGACACTTATACTTTTAAAGACATCTTGATAATTTAGAAATAAAATATAAATGTATAAATATAGATTTATATTAAAATAAATGCATCTATAAATTTATAATATAAATTTTAGAAATATTTTATTCTGTTGTAACCTAGTGGTCCTCAACTTTTACCAGTTCATATGCAGTAATACTGGCTAGAAACAAACTCTTTTGGACTTTGATTGATTTAAAAAGTCTTAGTGTCATGCAAGCATGAATAATACTATTTGTCTATTTAATAGCACTGGTTAAATATCTTATACCAAGCATTATCAAGCGGTGGAACTTTTTTACCAAGTCCCATGGTATATCAACTGACTAGAATCTTTCAGTTACAAAGACTTCCATTAGGTATTTATTTTTACCTAATGTCAAACTCACTGCAGTCCTCACTGCACAACACTCACTGGGAAATACATCACTGTGAAAATGAAGCTGCCTACTTCTATTTTTCCCTGGTCTTCAAATTCAATGCTATTGTATTCTTTCATGCCTTTTCAATGAAGAATGACAGGATATTAATTGCTTTGTTCCCTGTACACATGGATGTATTTTAATAAATCTGTTGATTTGGTTTATGTAACACTGAACGCCTTTATGCTTTATTTTTCAAATTGTGAACCATTCTTTTGCTTCTTAAGCTTTCTAGTTTCATAATATATGGACATAGAAAATGAGGAGTATGCCAGAAGATGCAGTATTAAATTAATAAGTTATATGAGTGATATAAAAGGCAGACTACTGTCCCCACTTCTGCCCAGTCTCCATGTCACTTAAGGGTGTGCAGCACTGGACTTCAGTTGCCCCTGGGATAGCTTAGTGCTTGTTGTTACAGATTCATCATTATGCATACAACTACTTTAGCAGTGGTTTTTATGTAGGAGATTCCCATTGATGTTTATTTTTAGGCACCCAGTTTATTTTCTTATGCTCTGTTTAAACCAACGTTTTCTTCATACAATACCTTTTTTTTCTGTGATCAACTGCCAGTGGTCCTCCCATAGAATTTTATCTCTTTATTCCAACATACCCTTAAAGGTTGTTTCATGTGAAGGCTTTAAAAATGTCAACATAGATTAGCTAAATTCATATTTTTAATTATCCAATCACTTGTGAAGGACCTGCTTTCAACTGAATGGCTCTGCAATTGCTTCATTCCCTTCACTCACTGCTTTTATTAAACCTGACACACTGTAGAGCCTCTTTGACAGCCACACAGGAATCACACAACAGGAGACAAGGAGTTGACAGAGTTCCACCCAGGTGTTTTGCTATCACCCCACCACCTCTCTGAAATATAGTTATGACTTTCAGGCCTACTGCAGGATAATCAAATCTGTCGGACGATGCTGTTTTTCCTCCTGTTTCCTATACTCTAATAAATGGAAAAGGGATTTGCTCTTTTTGAGATTTACTAAGTGAATTTTAACTTGTGCAGGTAATACTTTTCTATAACCAAGTTACAGCTGAACTTATGAGAATGACCCCACTATATTTTTATGAGCTTTATAACTTTTACAACTTTTATGTTATTAGATATCATTGTTAATATCTTAAAATTTAACATTTCAAAAGTTGCCAAGTCCCACAGTCTAAAAGGAACACTTGAAACTTTTAACAGGAAAGCTCTTGTTTGACAACTTACACATAAGTATAAGCTTAAAGTTAGAAAATCTAAAGCAGGAAAAAATACTTGTTTCCAAAAGTATTCACTGGAACAAATTACACAGCGATATATCTGGTTTTGCTCTTAGTATCTTCACATTAAGACTCTCCTGCAAATACAGGTTAACCAACCACTAGGTATCAGAAACAGTAACTATTTTATATTTACTATATATACTCTGCATAATAAAATTATATTGATGAATATAGCATTATTCTGATCATGAACTCCATTAACTTTATAGGATGCACTTATTGCAATCTATGATGATAACAATTCTTTATTTTGAAATCCACATGTCATTCTGATGCAGTAAAATGTTTTAGAAAGTCAAACCTAGGAAATCTTGATCTTCAAATTTTTTTAGGAAAAATAATCCTACACAAAAAATGTTGAACTTCTTGACACAGTCTAACAATGTTCTGCCAAGTTGTAAAGGTAAAAAAAAAAAACCAGTTGGGCACTGATGCATGAAACATTCACAGGAGAAAACTTGCTTTTATGACAGTAAAAGAATTAATCAGTTCCACATTTTGAACATTCTATAAAACTAAAACTTTCCTAATTTTTTTCTAAACTTTTGAAAATACATTCAATATAGGCTTGCTTTGCTTTGTTTTTTTTCCTAATCAGATTTATTTATATGCCTATTTCCCATGCAGCATTTTTCTCTGTTCACACTGCTTGACTGCTCAAATATTCCTCAGGGAAGCAGGAAAGGGGGACCTCAGCCTTCCACAAGGCCTCCAGTGAGGTAGTGGGTTGATCCACGGGATGCAGAAGGATGGCAAAGGTAGGTCTGCGTTTCTGGATGTCAGATAGAAAACAGGGCTTCTTTTACTCTTGCAGCATCCACATTTCTCCAGTTTGCAGGTATAGGCCACGTTTGCACTCAAAAGATGTGGTAATTTGGAAATAGCAATCCCCTCCTGATCCACGAAGGAAGAAGTGTGTTCCCAACTCACATAACATTTTATGCTCGGCAGACTGTGCAGTGTGGTTAAGAGGCACATTGCAATTGCTCCTCCTAAGAGCTTTGGTTTCTTTTATGAGATGCAATATTTACTTTGTGGATGTCAAGAGGCTGGGGTGGTTTGTTAGCAGAGACACTGTAAGACACACAGTTGAATCTCAGCTAAGGAGGAGAGAAGGCTGGAGGCAATAAGGGCTGCATTCTTATGTACATCTCAAGGGAACTGCAAACGATACTCACAAAAGTCTGATAAAACTCAATGATCTGAGGCACAGACAATGAATGTTTTTTTGCCACCTTCATCCACACATATGTATGTCCTATTCCACAATCATCACCTTGAAATAAAGCCAAACCAGTGGCTGTGGAGGTACATGCAAGAAGACATGGTCAGCTCCCACTGCATGAAAAGTGTTTGTGATGTGCCATTGCCTCCCCGTTTCAATTCTAGCTGGATGTTTCCTTAATTCTTAGCATATCACTTCTAGTTTTGTTTCTCTTTTCACTATTTTATTGGGAAAATATGTGGATATCTCCCCTGAAATAGAAGCTGGAAATCAACTTGAGGTATGGTGAGGTGAGTCCCTTTCAGCAGTTGATTGCTCCCAGCCCTTTCACATACTCAAAGTAGATGCTGGAGTCAGAGTGGAATACTTCAATCCCTCAGGTTCAATGCAAAACAGATTTTAATCTACAGTTTTTACTTTTTCTGGTAACACACATTAAGATACTTGATATCTTAATGAGTTGCCATATTCAAAGCACAGAATCAGGAAAAATAGATTTCAGATGGAAGCTAAGCCCCCTGTAAGCATACCCAAGCAGAACAATTTTTCCAACTGTGTGTTTTCCCTTTCAGAGAGGCACACATGCAAACAGATTGTTTAGGGCCTCCTCTGAGGCAGTACATACCTCAGGAACAGCCATGCCTCTCTGCAACTTAATGGCCACATTTACAGCAGTAATGAAAATGAGCCACGACTGATTGTCTGCCCAGCTGACAGCAGAGGTTTCATCCCTACAACTGAACTGCTTTACTCCTCAAACCCAGTGGTACCCCTGATCTTTTTGCTGTGAATGAACTCTGGTATGTGCCACCCATAGGTCTCTGTTCAGGCATCACCTGGGAGACAGCTTCTTGGCACAAGTAAAATGCACGCCCAAGATTGTGTGCTAACAAAAAATACGGACATGTGGCAGTGCCTGGACACGCACCAGCAGAGATTACTTTATTGGGAGAGATGGAGACAGTGTGTGTAGCTCTATGTATTTAATGTCAAAGCATGAAGCAGCTGTGAGAGCCCAGTGTGGGATACCCTCAGGACTGGTTTTGGGTGCCTTACACATATGCCATGTCCAGGGACAGTGCTCTTTTGTCAGGATGAACAGCCAGGGAAGCTGTGCTTCCAGTAGGTTTTGTTGTTGTAAGTAAACCCAGTGGAGCTGTGTTGGTCAAACTAACAGAACATCCATCCAGTCTGTTGTAGAGAAAAGAGACTGAGATGTCTTTTGTCTCTGGTAGTAATTCTTCCATTAAAATACAGTACAGTTGAATGGGTGCTTTCTAAACACAGTCTACACCATTCTCACAGGCCTGTAGAGCTTCTATTTATCTGTGCACAATGTTTGTTTTTTAATTGGACATTATGGAAACTCTGACAGTAATGTAATAGATGATTAGCAATAAAACACATAAACGAGCAGCTTCTAAATTTAATAATAGGCTAAACGTCTACATTCAGACATGGTTAATCAAAACCAGTTTGTAAACTTCATTTTATTCAGGTCAGCCAGTCAACAGTACATGTAATGCATACTATAAAACTGATTTAGGGCTTTTGGACACCCAAGCATCTTCATAAACCAAGCAAGCATTAACCAGGTCTGTCTACTCATAAATAACAGCACATTGTTTTTAAGTGACCAGGATAAAAAGCAACATGCCGTGAACCATCTACATCATGTTTTTTTCTCCTTTGACCAATTTCCCAATTACTCTCTCAAATTATCACTCCAGTTTCTTCTTTGTTCATCCCTGTATTGTTTCCATATATCTGTCCAAACCCGCCCGCAAGGCAACTAATCAAAAAAGGCTGAATCACAAGAACATTGACCACTTGATAGTTTGCCCAGCTTATTAAAAATATGAGTTTGACATCCTGCAGCATGTTTTAACAATTGGTTTGCAAATTACAGAATGGCTAAATACAATTAAATTCATTCCATTGTACACAATAACTATTTAACATGTGCTGCGAATCTTGTACACAGATCAGGACTCTGCACTATTTTCCTACAGCTGTTAGTCAAGTCTTGTTGCCTTGTGCTACAAATCCACCAGTTCTTATAATATAAACAGAACTTGGGCTGGGTCATAGCTTGCAATTTTAACAAAACTAAAAAAAAAAAAAAAGTCAAACCCCCATTCAGGTGTTTTTTAGAAGCAGTGATGACTTTCCATAAGTGAAATTATTCACTTCTCTGTACTCACTCCAAATCAATACTGGGTTTTCTCACCTCGCTAAGAGGTGAACCATTCCTAAGTACTGAACCAGTGCCTTGACTTTTTATCTCAAACACCAGAACACAGGCAGAGTTGAAATTACTTCCTTCTTCTTCCAACACCAGGTTTTGCATAAATTTATAGCACTTTTCTTACCCTTAAAGAGTACATTTTTTATCCACTACCATATACATGATAAGTGGGCTCATATAAGCTGACACGACATAGGATCTGTCCCAAGAATATTCCAAGCCACTCTTGTGTGCATCAGACCTGAGCAGCACATGATACACGACTCCCAGGGGATATGAAACACATGTGGGTCTGATTCTCCACTTTGTTATTCCAGCTCTACACCCTTGCAACTCTAATGAAGTTACACCGGTGCAAAACTGTTGTACTGAAGTGGAGGATTAAACCCATATGTCTCTTTATATGAGCCAAATTGACAGGACAAAGTTTTTCAAATTCATCCAGAAAACATTCAGGCTTCTTCAGAGTTCTATACCTGTTTGGTCCTCAGATGGTACTTTTCCTGCTTAAGGAAAAGCTTTACCTTAAGGACAGCAACTGTTGCTTGTTAAAAGACTGCCAGTAAGAATCTGAGTTAGTAAAAAAAAAAAAGGCAAAAAGACTGAAAAGATTTGCAACCTACAAAACACTTAAAACAAGATGTCATTTCCTCAAATTCAGTCAGCCATGATTAGAACCCCTTTTGCCTGCTTTGATGCGTATCTCTGTAGAATCATGACCCATCAGCATCTGAAAATTCTCATGATTTCACTGTGCAACTTTTGAAGAGTTTCTCCTGGCCTCTTTCCAGACAATACACCTGCAAATTTAGTTTAGCAACATTTTACTGCAATAGAAAATTAACTAATTCTGTTTGATTTGATTTGTATACAATTCTGCAATCTTATAAGCTATATGCTTAGATACTAAGTCAGATACATATAGAAAGACATTCATTAAACAAATATTGATTGATTCTCATGAAGTGTACTTTAGGAACAAGGATCTGTGCTGGTGCTCTGAGAGTACATTACTAGTTTAGTTTAACAGATAAACCAAAAAATTCAGATTAGCTCTCTATATATATCTTCAGAATTGTCCACTGCATTAAAAAAAAATTGAAATTTCCTCTGGTTGATTAAAAAATATTGAACCAGCCTAAAGAATTTTGAGAGCATATTTTAATACTATGCAAAAAATACAGAGGAAATCTAATAATGATGGCGATAATAAGAACAAAAATAATTAATATAAATAATATGATTTTTAAAATCCTTAAGTATTTTAATTTCAACCAATTATAGTTCAATTCTGACTATATGTCCTGAATTCCTCCAGGAAGTGTCTTTGTTCAAGGCACTTATTTCTTTGTTTTGTTGAGTGTTTAAAAATTATTTTATACCTGTAATATGATTATCATCAATAAATAAGCTCCATTAATACTTTTATATTTAGCTATAATATTACATAGTAATATAGTTATTAACATAGCAACCAATAAACAGTAGTGACTTCAGTTATTGAATACCATAAGTAATATCTCATAAAAATATTATTTGTGGTGTTATTACGTTAGAATCAGAGGGGCATATCTATATACTAAAAGTTCTGTAATCTACATACCTTTTTGTTTTTAAATAATTATGTACAGACACTTATTTCAGCTATTATATCTCTCACCTTATTCTAATATTAATGAATATTAGGAGGCTGTTTCGGCCATCTAAATTTAGATGTCATATACTTCGATGAAGGGGCTGAACACATAATAGACATAAGGGACACACAGAACTGGCAGCTCTGATGTACCACCAACAATTTTCTAGAGAAGCAGCTGGAGGTCAGTCAGGATACAATAATATTCCCATTACAATCTGAATTTCTAGTTTAAGCAGTACAGTCCGTGGCACTGAAACAGCAATTCAACTCACCTGGTATACTTAGGGCAAGATTTGGTTACTTAAATAAAGGTATCTGCTGCCATTGGGAAGTATGAGAGTCCTTTGGGCAAAATATCCATTCATCCCATCCTACCAGACATGCACCATAGGAGAGAGGAGGTAATCTTTCCTTTTCATTGAAAATAAAGACTGTCATAAAGCTGAATTACATGGTAACTTTTGGGATTTCCTTCAATTGCTCACATGTGTCTAGTGTCACATCAGGTTTGTTGTGTTTGAGGTGCCCACAAAGCAATGGATGTGCTGCAGAATCTGGGACGAAAATGAACCAAGATCTTCTGGTGAGATCCAGGCATCAGAAACCATCTTAGATGTCATTTTCAATATCTGAAACTTCTGACAGGTATTAAACAGAACGTACAGGAAAGCCACACTTTTCACCAACTGAAAGTCAGGTGGGATCTCATATATGGTGTCTCATTAATCCCATTTATACAGTTTATCACCACTGTTCCACCCTTACTCTGGAATTTGACCTACAGATCAAAGTTTCACCCAAAGTACAAGCTGTTGGTTGGAGCTCAGCTGTATGGGAATTTGCTAAATCGACTAATGAATTTGCTAAATGAAGCCTTTTCACCTCCTCCTTCGTCTCTCCTCCGTGCTCTCTCTGGGATCACTCCTGCTTCTAGCAGAATTTTGTCCCCAACTTTATGGAGTATAACTGGTCATTGCACATCTACTCCTGCTTTTCTGAACATCAGTCTCATTAGATAACATTCTGCTGTATTGTCCTCTTATGGACAAGATCTTACAAGTAATGCTGCTAGAAATGCATTAATTTTGTGTAGTTTTGATGCCTTGAGAACTAAAGGCATCAGTTTCACCTAAGCCCCATAAACACTGAGTCCAGGATTTGATCTTGTGGTTCTTTTCCCTACATTTCTAAGGCTTCAACACTTTTATATAAGACAATTAAGCACCATTCCAAACCCAAAAATGTTACAGAAATGGGTAAAGATAGCAAACCTTTGGGCTTAGCCCAGAGAGGAAAAGAGAAAGAAATATTATGAGTATTTTTTATACATCTGAGTATGTATCTAACATCAGAATCAAAATAATTTCTACTTAAAGAATAATTATGTTACAGATACTTTTAATAATGCTGCATATAGCATCGCAAAACACAAAAGCCTTCATGATGCTTTGGAATACCAACAAGAATTTAAACAAGATACAAACCAGGCATCTTCTAATCCTTCTTCAAGTTTTGTTCCTTCTTTTCTTCTTTACAATATGACTCAGAAGGGCAGATCCTACCTGATTTAAAACAGTCCATCCAGCTTTATCAAAGTCAAAGTAGTTACAGTCACACAAAAGGAAAATCTGGCATGATGCATCTAAAGTCCAGATTTAACATTAACTGTGACTAATTGTGAATGTTGTAGATGTTTCTTCCTACGCAGTTATGTCTTTACCTGAACATCTTCCTGCTTTTTATTATTAGGCCTAAATAGGACATCAAAGGTTTGTTATTTTTTTTTTAATCTTAGTGGAAAAACTTCTCTCATTTACATAGAACTTCTCCTTCTTACTTTAATTTGCTTCTGAGGACTTCAAAACATCTTATTGTCCGCAGCAGAAAAAGCAGCTGTTGAAGTCATACATAGTTTACTGGCTGGGCTCAGTGATAAAAGACAGCATAGAGACTCACCAAAACATTTCATTGCTATCAACATAAAACAAAATATTAAAAAAATATTTTAAAAAGGGTGTTTTTTTTCTTTTTAATATGAGAAACGTGGGGAAAATTTTGCATGCCAAATAGACAAGAAAACTGTGATTTTAATTCATTAAGTTTCACATGACTAGATCTTGTATCTCAACCAGCAGAGGCCTAACCACACTACAAAAGCTGTTTTTTAATTAGCTAAGAGAAACAATTTATGAACAATGGTACTTCTCTCCATAGGATTTCCTGTTCAGAGGAATTGCTTTCCACACTAGAATTGATTTTTGTTCTTTTTACCTACTGATCTGTTTCACCATTTGCCTATTGAAGCCTGATATTAATTACTACTCTTTTATTTTTGGCATAAAACACCAACAAGGCACCAATATCACATTTCAAATCTAAGCCAGCCTCCTAGGAGGTGAGGTGGGAAGTATATGCAATGAAATTAGAACTTCCATAATTTTTCCCTTTTTTATTAGTCCTCCCCAGCTTTAAACACAGCTTTAGACACAGCTTTAGACACAGACAATCAACTTTGGACACAGACAATCGGCTTTAGACACAGAGAATTTGAGAAAGAAGACCACATGGCAGGTTTACAGAAAACTGACTGTCTTATTTGCATGACAATTCAAAGGCAATTAACTTGAATAAAGCTTCTGGTGATAAGGAAGAAGAATTGTGAGGTGGTACACTGGAAATATCATTTCACAAAATACAATTCTAGTGTAGGAGCAAGAAAGGCTGCATCATTAGGAAGAACTGATACTTAGCAAGTGTGGTGCCCTGCAGATACTTTGGCAATGTGATACAATTGTCTATTCAATTTCCATCTACTTGCAGGTCTTCAAGCAGGCTCTAGTGCTTCTGATCTATTAGTCTTCTTTCTATTTTGCTATTCCATTTCCTTTTTAATGGTACCCTATCTTCTTTGTCCTTTATGTTTTGGGTTGCGTTTTTTTCTCCCTTACACCCTAAAAAATTAAAATTTGCTCATTTTGTCAGTAACTAGTTTAATCTTTTCCTTTTGCGGATTCTCTCTACTTTCCACCATCTTCCTTACCCTTATGCATAATTCTTTGTGAATCATCTTTTCTCCCTCCTCATTCCTACTTGTCTTCTTTTCCTATTAGTGCTACCTATACCATTTTCTTTTACTCCATGTCCAGTTTTGTCTAGTTTCTCTTATTTTCTTTTTTCTTTCTGTTCTTTTTTTCCCCCAGGTTCTCTGTTGTACCTCAGTTTCTGTTGTACACACACTAGCATTGAAAAAATGAGCAAGAAATGAAAATGAGGGAGAAATGAGAGAGTGTGAGAAAAGGCAACAAATGAAACAAAGTCAGCTGAGCTAAACATCAGAGGTCTGGTCGTCTCTTACACATTTATTTTTTTTCATTTCTTTCTTGCTTTTTCTGCCTTTGCCTCAAGCTTGATGATTGTTTTATTCCTCAGGGTCTTTCACACTTTTCCAATAGCATCAGTTGTTTTTGCTTGAGGTAAGCTTTGTTTATTCAACAAAAACATGTTTTTCTTCTGCATATACAGTTGTGAAAAAAGGCGTAACTGTTAACTATGGATGAACAGATAGGCTTTGTCTTTTTGAGCCAGATTTCTTAATTCCAAGGTCCAGAGGTTTATGACTTGTTTCTTGTAGTTCCAAATCTGCGGTCAGGATGCCCTAGCACTCAGCTGGAAGCATCTATGACTTCTTTAAATATTTTTTGTAATTTATTACTTCACAAAACTCTATAACATTTATGTCGAACATCAATATTAAAGGAAAAAAGGATCTTCTTAATAACTTCTTTTTTTTAAGCAGGTAAGCACTCAGTCTCCTTCAAAGAAGCTGCAGACTATTAGAAGGATATTAAACATACTGGGATAAAATAATGATTCAGAGCAGAATCTTTCCATAATATATTCTAAAAAGGTAAAAAGCAATATCTTATAGATATCAACAAAGTAGAAAGAAGAATGTGTAGTGAAGGGTCATTGCTATTTGTTCTTACTCAGCAAAGGCTGTTTCTGCACTTGGCTGCCTCTAGAGAGGTTGGAAACAGCATGGAAATGCTTTTATTCCATACCTGAGTTTCCAATCTCTTCCCATATTTGTGAAAATTGAAAAATAGTCTTAGGATATTACAGATTTAAACATAACAACGTTATATTCCTCCTCAGAGATGCATGCTACGATGGATCTTGTGGTTTAAGATGCTTATGGGTACTTTCGTACTATGTATTAAGCAAAACTGTCAAGACTAATGGAGTCAGAGAATGTAGCTGTATTACAATTTTACAGGGAATTTTTTGAAGTTACACTATTGTCTTTTCTTTCAAAAAAAAAAAAAGGAGCTTGGCATCATAAGGAGTATGTCATGCTTTCTAGTGCAACTTGTTGAAGTTCTGTAGATGAACTATCTACAGCTGTACTTGCTAAATTGAGCAGCCAAAATTTTTTCTTTCTGTGGCCTTAGTCTTGCATATAGGAAATTCCTAAGAATGCAGACCAACTATATTTATGGCTGTTAGGGTGATTATCAGGCATACAATGAGCAATAGCAAATAGATTGGGTTAGCAGTCAAAAGGTAAAATAATGCAACCCACCCACTTGTTGCTGCAACAGAGAGAACATTTTGCTGAAGAAATCAAATCCTGAAGGGACTGTATGATCATAGCGGTAATGGGAGAAGTCATTATGAAAAGCCAATATATAAATAAATGTAACACTCCTTTGAAAAAGAAAAATCCCCACACAGGACCATTTCACCAGAGCTAGGGATACCTGGGAATGTAAACTAAATAATTTTTGCCTACTGGTTATTGCCATTTGACAGTATCTCTATAGGCTGTGTAAAACAGAAAAGCAGTCTTAGTCACTTCCTTAGGACTGCAGGCCATAAAAATTCCTTTTGTGCTAAATATTCTTCCCTGAGAAAATGATTTGTCTCATCTATCTCTATGGCATATGGCAGCTGTTAATACAAAGGAGTCCCATGCCATTTCATATGCCTTATAGAATCTTCTCTGGCCTCCAGATGGGTCTATTGTAAATTGTTTGCTCTAGTGGGACATCTCAGGTACTGTACAACACAGGCATCAGGAATTTATAGTTTCCTTATTTACACAGGTTTTTTACAGGGAGCAAATTTGTTTCATTGCAACACACAGTGCTTGACCAAAGAATTAACAACGCTGTGTTTGGTCCAGAGCTGGTAGCCAAGAGGAAGACTAGAAGATGAGATGATCGCATGATATCTAAATTGTTTAAATTTTTTAAATTTTAGAAATAATTTAAACTAAATATTTAACTTATTAAATTATTTAAACCAATAAATCACTGACCTTGCTGGGGTCAGAATTATTGCTCTATTCATGAGGATTTGCTATCAGTGTTTCCTTTATTACTGATGGTGCCTGCAACAACCAAAATATCATAGGTAGAGTAGTTATTTTTGCTTGTAAAGAAGTTCACAATTCCAGTGCCTTATAAAACACCATGCAACAATGTTCTAATATTTGGCTTTTCAGGTAACCACTGAATTCAGGGAAGTCAGAAAATTACAGATATTCCCATTATTTTTGGCTTCTCAGTTGACATGTACTTCAAGGTCCTACAAGGAACACTAATTAAGTGTTGGAGGCTCATCTATCAAATGTCTCAGTACTCATTAACCTCACAAATAACTACTGCAATATTCAGAGCTGAGTAAATACAGGATACATATACAATTCACTGAGTTTACCTCTCTACTTTTATCAGTATAGATCTGCTTTAAAGACTACCCTGAACTGATTAGTCATGTTATCAGGATTATTTATTTTCTGGAAATGTTAGAGATCAATGAGGACTGAAATCCCCTTACAGCAGGCACAGTGCCTTCTTTACTTTAATAGCAAATCTCTGCAGCAGTGCTTCCAGACTTCAAAGGCAAGATCAGCTAACTATTCTTGTAAAATAGGCCAAAGTCTACCCAGAGAGAGCAGAAACGTGTAAAATTGGATAAAAACTGACAAGGCCTTCAGATGTACTGTACATAGTGAAAGAACTCTGAAAACCTGAAATACGTGTCTGAGGTTGGAGCCTGTAAAATTGCTGAGGTTTTGCCAACATTATATTCTCCTACACACTTGGAAACACATAAGAAACTTAAACATTATAGAACAAAGATGGATTAAATGAACAAAAAAAAAATCCAGATTTTACACACTTTATGGTGAATTATATTTTTAGGATCAATTCAAATGATACATTTAATAGATTATTATTATACAATGAAAGGGTTTCTACTCAATTCTAGTAATTAATTAGTCAAGATGGTAGGTTGGCCCTGGCTAGCCTCCAAACACCCACCCACCCTCTCACTCACTCCACTCCTCTCTCCCCTGGGACAGTGAGAAAGTAGAAGGAAGGTGAGAAAACTCACAGACTGAGATTATAACAGTTTAACAGAGAAAACAAAGATTGAGTGTGCAAGAAAAAACAAATAAGTAATGAATTCATTACTTCCTATAGGTCAGCAGACATCCAGTCTCTTCCTGGGCAGCAGTGTCCCTGCACACACAATAGTTACTTGGCAAGACAAATGCCATAACTTCCCCTTTCTCTTCTTTCTGCCAGTTTTTATTTCTGGGCACGATAATATAGACTATGGGATATCCCTCTGGTCAGTGGGGATCAGCTGTCTCCCTGTAATATTTGCCCTACCCCAGCCTTCTCATTGGGGATAAGCAAGGGGGAGAAAACCTTGATGCTGCAAGCAAAAGCCAAAGCACTGATGTGTTACCAATGCTGTTTCAGCCACAAATCCAAAGCACAGCACCTCACACAGGCTGCTATAACGAAAATTAACTCCATCCCAAGCAGAACAAAAGGAAAAATAGAATTTGTCTGAGTGGCTGGATAGTAAATACATAATAAAGACTAACTAAAGCATAACTGGTTTGATGAATTTTGAATGGAAGAAGCCATGTAGAAGAGTCAACAACTATTAGCAAATAGGGACCTGACCAAGGATCCCATTCTTCTTAAAACCACATAGAATCAGAAAGGCTTGTGTTGGAAGGGACCTTAAAGATCATCCAGTTTCAACGCCCCCTGCCATGGGCAAGGACACCTTCCACTAGACCAGGTCTCTCAGAGTCCCATCCAACCCCGCCTTAAACAGTTTGCCAGAGCTTCAGTGATCCCACAACAAAGGGTGATGAGCAGAAAGCAAAATATTTCATAAAGGTGGAGGAACTCATCCTCATGTAATATCACAGAGCCAGCACAACACCTATCCTGTGGGGTTGTAATGCAAGAAGCATAAGCAGAGATCTAAAACATTTTCTTGAAAACACTGCAAGGTGAACGATACATGCAAATTCTCTCTTCTGATGGAAAGGGGTTATCAAGCCAGCAAGTCAGGCAAGTTATTTCAAAGTTCTTTCCGTTTTGAGCAGTTTCCATACATCTAGGCACAGACCCTGCTTTTTGCACTGTTTTATGAGATAAAGTAGTGATAGTCTTTACAATATCATTTCCCACAAAACCAACCACAAGAGAGCTTACTCACCTGCTTGTTCAAATGGGAGTGAGTTTTCAAACCTAAAAAAAGCTTTGGAACTCTGCTTTGGCTTGGAATCCAACTGTCACTGAGGACAAAAAATTTTCTGGTCAAAAACAAAAGACAAAAAATTATTTTTTTTTTTGACACTCTGTACCTCAGATCATTCTCTTCAAGAACTTGCCCTGTTGTCAATACACATTGTTTGGTCACCGTTTTGGATTTCTTGGTATGCACAAGAAGTTTTCTCACTATCTTTTGTAAACTCTTCCAAGAATTAATCTGGCAGGTTGCTGACCATTCTGGCCTGATCCAGAAAAACACTTAAGGCTGTCTTCAAGCACCCAAGTAGTTCTAACCAGACTGAGCTCATAATACTATTGTTTTACAAGATGGTGAAATATCTGTTTACTCATTAAAGTCTGAATATTAAGATTCAAGATTGCTTGTTCTATCCATTACAGATGTTTTCTCCTCATAAATGACAATCAAAATTTCATTTGTTTGAGGTTTATATCTTTGTTCAGTTTTCTACTCTATTGAATAACTCTCAGTGAAAAATCCCAGGCTCTTCTCGAAAAATTTATTGTTCTTTTCTTTTTCTTCATTATTATTAATGGAAAATTCCAAACTTTGCAGATAAGATTTATATACATTTTCAAATAGGTCAGAAAAAAAGAATATCAGAAAAGTTTAAAAAGCCTGTTTTGCAATTTATGGCTTTATTGGAAAAAATAAAACAAAAACACCAAACCAAAAAACAACCCCAAAAGCTTAAACTGTTTTAAAAAGCATAAAATTGCCAAAACCTCTGTGACTGATGCACCACAAAGGAATTTGTCTTGCAAATATTTATGTCCCTAATTAATTTTAAGCACATGAGTAGCTTGTACTCCTCACTGTACACTTTCATTAATGACCTAAATAATAGGAGACAGAACATGACTATTAAGCTTCCAGATGACACTATGAGAGGAGAAATAACAATGTCCTGTTGCAAAAGAGTTAGGCTTTATATTTGCTACATAATATTAGATATACTTCAGTTTTCCAAGGGATTTTTCTTTAGTTTAACTCTTTTTTTTTCTTTTATAATCATTTTCTTAATACAGATAGAAAAACCAATAGCACCCTTTTCCAAGTAATCTATTTAGATTCTCCTGTAATTGATCACCTTCTCATCTTATTGCCACAACTGTGTTCCAGATTGTGCATATTTTTCATAAATACATGCAACTTGAAACATAGTATTTCAAGCAAGTCAAGCAGTTTCTTTCTTCTATGACTTTCTGATTCTCCCTGCCCTGGGGATGCTTACCATCTTTGTGTCAGTGGATTTTAGTGAAAATAGCCATATATTTCTTCTGCAGTCATGAATATGGTTTGCTTTGGATAGTCCATTTACTCAAGGGAAAATTCTTTCAATTTTTTTTCCCCTGAATCTTCAGGTGGAAATTTTTGTCTCTGGAAGGAACTGAGGGTATTGGCTTTTGGATAACAAACAATGTGACTTTGCTCATGCAATACTGATAGATATCATCTCTCTTTATAGCGCATTAAAAATGCAGCTTACTTGCATGGCCTGACATTAGTGCATGCAGTTACAAACACTAAGGTCTATCAGCAGAGTGGCATTCTTGGTGATGCTTTTTGTTCTAGGATCCTTCATATTTTTTATTCATTTTTGAGAGGAGGCATGACTTTTTGTATGACTGCTTAAGATTTTTCTAAAGATTTTTGGCTATATTAGAGCAGAACTACAATTATTTTTAACAAACTTATCTAAGTGTGCTGTACAGTTTACAGTACTAAAAGCTTCTGACATTTGCTAGTTCAAAGAGTTCAGATGGGAAGGAATGAAATAGACTCCTCACATTGTCATCAGGTGACAGGATGAGATGCATTGAAACACAAAAAAATTCCATTTCAGAAGAATAAAAAAAACCCCTTTTTTAAATTTTTTTTTTAGCTTTTCTTTTTTACTATGAACATAATCAAACACTGGAACCACTGGAACAGTGGTCAAGAAAGTCTGCAATGACTCCATCCTGGGTTCCTGGGAAATACTCAAAATTCAGCTGGACACAAAGCCCTGTGCAAGTGGCTCTAATTCACCCTACTTTGAGCAGGTGGATTGGACTAAGGATCATCCAAAGATTTTTGACAACCTCATCTGCACTGTGAGTGGATGACTATGAAACCTAACTCTCAACTGCTGACACTGAAATATCCATCTAGGATGTGGACAGCTGACTTTCAAAAAAATATAGCAGTAGAACATTTGGTCATCTTATAAACCAGAGTCACTCTAACAAGAAAGATTGATAATGAAACCCAAAAGCAAAGAGGAAAGAGCACTCTGCTGGGATAACAGATGCTGGCACTGGGATTATTATTTATCTCAGTCACTAAACAATGCAAAATCAGTTTCCATATTGTTAGCAGTAAAAACTGAGTAAACTTTAAAAATCAGGGTTCCTCGTGCTTCCTCTTCTTCCAGACACCAGTATTTTCTCATTCATAGATACACAACATTTTAACTTCAACAAAAGAGGTAAGGTATTAACCATTTTAACTGCTTTTTTCCTGTCTTCATCTGACAGACAATTTCAAGGAGAGCAAACTTCCTTACACTGTAACTTTTCAGTCACAATTTTATTTGTTCAGTACATATCTTAACTCTGAAACTCTGAAACTTCTGTGCAAAAGACATCGCTGCTTCTCTGCGGGTTGATGCATAGGGGCTTAAGATATTAAAAGCTAATTGTGTGCTAAGGAAGGTTTTACTCTACCACAACTACATGTTTAATATCATAGCCAAGTGCTCTTGAGCTTTGTTCTGATAAGCAAAAAAGCTTATAAATCAGTTAAGGTTGTTTTTTTTTTAAAAACTATTCTTTTGTAAGTGTATATAATCCAGCAAAGAAATTAAGAATTCAAACACCAATCATAGGTAAATGAGATACAGGAGGCATGTGTATACATATAGTTTGTGTCCTGTAAAGATAATCTTTCTTATGGAACAATGAAAACAAACATAGAATCAAAACCACCAAAAATAGGAAAGAAAGGGTAGAGAGGAAAAGATAACAAGAAAGATTAATGTAATCTGCAGTATATTAGTCTGCTATCTGATACTCAACCCTAAAGTGTGCTCTGTGACATTGAACTATGTCTCAACTGATCTGATTGGAACAAAGGAGTCTATCAGTCAGTTTGTGATGAAAAAGTGCAGCTCTTATATATTCAACTTACTTATACTAAGCAGGTCTTCTGTACAAAGCATTTAAGTTCTGGTAGAAAATGTTAATATTGCATCATAAAACAGTTCTTATAATATTAAAGGGTAATATTTTAGTCATATTTGCAGAGGCACTTAATATTATTTATAAACAGGAAAGTAAAATAAATAGAATATTTAATTTCCCAATTTCTATTTTGCAGGCATCACTAGTAGTCTTCTAGCATAACATTTTTCAGAAAAAAAATACCTTTCCTGTTTTTTAACTCTTCCTTATTCAAGAATATTTGTCAAAATGTGTCTGGCTAAAGTCACAAGACCCTGGGTATCAGTTTCCAAAAGGGCTGTGCTGGACTGGCCTCCCAGCTTTTTTGGAAATCACTCAAGAATCTCTAGTAGGGCACTGTATAACAATAGAATAACCTTCAACCTTAAAGTGTTATGTCACCTTTGAAAATAAGACTAAACTCACTTGGTTGATGAGATTTTGATTTTATTTTTTTTTTTTACATTGCAAAACTGTAGTGCAGATACAGAACCCTGTGGCTGAGAGTCCTGTTATTCTCCTGGAGAAACAGTGGAATTTCATAGCTTCCAGTATAACAGTCTAATGTCACAGTCTAAATAGCATCATCACAACATGCTGTCCTGAGGATCTCCATATATATCTCTTCATGCAGGACTCTTCACTACTGCCACCTCACCAGCTGGGCAAGCAGCTCCCACACATCCTCCATCACATCTGCATCAGGAGCAATCATCTCAAAAGCCAAGGGCCATCTCAGGTGGCATCAGAGACTCAAGTGTGGACAACTGGATCAAGGCCTTATAGTTTGTTCACTTACCTAGGTAATTCATAGATGGTTGTACTGTAGATAACCCAACTTAGATGCTTGCATCTGAATCTGAATCTAAATCCCAAACAGAGTTTTGACTTGGCATCTAATATTAAGCATAAATTTCCA
The DNA here is from genome assembly GCF_963662255.1 of Cinclus cinclus. Taxonomy (NCBI): domain Eukaryota; kingdom Metazoa; phylum Chordata; class Aves; order Passeriformes; family Cinclidae; genus Cinclus; species Cinclus cinclus. The sequence goes on from NC_085048.1 coordinate 9,110,513, forward strand.
TAACTGGGAAGAAAGTATTTTCCAAGTCAGCATATTGAATGGAATTTTATTACAGAAAGCTTCAAGGAAGTAAGGGGTAAAATTCCTAATTTTTAACTATATAATTGAACTAGACATTTAGAAGCTTTGCAAATTTCAGTGCTGCAAATCTATGTACTTCATTATATTAAGTGACCATTAAATGACCTGATATGTGAGCATTTGCAAGCACAGGACTTCAGAAAATCTTCTGCATTCTTCTGAATAAAATGAATTTTACAGTAAAGTAAATATGTTGGTCACAGTAGATGGTTTTGGTGAATTACTTCAGAATTTGTAAGCAAGAATATTGACATGATGATTGCACTGTACCAGCACAATATTACAATTACATGCAAAACAGGATTTATGGATCTCAGTCATTATATTAAATTGTCACATTTATCCTTAGATTGATTTAACAACTTTATAAACATTTATTAACACTTTCTTATAGTACATTAAATTATCCCAGAAATATTGATATTTCAAAGCATCCAATTTATTTTGAAAAATTGGCTTTAGATTCTAAGAAAATATTTAGTTTTTCTTATCACATTTTAGAGAAGTACATTGCAATAAGAAGAACACTGGGATTCTTCTTCACATGTCAATGGCTGGCCACACTTCTAGCTTTCAAAGCAGTACAGCTCTAATTAAGAAATAACTATGCATTTTAGAGACAGATATAAGTTTGCAGGAAAACTGAAAAGGCAGCCCACTGGGTTTCTTGGATTTTTCTTACCAGATTTCTTTGAAGATTTTTCATTTTGGAAGTTCATTGCTTCCTCATCATACATACTTTAAAGAAAATCACCATGATTTTCAACAGTCTATTTATTGTGCTACACATCACAGTTGGTAATTTAGAAAAATTAACAATTTCTCTAGAACATATTATCAAAGAACATGTATAACTCTTAGGTACCAAAAAGATTTTTTCTCCCACAAAATCCACTGATGCACATCCAAGAAACCCCTGGACAGAACCTGCTGAAGATCTTTTGCACTTAATGTATAAGACTACTCAATTCAAATAATGTGTGCAATGCTGAACCTAAGAGGCATTAATGCCAGAAACAACAACTGCACTGTATCAAGCCCAGGAAAAAGTAATGGGACTAGAAAGGGAGATTTTCCAAAAATCAGAGTTTTTATTTCATCTGTAGTATTGCTGATAAATGGAAACGCTACCATGCAAAATCTCAGCACTTTTTTGGCTGGAAAGGCACTCATGCTAATATAATGAATCTGGATTACAGAGGTTTGCCAAGCTTAGATCATGTATAGATTAGTAATGATGCCTTTTAATGTCTTAATGACCTCTTAATGAAATACATTTATAATCCTACAATTTGGTGAGGACTCACTAAACATTTTTCATATCAGAACATGATGTTCAAAGCTAAGTTTTTAATAATAATTAACACATGTATTGTGTTTTTACTCTTCAAAGTGCTTTAAGAACATTAGTAATTAGTTAAAAACCCGTGTGCTGGATGTATGTTATCTGTTTAGCCTCGAAGAGGCCCACTACAATCAAACTAGAGCTAGCCAGTAAAGTCCAAGCAGAAAATAGTCACTCCTGTGTTCTAAAGAATTTTAGATCAAGGAAGGAAAGACTTGTCACAAGATAAATTAAATGCAGGTGGTGGCCACTTCATACAAACAGTATTAGACAAATAATATAAATACAGACTATACTTTTAAAAAATGTACCCAGAATATTAAAGCTTAATTATTTTTTTTTCTGAAAAGCAGAGAAACAAAAGGCAGCCTCAGAAACAGAAAACACCCCCAAACCATCTGAAACTTCATTTTGCTAACTTATGTTTTCAGCTTCTAAAGTGAGCAATTTTAGCATAAGCAATGGGAGGCTTGTGGTGCTGATTCAAAACTTGCTAATAATACTCACTATCTGTGAACAACAACAAACCCCATGTAAATCACACCCATTTTCTCCTGCGACTGATACACGGCAAGGCAGGGGTTAACTGATCAAAAGAGGGACTGCTGCTGGGGCTCATCTCTGCTAGACCAGTAGAGATAGAAAAAGAAATCAGAGGTAGTTGTAGCCAAGCAAAACTCATCTTGAGTACCCAGAGAACATGGTTGCTTGGGAAGAGAGGCTTCCCTTCTCAGGTTCACAGGCACGTGTTCCCCAAACCAGGGAAAACTTTATTCCGAGAACTTCCCTCCAGTGCTACAGGAAAACAACTGTTTCACACCACTGTACTGCTTCAGATGGAACAATTAACCACTGCATAACAATGTGAATTCAGAGACTTTGCTTTTTATCTACAAATATTATGGAATGTTGATTTTAACAAATAATTCAGATAAATCCCTGAAAACTCATGCAAGAAGCCAGCTATACATGAAAATCTCATTCTAGTTAGGTTAGATTTGAAATTGCTTTAATACCTAAGGCAATGACGTGCTTGTTTTCTAAAGAGACACAACAGCAATTCCTACACTACCAGGGATATTGTGAAGATAAACATATAAAAGATTCATCAGCAATGGCATTATGTGCTTAAAATAAATCTGCAACTAGATTTAGTCAGTTGAAGCTGGGAAAGATTTGGCTGTCTGCTTATGATCTCAGATTCAAGGAGAAAAAATGTTTATATTTAGTTGAATTTGAATTTCAACAGTCAAGAAAAGTGTTATTTTATCCTAACTTCCTTTGCCATTTTTAGCAATGTAAGAGTTAAAATAGAGATACTCCAAACTTACTTAATTTGAAGCACTGTGAAAAAAATTCTAATCTTAAACCTAGTATGTTTTAGCAAAACATATATATATATATATATATTATTTTATTTGAAAAAGGAATAAATTACAAATAGAGGAGAATTTAATTATTAGAAAAACAGCATGAGATATTCAAATAATAAAGAACTGATTGTAACAAAGGAAACACCTTTAGTAAAGGGTAGAAGCTGAAAGTCTGATTATTTACATATTGCACTCACTTGGATTTCTTCCAGCCATATGCTGGAATTTCACTTTACCTTATGTTAATTTTTTGGCAAATGGCAGTGTAATGCTTGTGAGGTCTTCAGAAATACGACCTAGAAAAAGCCGATAGCAAATTCTTGAACGCACTTGTTCTATTAAAATTATACAGATAGCACAAGAAAGGAAGGGGAGAAGGTTTAAAATGCTATGGGATCTCAAGATGCTCACTTCTGAGTCTGAAGGAAAAGCAACCAATTTCCATTCTTCTTCTCGGAAGGCACAGCGAGGCTAAGTTTTATGAAGTAAGCCCTGCCGTACCGTAGCCACCTCCCTCCTGCCTGCTGAAGAGTCAGTCTCCCAGTAAAGCAATTCCAATAGACCTCTGAAATCTAAGGCAGGAAATTCCTTTCAGCACCACATTTAGCAATGAAAAGGACTGTCAAAACATCTTCCCAGAGGATTACAGGGCTCCTGCCCAGAAACTATGGAGAAAGTTCGGCACTTACATGAGTACAATGCCCCCAGCTCCAGTGCACGTGTAACAAGAGCAGCTTTAATGCACATTTATCCTGAAGCCAGTTAACACTTTCAAACTCAGTGCAAGAATGTCACTTCTGTAACACAGACTGTTAAGAACGTCTAAAAATACACTAAATATATTCTTCTCTAAGGGTGCGTGCTTCCCTGTTTGCAAAAGGAATTGCTTTCTTAATTAAATTCTCTTTTTTATTTTGTATCTGGGTAATACACAATTTTTATTAAAGACCTTTTTATAGACTTCCCATCAACTCACTGCATATGCAATCACATTACACACGTACAGGTATCAGTATGCATACACATTTCTTCTGCTCTCTTTCAGACACAGTAACTACGAATTTATTGGTAAACTTGGAAATGCTGCTGATTTCAGAGGCTTTTTAAATATAATTGGAAAGGTGGTGCTGCTCAGTAGAATTCATTCAGTGATGGCTGACTGCCAGTTCAGGATTGGGTTGCACAAACACCTGAAAGTCCCAGCCAAGATGTCGCTGAGATGTTCAGACAATAGCTGCCAGGCCAGAAAGTGCCTGATAGGTCCTGTCTCTACTGTGCCAGACCCCTACATATGTCCTAGGTGCATAAGAACACATCAAATAGCACTAGATTTCTATGTGTAGGCAGCTGAATCCAGCTTCCAATGGCTTTCTAACTAGAGTGAATAGCAGAACTGGCCACAGCAGTGAAACATCTGAACTCAGCAGCTCCAGTAACAGCCTAATCCTATCTTTGCACTCTTCAAAAATAATTGTATGGAAAATAGCAACTACTTGAAATGTTATGCACACCCCCCCCCCCCCCCCAAAGGAAACACCAAGTAAACAAAAAACCCAAAATAATAGGTTCCCATAGACTATAATGGAAAATAGCTATAGAACATTAGAGAGTATTTCTCAAATGGAATTGTCTGGGTTTATTATTTCAAAGTACCTTGTAAATTAACAGGAGTTTGTTGTCAGTCATAGAATCACCAAATCCCAGAGTAGTGTGGGTTGAAAGGTCCTTTAAAGGTCATCTAGCCCAACCCCTCTGCAATGTGCAGGGACTCTTTCAACTAGATCAGGTTGCTCAGAGCCCTGTCTAACCTGACCTAGAATGTTTCCAGGGATGGGGCATCCAGCACCTCTTTCAGCAACCTGTTCAAATGTTTCACCAAGCTCATCAATAATTTCTCCCTTAAATGTAATCTATCCTCTTGTTTTTTGTCATGTGTCAGCAAGCCACAGTTTAATATTTGTATCAATATATTTTTATATTTTTAAACAGGTAAGTATTTCAGAGCAGCAAAGACCACAGTTTCTGGCCTCCTCCTTACCCTTTCCCCCAATTACTTAGTAATTGCAACTGCCTTGGACCCAAATTATAAAACCAGTAGAAACTGGAGGAATGTGTCTGTCTATAACCCAGGAGAAAAGTCTGCCATCTTTTAGAAGCCTGCAGAGAAAAAAAAAGTGTAGCAATCTTACAGAAAGGAAGATGGAAACTCTCTGCACAGTCTGTGCCCATGCAGCATTCTGGAGAGAAGCACACAGGAAAAGCTTCTTCACTACCGCTAACTATCGAAAATATAATAAGCCAGAATGAGGTTCCTTTCTTCTATGCAGGGGAAAGTGATGTCCTGTGAAGTCAGAAACACAGCCACAAGATGAAAAGGCAGAAGAATTTATCACAGAATAATGGATGAGCCATTATAGGCGCTTTCATGGAAAATGTAAGAAAATCTGATGTGCTGCAAATTGGAAGTCATGCAAAAGCCAGAAGTCATGCAAAATGTCAACAACTGCTGGGTTCAAAGGGCTGTAATCACTGGCCCTAAGTTCAGTTGAAGGCCACTCACTGACAGCATAGCCAGGGGTTGATAGCGGGACCTGTACAGTCTAACCTCTGCATTCATGATCTGGACAATGGGCCAGACCCTCAGCAAAACTGGGAGCAGTGGGGTGAAGGTACTGCTGTGCAGAGTAACCTCGGTGGGCTACAGAAACGGCCATAGAGGAACATCACACAGTTTCACAAAGGAAAGTATGAAGCTTTGCACCAGAGAAAGGAATAATCCCACACACCCAAGCAGGCTGAGGAACAACCAGCTGGAAAACAGCTCTGCAGAGAAGGACCTGGGGGTCCTGGTGGACAACAGTTTTACTGTAAGCCAGCAATGAGTCCTTGCAACAAGGAAGGCCAGCAGTATTCTGGGGCTTTGGCAGGAGCATCATTGCTAGGACGCTGATCACAGCAGTGATCCTTGTCTTCCACTAAGCAGTGGTGAGGCCCCATCTGGAGTGCTGTGTCCAGTCATGGGATCCCAGTGCAGGAGAGACATGGATTTACATGGGCAAGTCTATCAAAGGGCCACAAAAATAACTGAGGGATAGAAGTAAAGAAGACTTTGAGAGCTGGGATGGTTCAACCTGGAGAAATCTCAGGGAGCTCCTATCAATGCTTAGGGAATAAAGATCTCCCCGATGTAGGGAAGTAAAGAAGTGGTAGCCACTTCTTTAGAAGTGAGCACAAACAAAAATACAGGAAATAAAATTAAAAATTTAAATACCCCAAACCATCTTTATTATGGTGAGACAGGTCAAACACTGGAAGAGGTTGTCCAGAAAACTTTGCAATCTCGATCCCTGGGGAGATTCAAACTCAAATGGTCACAGAGCTCTGAAGCAACCTGCTGCAGCTGACCGTGCTTTGAGCGGGGAATTGATCTAGAAAATCTCCAGAGTCCCTTTCTATGTCATCCTTCCTCTGAGTCTGTGTATCTGTAAATTTAGCTTAAAAGAGAAGATGAAAAAAGCAGAAAAATAACATTTTGGTTTGTCTTTCCTACGCTTAACTTCTAGAGTGAAATAACAACTATGTAGTTACACAGATCCATGTACTCAGTTCACCATTTGTGCTAGACTCAGGGGGAGATGGGTTGACCTCTCTTTCATTTGATGTCCAAATCTCGTGTTTGTTTTGGAACTACATCTCCTTCCAAAATTAAACAAGGGAATCGAAAATCAAAGTCATGCACTCTGCCCTATAAAGTACTATAGGTACATAATGGTGGCAGGAAATGAGAACAAGGCTTCTAAAATGTTAAAACTTTCTTTCATGTAACACTGACATAAATTAAATGAAAATTATAATACATCATTACATTAAAATTAAGTTACAGATTTTACTTCACCAGCAATACATTTTTAGAGAATAAAGAATTATTATCAAAGTATAAAGCATTAATATCAAAGATACAGACAAAATGCACATGACATTTTAGGAGACTTAATGTAGCTAAACTTAGCAAAACCTGTTGTAAAAAAGAACTATTTGATACATTTAAAATGGATGAAGCAGAAATAATTTTAATTTACTTTCTGCATTGGGACTAAAACCAAAACATTACCACAGCAGGTTTTTGCTGCATATTGACCTTAAGGGCAAAGTAGCTGGTCTCATCATTGACAAGAAGGAAATAGTGTAGAAAGGTGTTTGGAAAGTTCACCACTTTTTGGTGACTTGTATTTCATTGTCGCCCTTTAGCTCTGCATATGGGTCTATGATTGCTTAAAAGGAGACCACATACAAGTAATCATAAATAACAGTTCAGAATAAAACTCAATATTCTGCAAAGGCTAAGCAAAATCATGATCCATGCTGAGGCAAAAGGTAGGGCTAGAACTTACTTTTTACAAGAGACTAAGTTCTGTACCTGAGCTGATGCCGGCACCTTCTGAAACACCAGAAAATCTCTGATGAAGATTCTTAGCTAAACACGGCTGTGATTCATGACTAACAGTTCTCAAATGTACTTATAAATGGAATTTATTTTCTTGAAATTCAATGTTTTATTACATTTACAGTTTGCAGCTATTAAAATTGAGGCAGTTGCTGTGTGAGTTGTTCCAGTACACACAGCTGCAGTAACAGCTAGCTACAAACACATTTTATACTAGTGGGTACTTTAGAGAACCGAATGTCTCTTCAGGAAGTTTTACAGCAACTTTTTTTCAAGTGCTTATGCAGTTCCAGCAAATTCTGTATGTTACTTTTCACATACATGCACTTTTTTCTGTCTCTGCTGTCTTAAAACTAATTTCCACTCATCTGTGGGGCAACACTAACAAAGACACTTCCATCTGTTCCTCAACAGGATTTGCTATCCTGTAACTGTTGACATGTAAACGGCACTTTCTATTTTGATTGGACATTAATTGTGCTTTCTTTGGAATAAGCATTTTAAACTGAACTATGAAATAGCCTTAAATACATAGGTCATAGTGATTATTGTGTTATTTATATAACTAAACAAGTTTGCAGCAGATGGCCTCCAGGGCTCTGGCCAGAAGAACCTATCTCCTGCAGATTTATTTGGTGCTTAGAGATACTACCAACTAACTTCTCAAACCTGCTTGAACACCATTGTGCCTGTCATTTGATGCCAGCAAAAATATTCCAGGCTTATTTATTTCAGCACCAATATCCCTCAAGGCCTTCCTGGTATCTGGCTATATAAAATGTTCCTACTTGGGCCTTGTCAGAAGCCATGCCCCTGCAGTTAAATGAAGCAGCACCAGAGACCCTTAGCCAGCCAAGGGGCGCAGCCTGGGCACATCTACACTTGTTAATAATTGGCTCAGGTCTCCTTTTGGAGCTGGGTGGTACCACTGTGGCCATTAGACAACACTTTTATATTGTGTAGGAGTTTCTTCATTCCTAAGTGCCTGAAAAAAATACAAAGATAGTGCTGTATCCCTCCGGGATGACTTCTCCATTTCACAAAACATGGGCTGGACGCAGTGTGACGATATGGGCTGGGTGAGATTGCAAAGGCTGCTAGGACAGCTCTGGAGGACCACATGAGGTGGAGAACATCATGTTTGGTGGAGGCTTTTTCATCCTGACTACAAAGCATGGCTTCTGGTGCAAGTCCATGCCCTGGAATGCACCCAGGACTGTTCAATCAGAGTGTTCACAGGTCCAGAGCAGGGCATTGCTTGACCAATCTGAAAACCAGTGGTTCAGCATTGAAGGACACTCACTGGTCCTGTTCCATGTAGCAGCAAAAACATAACCAGGTATGCCACATACTCAGGAAAATCTGGCTTTATAAAGCAACACCCCAAGCTTTCACAATATAATTTTTTTTCCCTATGCCTGAATTAAACAAGACCTTAAATATATTTATTGTATTCCACCCTGATTTGGCAAATTTTTTATGCACATGAGCCACTTTAAGATCACTGTTTTCCAGAATGCTGTTTGTTTAAGCAAGCCTATGCATGTCCAGAAACTCTGGGACCATTGCTCTATGTTAGATCATTCACATGCTAAAAGTTTTGTGTTTCTTGTACTGTGGCTTTATATATTTTTTAAAAGATGCACATGAGAGCAGTACCATATATACACGCACATATATATAATACATAAAATATACAATCTCCAACCAACTTTCAATTCCAAAACTTTGCAGTTGTCTTTTTTTTAGTCTTATAACGCAGGAATACCTACTAAAATGTTATTGATGCCATTTATGATAGGAACATAACTCAAAGGCACAAGGCCTGCATGTGCTCACACAATAGGGCACAATGAGACAATCAACACTGTATCAAGTTCATTTTTTTCCAAGGAGATGTGGAACAATGATATTTTCCTACTTAAAGTTTCCCTTTGCCCACAGACCAGGGCAAAGTGCCTCTTCTACAAAGTGAAAGAGCTTTTTGTGACTTCACTACGGTAACTTACCAATTCCAGTTCATATCAAATGAAATGCACGCAGTTATTATTTTAATGTGATTCATTATTTTAATGATAACACATGAGCTAACCTGCTGCTGACAAATCAATTTTATAAACAGTCTAATAAAATATACTCTGATCAACAGTACATCAAGCACCGAAGTGGTTCTTGCATATATTCAGTGCACATTAGACAAGCTGAGTTCTGGAATAAGAAATTACCTGAAGGATTTTATGTGGATCTCAGAAAAAAATGCAATGTTAGTTGCAAATAGGAACATGAAAGCTGCATCAGATCCAGCCAGAAGTCCATTCTGTCTTTGACAGCCTCCAACAGTTGTGCCAAGGAAAGGGCAAGCACGTTCAGCTTCTTCCCTGGTACAAGCTTTGGCACAGTGACAGCTCTCAGGTCTACTTGAGCCCTCTATGGAGTATTCTAACATTTAAGATTCCCTGATAGATTTTCTTCCAATAAATCTGTCTTATCTTTTGCAAATTCCTGTGAAATTTTAGGAATCTGTGACATTTCCAACGTAGTTTAAAGCCTACTTCAAGTACTTTTTGTTTTCAAACTGCTGCCTATTAATTTAATTTGTTTTCCAAAGGTTTTGCACTAGAAATTACAATGAGGAATCACTGTCCATTCAACTTGGTTTCACAATCCGTTGTCATTATTTCCCCAAGCTACTTTTCTCATTAGCTTGTCTTCCAACCTCCATTTTACTTTCTACTTACTATGTGGAGCAATTTCAGATCTGTGAAAAATTATGTGTCATTTTCTATATTTTTTGTAGATTTACTGCACCCTTTCTGCAGTCTCCATCCAAGCAGAGAGCACATCACCATCACACAAAGAATCATGGCATTCACTTCCCAATGGCTACTAAATATTACCTGATTTTGGAAGCACAAAGTTTTATATTCCATTTAAATACTCAGCTTTATTTCACGTGCCAACATGTCCATCATTTTATTGCTCAGTAGGAGGTCTTTCTGCAACCTGACAAGTTTTCTTAAACCTAAATAACTCAGTGTCAAAACCAGATTTTACTGCTGCACTGTCTGCCCCTTTTTCCAGACTATTCATGCCTGTGTTGAACAGTACTGACCTTCAGACCAACTCCTTTTATGTCCTACCTGTTACACAATCCATTGAAAAAGATGATAATCAACTCCTAATCTTTCTTTTCTACCCTATCTTTTTACCAAGTATCCACCCATCAGAAGGTTGTAATCTTTATCTCATTGAGCTTGTTCCCTAGTGCACACCATCAATTCACACACTGAGGTGAAGTATTCCAAATTTTGTTTTGAGTTTGTACAAAGTAGGGAGCTTGGTGCTAAGACACAAATGGCTGGCTCCTCAGTCATCAAAACTTTACACAATTTCTATGTTTTAGCCAACAATGCCACTAGCATTACACAATTTTTTTCATTAATTAGTGCTCAAACCCCCTATATGAAAGTTATAACTCTCGTTTCTCATGATAAATAGTCCACATACACAGTTCTTTCCTGCATTTGAGCTGGGGGTCTGTTTAGAGTAGGTGGTCAATGAGTTGATGGTCATTATCTTCTACTGGTGGACTTACCTTTTCCTCAGTTATTGCACATTTCTGCTGACTTCACTCCTGGTGGCTGTCATCCAAACAGCTCATTCATTTTGGGATTTTCTTCCCTTTTCCTTAAAACAACAGATTAGCCAAGCATGCAACGTTCACAATGCAATTGCTTAATCATAACTGTCTAGTCACAGCTAACAACTAAACAAGTTGCAGTTTGAGTAAAATCCTGAGGGGCTCAAATCTTTAATGGCTCAATAAAACATGACTGCTGAATCTTCTAAAAACCTTTAATGAAAATTCTTGCCCAAACCAAGAGGGCCAACCATGCCTGGTGCACCACAAGTATCACCAGCCAGTCAAGGGAGGTGATTGTACCACTCTGCTCTGCACTGGTATGGCCTCATCTTGAATCCTGTGTGCAGTTCTGGATATCACAATATAAAAGAGATATAAAGGTATTAGAAAGTGTCCAAAGGAGAGTTGAAAATATGCTGAAGGTCTAGAGGGAAAGCCTCTAGAGAAGAGGAGAAGAGACTGAGGGGAGACTCAGCCTGGAGAAGAGACTGAGGGGAGACTTCACTGCAGTCTTCAATATCATCATGAGAGGAAGCCAAGGGGCAGGCACCAATCTTTTTTTTTTCTTGTGACCGGTGACAGAACCTGAGGGAATGGCAGGAAGCTGCATCATGGGAGGTTTAGGTTGGATGTTAGGAAAAGGTTTGTCACCCAGAGGGTGGTGGGGCACTGGAATAGGCTCTCCAGCCTGACAGAGTTTAAGAAGTGTTTGGACAATGCTCTAAGGCACATGGTAGGATTCTTGAACTGTCCTGTCCAGGGCCAGAAATTGGATGTGATGATACAGATGAGTCCCTTCCAACTCAGGATATTCGATGATTCTATGATTCTGTGTTCATTGGCTTGACTTGCCTTGGCAGATGAGGTCACTTGGCTCCTCCAAAGAGTCCCATAGATTTCTGAGGCACCATGTCCCTCCACAGAAAATAAAGCTGATGGTTCTCAAGTGCATCATATTTCACCTCCTCTTGTGTTTGTTATTCCTCCCACTGATTTGATCAACATGCATACCAACCTCATGGACTCTTTTTGAAGCTGCTCAGGTTTTGGCTAGAGGCAGTACTCCCCAGTCCTCCAGTAGGAGTTGATTACACAGTCCAGCTGCTTCATGCCCAAATCCTGTGTAACTCCTGAATGAACACCATTTGATCTTGCTGAATTCCTACTTTTCAAACTATTTCTTTTTACCTGCTATCCTGCCTTCAACTGGAAAAATCTCTTCCAATGCTTCTACCCAAAAAGCAGCATTTTAGTATGAAAACCTCCCTGACCTCCTCTCTGATAAGCAGGGGGTTTAGTTTATTCATTACATGAATTTACATGAATGAATAAATTCCCTGAGTTCCTTTCACATCTTACCTAGAAGGCATGCAGACTCTGTGCCAGGTTCCTGGTGCTTAGGGAAAAAGAACTACTTCTAACTTTTTTATCTTTACAGAACCACATAATCAATTAGATTGGAAAAGACCTCTGAGATCACTGAGTCCGACCTATGGCGTAACAGTGGCATGTCAAATAGGCCGTGGTACAGAGTGCCATATCTTTTCCAGTCTTTCCTTAAATGTTGCCAAGGACGGTGACTCCACCACCTCCCTGGGCAGCCCATTCCAAGGTCTAATCAACCTTTCTGTGAAGAATTTCTTCCTAATGTCCAACCTAAACTTCCCTGGCACAGCTTAAGACTAAGTTCTCCTGTCCTGCTGCTAATTGCATGGCATTCTTTTGCAAGTTGATCTTCAAAACAATGTTTTATTTTGGAGGGGGAAAGGAATGCGTGTGCTTTAGTGTTTCTACAGTCCAGTGCTTTGGTCCACTTTCCGCATTTAGATGCAGTTGAGGAAGACATCCCTAGGTGTGCTGGACAACAGCCAGCTCAATATGAGCCAGGAACATGCACAGGCGGCCACGAAGGCCAATGGCATCTTGGCCCATATCAAGAACAATGGTGCCAGCAGGACTAGGCCCTGGTGAGCCTGCACCTCCACTAGGGTGCTTGGTTTTGGGCCCCTGATTTTAAAAAGGTCATTGATGTGCTGAAGCATTTTCAGTGAGGAGCAACAAGGCTCATGAAAGGTCCAGAAAACATTCAGAGGCATGCCTTAAGAGGAACAGCCAAGGGACCTCTTTGCTCTCTAAAACCACCTGACAGGAGGTGCTAGTGAGGAAGGGGGAAGTCTCTTCTACCATGCCTACAGTGAAAGGACCAGAGGAAATGGCCTTAAAAAGGCAGGGGAGATTCTGATACTAGAAAAGGGAGGTGTTGGAGTCACCATGGTTGGAGGTCTTTAAGAGCTGCCTGGATCCAGTGCCGAGTTGATGTGGTTTAGTGGTTTTGGGTTTGCAGCAGCAGCGCTGGGCTGATGGCTGGATCGAATGATTCAACCTTGGTAATTCAATTGGAGCCTTCAAATATGTCGAAGGATAAGCCTGTACTTCGCTACCCCTTTCTCTGCCACTTTTTAGGAACCCCAGATCATTTTGGTCTTTCAAAACTACCTATTCCTTTTCTCCTTTGCCGGAATTCCCAACGAAACTGTGAGGTTTGAGAAAGAATGAATGTCAAGCAGAAGGTAATCCCCAAGACGGGCGTCCTTGGCTCACGTCCCACCTTGCTCCTGCCACTCCCAAGCGGGCGGCGGACGCCTCACGCCGGGTGGGGAGGGCTGCGTGGGCAGGGCAGGTTAGAAGAGCAGGGTAGAAGGGCAGGGTAGAAGGGCGGTGCCCTCCCTCAGGAGGGTCGCAGCACCCGCCCTCACGGCGCGGGCGGTGAGGGCCGGGCCGGGCCCGCCCTCAGCGCGCTCCGCGGCCCCGGCGGAAGGAGCGGCCCGGCCGCCCCCGCCCCTCCTCGCCGGCTGCTTCCGCCCGCTGTCGGCAGAGACAGCGCCGGCCGCCGCTGTGCCGGGAGCCGGGAAGCCTGCGAAAGGGGAAGGTATGTGCCTGCCCTGCCCTCCCCTGCCTCCCCTCTCCCTGTGCCGGGTCCCAGGGCCGCCCCGAGCCCGCGGGCGGTCACACCCCGCCGCCCTGCGGGGCTGACCCTGCCTCGCCCAGCAGGGAGGTGCCGGCAGCCCGGCTGTGTGGGGTGTCAGGTCTGCGGCAGAGTAACGCTGCTGGTCTATAGGCGTGCGGTGGAGGATGGTCTGGCATCCCAGGCGGAGAAAAGCGCTTCGTACGTGCTCCCTTGACTTGTTTTGTTATGGAGGAGACTTTATGAAACGAGTCCTAAATGGTGTCTCGTTTTCCAGAAAATAACTGAGGTGAAGCTTTTTGTAATGTTTTTTTCTGTGTGTTGGCGCTTGTTCCAGTGAAGCATCTTTCGCAGCTGAGGGATACTTGGTATCGTGGTGGCGTGTTATAAAACAAGAAACGAAGGGAAGGTCTGTGACCTGGAAGGCCTATAAATAGGAAAAGAGGAAAATAAAATTATAAATTCTTAAATGTTAAAAGTGAGATGAGTTTTTTTTTTAAGTGAAAGAGGCATATTTTAGTAGAGGAGGTACTGGTTGGGAAAAGCAGGAAGTCCTGCAGGCTCACACCCTCCTTCGGGAGCCTGCCGTCTGTCAGGTTTGCTGTCACTGCTGGTGCTCGGGCATCATCACTGTCAGCACCCACCTTCACTCCTGTCTTTACTGTACAGGAGAAGAGGTGCCTGTGCCAGACAGGGTGAGCAGCAGGTTCAGGAAGTGAGTAAATTCTGACTTGGAAACGTGCAGTGAAAGAAATTAGGATAATGATGAAGGGCTATTTTGAGGCATGACAGTTGTTGAGAGCTTTCTTAGTGGTAAGTTTTTTGTTGTGTTGCAAAAATGAAGAAACAGCTTGCAACTTAACTATAATGCTAAAGCCTTAAATGATGCAGACTCTTATTTTTTTTAGGTGTTATATACTCCTGGCCCTCTGGGACCTTAGGATGCCCACTTAAGGTCTGAGAGTCCATCCACATGGGCCTGTGTCAGAATCTGGGTATAAATCTATATTGTGTGTGTCTCAGAGACTAGAAGCCTTCAATTGCTGATTGCGATTATTGCAGCTTCGTATTTTCTTGTGACACTTGCTTATGATGTCATTGAGGGAGGTGGTCACGCATTTACAGACCTGGGTAAGCAACAACACTAAGACTTTATACTTTCCATTATGGAATTACTACAAGGATTGTATCAAAGCAGTCAAAGTTAGTGATTTTTTTTATGAATCTTGGACAGTACCCTAAGCAGATGCCTGTGAAAAAGTCAAACATGTATGATTGTACTTTACCTAGTACCACTCTGTGAGTAGCCACTCAGCTTGCAACAAAGTGCTGTCCAGTAAGTTTCTGGAACAGCTGTGCTGAGGTCTTAAGGATCCCCTGTAGGTTTCTCCATCAGCTCATCCTTGCCTTTGACCTATCCAGCCTCAAGTAGTTCTGTGAGTCAAAAATCCACTAACTCATTAATGTCTGTTGGGTTTTGACACACTTTCTGCTACTTCTGCGCAGTATTTCCTACTTTTTAAATTAGCATAGACAGTGATGGATTATTACCTGTTTATTTGCTTTATTTGGTTCACAAGGACAATTACAATACATTGTGTATGGGTAATGGTAAAACAAAATTTCCAACATGACTGCCAACCCAGTAACTTACCAAGTAAATTTGGCAAGATTTACTCTAAAGCTAAGTGCACTGTTTTCAGTGCTGATTTTGTTGGTGTATTTTGTTTGTTTGTTTGTTTTTTATTGATAGCTTAGATTTCTTTTAAATGAAACTTTCTTTTTCCATTCTTGTGGTTTATTATAATGAGGGCAGCTTGTCTGGAAAAAGGGGTGGTCCCCATTTTGGATGATGTCTAGGTTATTTTTACTGAGTATTAGAATCAGAATTTCAGTGTTTCATCTCGAGAGCATGCTAAGCATGCATTTGTATAGAAAACATGTTTGCAGGATATGAAGGACAGGTAATTTTCACTTACTTAAATAAAGCATGCTCTTAATAGCAATGTGGCTGTGTTTCCTCTGCTCCTGACAAATCACTGTGTAGACACTGAATTCCCAGTGAAATGTTTGACAACACTGGATTCCAGCTTGCATGTTGAATGATGACATTTAGATGTCTTATGAGGCTTGTAAACAGGTTATACTAGGGGAAGTAAATTATTCTGGTAGAAGAATATTCATAGCACGAAAAAATGTCTGTAATATGAAATGTCTGAGCTTAAAGAACAATTAAGTGTGAAACAAATCAAGGTTTTCACACTGAATATAAGCCTGACTGCATAGTCACTGGTGAAATGAATGAGAATTGCTTGTTTGGCTTGCTGGGGTTGCACAACCACCTCATCATGTAGTGTGACAGTGCCTTGTTACCCTGTGTTAGGTAATCCTGATGTGCCAAAACAACGTCTAACCAGTGATGCTACAATTTCAAGTTTGGCAGGGTTTCTTTCATCATTATCTTTCTTTCTTTCTTTTTTGCTTCCTCCTGCTGCTGCCATGCTGTTCACTTGGTTCTTTCCTTTTTCCATCTCATCTCTGGCTTGTGTTTCGATTCTGTTCCTGTTGTCCTTTGTTTAGACTTTAGTTGGAAAAAAAAAAAAAAACAAAAACCACTTGTGATACAAAATTATTGCAGAAGTCTGACTCCTCAAATTTTACCTCCTGAAAGAAATTGTAGCACCAATTGGGAAGGAGTATCAGATGATAACTGGATTCTTATTTGAACCTGTGATGAGCACAGGTTTTGTTCCTGTCATAGTCATGCGTTATCAGGATTTAGCAGAGTTATCTTGATGGGACGAGCTGGGCTCTTGTGCAAAATGCTGTAATAGAGTAACTTTGGGGGTTACTGGTGCAGTGAGGAACAAGCTGCAGTTTTCCCATCATGGTGAATTGTCTTTGGATCCTGTTGTGGCTGGAACTGTAGGTATGTCAGAGCACTGGCATGTGCAGGCCTTCCTGCAGCACTGGTTCTGGAGAAACTTTCTGGTTCCTGCACCACTGTATCCAGCCTGGCTGTTCAATTCCCTGTCCTGTCCTCCTCATGAGCAGCACCAGTGGTTCTTACTGGGAAGGACTTGGACTCCAGGCCTCATATCAGCAGTGCAATTATATTGGTGCAGTGACTTGGAAGGGGATCTAAAGCTACCTGGTGTTATTCATGTCCATGTCTCCTATTCATTGATTCTTCTGTTTGACTTTGTCCTTTGCACAGAGCTCCATACAGTCTGCTTCAGTTTGTTTTCATGTGTCTGCTTGCAGTACCTTCCTAACCTGTTTAGGTGAGTAGATGAGTTCAATCAGAATGTACAGCTGATGCAGGAAGCTTAAGGAAGAGGTGGTAAGCAGCAAGCACGGGTTGAGGGGTTACTGGAGAATGCAGCTCTGACTATTAAGTTGGTCCTCTGTGGGTAGATGGGATTTTGACTAATTCTTTTATGTCCTCATTAGAAAGCAAGAAAACCAGCAGCAGCTGGAGAGCTAAGCTTAAGGTGGGGTAAACAACTGGTGTAATAAGATATGCAAGTTGAAATAATAAAATTAGAATTTGGATCATATTTTAGGTTAAAGGAGAGTAACTAATGTGGAAATATGGAAGAAACAAAGAAATAAGGGCTAGTTCTGTTGGGAGATTTATGCTGAGCAGCATAGGAAAGGATGCAGGAAGCCACATCAAGGGTAGTGGGATGCTAATTGTACTTGTGAACATTTTTTTTTTTTTTAGATTTGATATATCTGCTTCTTGCTAGTATTCATTATGCTCTTTGAACTTCTCATTACTTGACAAGACAAAAGAAAGAATACTGCTCTCCATGAAGTAGTGAATCTTATTCTGATAGGAGCTAGAAAAGGTGTTATCAAACATAAGGTGTAATAGATTTACTTTTTTCTGTTTTTGCCTGTTATTGCTGCTGAAATATGGACATTTCTTCAAATGCTTGACTTCTGGGAGCTGTGGTTTTCAGTGAATATGTAGGTAGCTGTTACTTTACATGGTTGCATTATTATGTTTCATTGAATGTTGGGCAGATTACCTGTATTACTTAAACAGCTGCCCAGCAGAAATGTGGGATCTGTAGTTCTTCTGATGCAGGAGAAAAAATAAGAGTATAGAACATGTGGTTGAAGAGCCACATAGTTTTTTGGCATTTTCTTTTTCTTTTGAAAAGTTCTCATTTTCCCTAGGGATAGTAAGAACCATAAAGAAGCATCATCTTTGTTTAGTGAGCAAGTGGCTTTTTCCTGAACTCTTACACCACAGCGGGTTTATTTGCATGTATATGTTTCCTTTCTCTCAATGCTGTTTTCAGTGTCTTCTTGTCCATGTGTCCTTGATATTCTTGTTCCTTCACTCCTTTTTTATTTTCAGTATGTATTTCTCACTCTTCTTTGAAGCAGTACCCTGTGAAAGGCCGTGTCTTCATCCCCATAATTCACATAACTGTTTGCTTTTGAACATGCTTTGGTTTGTGTGATGGTTTGTGCTGAAGTTTAGAGACCATGGATGTTTCTTCTCTCTATATCCATACATAAATATGATGGGTTCTTGTTCATGAAGTATAACATTCCTACCTCAAACTTCAGCCAAGTTTAAACCCAGTCTGTAATTGTAGTGTTACATTTCAGTTTTGCCCAGTGCCTCCCACAATATTGATGTTCAACATAAGCAATTGCATACTTTGCAAATTTTACTGTATTTGTGAGAGTTTTCTCATGCTACCTGTTCCAAAGTGATTTATTCTCCCTTTGACTTCCTAATGCAATGGGCAGCTGGCAGAGTTTATTTACAAGAGTCTCTTGACAGGAGTCTGCAGTGTCTTTGAAATTTGTTGTTCAGAAGAGACCTGGAATAGTTTTTTTCCCAGTAACCTTTCTTACCATGTAGATATTATACTTCAATAGCAGCTTTTTATGTTCTTTCACATAGATACTCTATTTGACTGAGGTTTTGCTAACATTGCAATATTTATTATACCCACATGTTATTCATGCCTACCACCTTCTGTTTATTCACCTCTGATATTTCAGTTTTAAAAGCCCCATTTTTTTTCTCTGGATCCAGTACTTTAATGTAGTATTTGGAGGGAAAGCTGTCTTTGAAAGTTTTTATTTATTTCACTGGTAAATTACGGTAGTGTGTACAAATGAACAACTTTTTCTTCCTTGAGACTAAAGGGTTTCCCAAAATCACACACTCTGTTCTGGAAAATGCTTCCTACTAAACCAAATTAAACCATCCTATTTGCTTTAATGCAAATGAAACCATCATTACTTGAGTAGATTAGTTTCTTTAAGCAACAGCTTTCTTGCTCATTTCATTTGAGATCATGGACATTCTTAGCTTTCTCATCAGGCCTGTGTACGACTGGGAATTTCCTGGGAGAATAGCTACTGCTTTCTTGTAATCTGTGGGATTTCCAACCTTAATTATGCATATGAAGTTACTTTAAGAAAAAACAAACCAAGACAAAAAACTTGTACTTCTTCGGGGTCATTTTCATGTTGGTAGCTCTCAACACTTCACAAACAGTTCACTTTTTCAAAGTGGAAGTTACCATCTCGGTGTGATTAAATAGAATGGCAGGATGTGATGATATGCGGGACCTCTTCCACTGCATCCTGAAATGTGTTTGATAAAACATACTCCACTTCTAGAGCACCATGTCTTTATTCTTTTGGATACATTCATAGTGGCTGGTATTCTGTGAAGCCTCAGGGACCCTTGGCCACACCAGGGTAACTTCTCAAGGTTTCCTTTACATCTGCTCTCACTTCAGTGCTTTGTGTTTCTAAGCAAGTTAGAACCAGTTAAACTGGGACAGCTAGTACAGGGGCTTTGATCTAGCTGGTTACAAAGGACGTAGATTCTGCTCTTGGAGCACTGGGCAGGCATGACTGGGGTTTTGTGACCTTTGTTAAACTGAGATCTGTGATTCCTCAAAGGAGAAGGACACCAGGCATCAAACTTAGAAGAATGTTTGTAGTGAAACGTCAGATCTGCTTGCCCACTGTTAAGTGCTGTAAACCAGTGGTTGGTGCTTTCAGAGGTGTGACTGCTTTCATAAAGGTTGCCAGTTTGCCTGATCCCCATGGAAGTCTTTCATTTGCTTTTTCACCCTCTTGAGAGTAGTGGGGAAGGCAAGGCCAAGAGTACTGTAGTAGTTCCATTATGATAATTAACAGAAGGTCTTTTTAGTCAATAGTACATGCTGAACTTCTCAAAGCTACAACTTGCAATGACATTACAAGGATGGGTTAAAAGTTGTGGTGGGCCTTCCTAATCCATTTCCCTAGGGTTTTGATCATCCTATCTGTTTAGTAATTTTGTGCCAGACCAGTGTATCATTGTGGGATCTGAAAATGTTTTCTAATTTCTTGATTCCCTAACTCCAAGACTCTTTCAAATTATTCACGTCAGAGCAAAGCACCCTTTCGGAATAAGGTTGGTGGGGAATCCATATGTTCCTGATATGACTCCTCAGATGGACCTTTCCAGGCTAACAGTATTTTTATTTGTGAGTCCTGTCTGGATTAGATCAATAATTACTTTTACAATGTTTGGTAGTGACAAGGGACCACTTGTCTGGTACAAAAGGGATACCCACAAGTTACTTTCCCTCCATCCCTAACAGTTCGACTGTGCATACTTCCTTGGTCATTGCTGCAAGATTATTAATGGTAATATGATGTTACAAGGTCTTGCAGGTAGGTCCAGTTCTTAAAACTAGTTTTCTCCCTCCTTAGGTCTTTGCACAGTCCCCCATGTGGTGTCTCTGAACAAGATTCAGATTTGAGGAGTGATTACAGTTTTCATTCTTCAGCACTTCAGCTTTTTATCATTGCAACCCTGAACATGAGTAAGCTGTACCCCACTTCCACATGTGTCACTAATATTTTTATATGGTCATCAGTGAAATTCTACCGGCTGTTTTACTCCTTGAGGGAGGGGCATAGGGGGAATGACACAGGAACAAAACAAATTGAAGGCATTGTACTGCTAGCTCATCAAGTGATCACTAAAAACAAGGCCTCCTAATTACTTCACTGGTTTTAGAGGAAAGAAGTGTTATTTTGTATAACTACATTGCTTTGTTTGATGTGTCTGTTAATTTTTTAGCTTTGTTAATTTTTACAAATAATGACGAACAGTTTTTATTTGCTAACTCAGGGCAAGTGTGAAAGGGACTTGTATATGGCTATGACAGAGAATTGTACTGGAAAGTACAATGAAGAAATGTTTCATTTTTATGTGCTACTGGCTGCTGCTGCTTTTCTTACACAGAATTGGTCAAGATTTGTGACTGATGTCACAACAGCTTGCAAAGTCTTTGGCCTGTGTTTGTTGTTTTCCCTGAGAAAATCTGGCATCCATTGTTTGTTGTTTGTCCAGATAAATCTTTGATGAGGTCTGTGCAGCGTGTGTCATGTCATACTCATCTCTCACATCATGCAATCCCCTCTTTCCACTGTTCCTCTTTGCAGTTTTTCTTACCAGGTCGGTCAGTCTGTCCCTTTCTGGTTCCTAGCTATGAGCATATAAGTTTCAGTGTGCAGATCAAAGAGCTTACATCAGGTCTGGATGATTCTCCTGTGGGAATAATATTGTAGAAATTGTCAGAGCCTTAGTGTAGAAGGCAGCTGAAGGAATCTTGCGATTTTTCCTGTTACTCTTTTGCATTCTAGAGTTGAATTCAGTGACATGAAATTGGTGACACAAAATCACCCATTGGGGCAGGGTTTCTTTTTTATTTAAGCTGGTATGGCCAATCAGTAGAACACATCTATTTCAGTTTTCTATATTTCTGGGGGGCTGATCTAGTTTAGTTTCCTTTTCTCTGACCTATATATTTAGTTATTGTCATATACTGTGTTCATGAAACTCTGCATTAAGTAAGGTACTAGAAAATTTGTTTGAGATCCTTGTTTTACCTCCTGCTTTATTTTTTTCTACTGTTTTAGGGCCATAAGAATTGTAAACTGTTGGTTTGTGGAAAACTCTAGAGAAAACTTAGTCCATCTTTCTGTTGAGATCAGAATTACTGTTTTGTCGAGTCTTAAAAACCTCCAAGAGAGGTTCTGTTGCCTTCCTAGTGATCACCCATTGCCTTCTTAGCAACTAGCTTTTTATGATGCCTGGGAGTGTCAAGACACAACTTGTGGCTGTTGCCTCTTGTTTTGCCATCTTCCATTGCAGAGAAAGGTTTGGCTATGCTACTTTTGCAGGTTTCCTTCAAATGATTCTAGGTTGCTATTAGATTACAGCATGGGAGCCTGAGAAAGGACCGTTCATAAAGCTTTTCCTCTAGCCTAATTATTTACTTGACCCTCCCAAGTTTCCTTGTGTTCTTGATATGCTGGGGTTGAGCAGAGCTGGGCTCAGTGTTGGTCAGTATGTTTCTGATGAAAATCCTGAGTTTTATAGGCTCTGGTATTGACCCAAGATTGCTTGACAGCTGGCAGACAGTAGTTGATTATATTTTAATCTTGTTCAGTTACTTTTCAAACTATGCAAGTCAATTTATTCAGCCTGCATTTCCTTGGCCTAGAAAGGAGAATGCAGTGGGAGACAGTGCCAAAATTCTTAATAAGGCAGTGTGCATTACATTTACATATTTTCTTTCATTTTTGTAGCCAGGTATTTTATAATTGAGGGCAATCGCGTTGCTTGAGCATGATTTGTGCTTGGCAGATTGGTCTCTTATTCTGAATTAACATCTTTTCCTTTATGTGGTTAGAGGAACTTAGACAATACATGCTCCAGTGATTTTTCCTGTGGACTCAGCTGAGCCAGATCTGCCTATAGATCTTTGAGTGCTCTATCTTGCTTTTTCTGATGGAAAATGGCTATGATTTTAAATACCTTTTCATCTTTAACCATCAAGACCTCCACTGATTTACAGTGTTTTTTGATAAACAGCATCCTTGCAATTGGGACTTTATGGTCTAACTAGTCCAGTCTCATGAATTTACATGCACCCAACTTTATAGGATCTGGAGCACATCTTAGAGATAACCTTTCTCAAAAAGGTCAAAACAGGTCAGGTTGGTGAAAACATTGTCCTGCCTTTCAGAGCAACTTCCATTATTTGATAGCCCTAATCATGCATGTGGGGGAACCCTTTGCTATTGAAATTTTCTTCATTGCAACTTTTGACTGTTTTTCCTTGTCCTTTGGACATGCATCATGTGCTTCAGCATCCGAATCATCTAATTGGCTTTCTCCAGTGTATTGATGTCTTGCTTGTCTGAGGAGTCCAACAACTGGGCACAGTTTTCCAGATGCAGTCTTTCCAATGCCAAACAGCAAAAGATAAACACATTCCAAGATGGAAGATTATTCCTTGTGCAGCCTTGTATCCACTTGAGCTTGATAGTTAAAAGGGCTCATTACTGACTTATTTTCAGCTTGTTAATCATTTGTGTCTGTTTTGCAAAGCCACTTCCTGGGTTTTGAGCCCCCAGCCTGTGTTGCTGCATTGGGTTGCTGAACTCTTGGTGCAGGACTTTCCATTTGCCCTTTGCTTTCGTTCAATTCTCACCTTTCCAGCCTTTCAGCGTCCATTTGGATAGCAGCCCTGTCCTCCAGTGTTTCAGTTGGTTTGTCTTCCTTCCCCTGACATTTTGCACAACCCTTGGGAGAGTAGCTCCTGTCCTCTGCGCAGATGTTCAGTGGAGACACAGAACATTATTATTGCCCAGTACTGCTATTTGAAAGACATCACTGGTATGTGAATGGTTGCTTCATGTTCTTGGGTACAACTTCGAGTGGGATATTTTTTTAATATAACTTTCCGTGAACTGAGATAAGTTTGACTGGCCTAGAGCCACTCTGACACTCTGACATGGGCATGGTGTTTACCTTTTTTTGCAGTTTCCAGACACGTTTCCCAATCATAGAATCGTTAAGGTTGAAAAAGAGCTCTAACATCGAGTGTGGCTGTTAACCTAGCACTTATATGTTCATCACTAAACTGTATCCCCAAGGGTCACATCTACACATATTTTGTACACTTCCACAACTCTCCTGGGTAGCTTTTTCTAATGTCATTGTGACCAGAAAGGATAGAGAATGGCCTCACAGTAGCCCTGGCCATGGACACCTTGGTGTGTGTCTCTCCTGATTTTGTGGAATTTTGTATGTCAAATCTGCTGCAGTGGTCCTTTCTCCTTTATTTTGGTTTCACCATTGTTTTGTGCAACTTACCTATTCCCTTGTTAGCATTGCATCTTTCACTGCAGCATCATGGTTCAGAATAGGTACACCAACCTGTTTGTCCTGTCTTGTGATCAAATAGTTTATATGTCAGATATCAATTTGCTTACTCTGATTACATTGTGTGGTGCTAGTCTGAGTTTTGTTATCAGAAACTTTGTCCAGAACCTACTTTCTTGTGTACTTTTGCTTCTTAGGCTCTAAGCACGTCAGAAAAGGGGTGACAGGTTGTGTTTACTGTGGTTGTTGAGGTAAAACTGGATTTCTTCATTGAAACTGCTCTTGGCTTCTTTCAGCTTTAAATAATGAATAAATAAAAACAGGGATAATGCATTAAAAATGTATCTCTTTGTAGTTTGGCAAAATTCACTTTACTTATATTTCAGTCACTACAAGTTAAATAATAACATGGCAAACAATAAAATTGTAAAGGTTTCTGCCTTATCATTGAAAGAACTTTTTTGGGGGTGCTGGGATGAAATAGGTAGATGGGGGTACAAGATTTCATCCAGAGAATTGTGCTGTAATTGACATTATTAAAGAATGCTTCTCCCTTCCCTCCAGAAGTGTTTTTATTTGTACCATATTCAGTGTTTCTCAAGGTGGCACTTTTTAGTTCAAAACAGAACATTTTCTGTCTTTTCTGCCTTGGTTGTTCCTTACCTTAAACCTTTCAAAACCCCAGATGAAAACTGGGGAAGGTAAGGAAATGTTGTTTCTTCAAGTGTACTTTTCTAATGTTGTCAAGTGTCATTACTTAAAATTTCAGTCAGAACTGTTCCTTTTAAGTTGTGTAGCACTGAGAATTTTCCAGTGGTTATTAGTGAGGGTAGTGTTTCCCACTGAATAGTGCAGCAGACCTTGTAGATCTCTCAGGCTTTGGATTACGTGCATGAAATTTCACAAACTGAGTAGGAAATAGAATTTGTGTCCTTGTACTCAAAAATGAATGGTTCTTTTTCAACTAAGCAAGAATAGTTGAAAGAACTAATGTTATTTTTAACTATGCTTTTGATTATGCTGCAATATCCAGTTTTATTATGAGGCACACAAAACTTGCAAAGACATTCATGCACTAGTTCCGTTTGGTAGTTTTTCATTTGTTTGCCTTCAAATGGGTTTCAAATGAATCTTTTCAGTGGACAGTATGAACAAGAAATAGGAAATTATTTGCCTTTAAGGCAGAATAGAACTTACTGTTCAGTTCATTGTGTATTTCTGTGACAGAAACTGAAAGATGCTTTCTCTCATACAGTAGTAACATGAATCAACTTCTACAGCCCCTTCAGACATGAAATACTGAATTGGGCCTCAGAGTACTGGGCATGACAGCTGTTGGGGGTGGGGTGGTTTGGCTGGGTTTTTTTGCAGTTGTTGTGGGGTAAGGCATAATAGCAAAGAGACAACTCTTACGTATTGACCTGTTATAACAGTATCTTATTCTGCTTAACAGCAAACATGAGGTCGGGGTCAGAAGAGCCAGTCCCCTTACATGAAGAATTTATCTACTGCTGTGGAGCTGCTACCCATGTCTTAAAGTGTGGGCCTTGGAAAGACCTCTCAAAAGATGAAAATAAAAATCTACCCAGGCTCTTGTTCATGATTATTCCTGGTAAGGGTCTTTTTTTGTTTAAGTCTAGAAGTTTGTTGATTCAAAGGGGTTTGTCCAGTTTAATTTTCAAAAATCTCACTACATAAGTGGTAGATTTTGGCTCATGCACATAGCCAAAAAAATCAATAATAAGGCAGTGGTGAAATTTCTTTGTTACATTTGACTGTAAAACTCATGACTGGGTGCTGTCTGGGTGCCAAAACTGATGCCAGGAAAGGCTAACCTGGAACAGAGATTAGACAGAGCAAAAGGAATAAAACAGGTCTTTATTGGAAGGATACACCTTGGGCAGTGCAAGAGAGTGGCTGGGGCTACATCCAAATCAAATCCAAAATGGCACGAGTCTGATAATCCAATAGTCACGAGTTCTGACACTCTTATAAGTTTTGGTTTATCTACATATTGGAGTCAATTACCAACCACAGCCCCAGGCTATGAAATTTCAGCCCCCTGGCTTGCCCCCTTCCCTTCGACGTTTTTTAAGCTTTTTGGTTAATGAGTGTCCTTGATTCTCTAGCTGGGAAGGGATTGTTTTGTCTAACCACCCAGTGAAGAGAACTTACTAACAACTAATAATGAAGTTTCAGAGTTACATACCAAACAGCAGAGAATCTCAAAAATATAAAACCTAAAACCCAAGGCATCACTACTGCTACCTTTATTTTAAACAGTGCCAGAAGGCAGTACTTAGAAATTAGAATGTCTTACTCATTTACTTTGTGGTGGTGCTTTACTGAGAGCTTTGTGGGTTTTTGTTTGTTTTCATTGCTCTTCTTCCATTTATCTCTTGCACCTTGAAATGTTATTGCAATGCCAACTGTGTGCCAACTGAGAGATAAAAGTCACAGTATTTGAGGAAAAATCTAGATCCAGTTGTTTCTTTGTTTTTTAAATAGTAAAAGCTTTATAACTTAGATTTTTGCACGTGAATTTTTATGCTAACCCTCTTGAACTCAGTGAGTATTGCACAGTTCTTCATTATACTTAAATGTGGCTCTCTTAAAATGAGAGCTCTAAACTTGCATTTGGCATATGTTAAAATGAATGGAGAAGTCCTAATTTTGTTGCAGTCTGCCAAAGAACTGTAAAAGTTCTGCCTTTAGCAAAAGTAGAGCTTCAGCCTACTCAAGCACAGATACTGTGACTCTCTCACTGCCTGTCAGTTTGCAGATTTCTAATGCTTTCCATAGTTTATTTGAATATACTGGATACTGTTATTTCCCCCAAAATGAGTGATGTAAATAATGACTTTTCTGAGTATCAACAACTTTCTTCATGTTCCTCGTTTCTGTTTATGGGACTGTGAGTGGCTTGGTCTTTACTTAGTGGTGAAAGAGAATGCAGGTGCAGTTTTTCAGTGTTTTGGAAGGTTTGTGGAATATTTTATGTTCATTTCCTTGGACACAATAGTTTTATGCCTTTGCCTCCAGAAGCTGAATAGTAACTCTTTAAGCCAGTGACAGTGAAGTTTAAGTTCTTTCCTTAACTGAAAAGAAGCAGCATCCTATGAGTACATATTGTTTCTGCTTTGTGGGGGAATAAATCTTTTAAACCAAATATACTATGCAGAATCTCTTTAGTATCTCTCTGGAGGTACAAGCCTGAGTTCATGCTTTTCAATTGCTGCTTTCTGTCAGTTAAGGCATTTGTGGAAGGTTTAATTGAACAGTTAGGTTTAGAGTTTTTTTCCCACAAGTTCTAGAGCTTCCACCAGTCTTCAGGCTTCTGTTTGGGGTGATAGTAGAGGCTGTAACAAGGATAAATCTAAAACTGGATTATATCAGTAGAAAGATGTGTAGGGGAAGAGCACAAAAGTTAAGCATTAGCATCCAAGGCATAGGTACCTCTACAAGGCATGTAAGTTGCTCTGTTCAGAATGTACCAAGTCACATACATTGCATGCATGGCCTCCAGATTCATCATAGGAAACTTATAATGCAGTAAAATGAAGTGACAGGGCTACATGGAGCTGATTTCCTGTAGAATAGTTCTGTGAAGGCTCATTAATAACATCTTAACTAGTTAGATGTTTAGAATTAGACAGCAGTGAAATATTCAGTGTGCTTCTGTCATGGTCTTCAGGCATTTGCAAGCAGCTGATTTATGGTTTTGCTCTTATTTCAGAATTATGTTGGTAGCAAGCTGGAAGTTCTCTCACTGCAAAAACAATTTAAAACCTCAGCTACCACTATGATGCCATCTTCACTTTAGGAGCCCAAATTCAGTAGTGAATTAAATTACCCAGGCTTCTTGCTGTGGCTGGCAGGGAGCTTAGCTGCCAGGGACCTGGCATAACAAAGTGTAGTCTTGCTTCTCATGAAACAAAGGTGGAGTTTTTTGCTACTGTTACATGCCTCATTTTCAGCCTTCAAGGGAAGGCTTATCTGCCAGTGAAAAAAACACAGCCTTAGGAGAGATCCAGACATTTGGGTCATCTGGCAACGTGTTCGTGTACCTTAACAGGATTAGATAGCATTCCCCTTGTGCTTTTTGTAACTTTCAGAGTATGAAATGTGGAGCCCTTCATGAGTCTAGCAATTTTCACACTTGAGAGGCATGTATCCATGGTTGAGATTCTTTATGGAATGAGGAAAAGGGGCGAGAGGACATCTTAGTACACAAGTCAAGGAAAGCAATATTCAGACAAGGGCAGCTCTGGTTTTAAAAAAGAGATCATGCACAGCCAAACATTGAGTGATCTGAACTGAAGGTGGTTAGTCCTGCTGCATGTGTTACTCTGTTCTGTGTATCAGACTGCTCTGGTACATACTTTTTCCAGTCCTAATGAAATACAGTCATATGATTTTGTTAACAAGTAGTCAAACCAGAGTTGTGTGTGGGTATTGAGAAAGATGACAGAATTCTCGGCTTCTGCTGGAATCGAATTGTTGCAGATTTGACAATAAATCTTCTATATTTATTTTTGTTTTGTGTTTTAATAATGTTAGTTCAGAACAGGGAGCATTCTTCTCAGGTCCAACTTAACTTTCTCCCTTTCTCCACTTAAAGAAAAACCTCCAAATCATTCTTCTACTCTGAAATCAATAGCAGAATTCCCATTGACTTAAAATGAAGAAGGATTCTGCCTCCTGAGAACGCCCTGTGCTTGAAGCAGTTGAAAAACGGAACATGCAGCAGAGTTTAATCTCATTTAGCTTCAACAAGCTAATGTTTTGGGTTTTTATTATTATTATTATTAGTGGCAGTGTGTGTGAACTTATAATTTTAATAAAGCTTTACTGTATTAATTGAAATGTTTAATACACACATTTTGTTTCATAACATTTTTTTTGTGTCCACAAAACCTCTGAATAGGAGTAATAATCTGTTTACTAAAGTTACTACTATGTAGAAGGTCCAATTTTTCCTCAGTCCAGAATATATGCATATACTTGTTTGACTTTCTTAATATTAATTATTTTCTATTAAAATTGATGAGATTTACTCATGAGAATAACATTAAATGTATACAGCTGAAGAATCAGGTCCATAGTTTTCTGGAAATGGAGGTCTTACAGAAAGGACAGGAATTACTGTTTTTCCTCTTGTGTCCTAAAGGACTGTTTTTGCTTTTACAGTGTTTGTTTAGTGTAAAATTAGCAGTGAAATACAAAATCTACTACAGCAATATTTAGCATTGTTCATGTTCATTGAAAACCATAATCCACAAAGTGTAATGGATTTTTTTTCCTGTTTTAATAGTATCTGTCTGTTCGGGCCTGTGTATTTATGAAACATTTAGTCATGCAAATAAATACAAATTTTAAAACCACTGTGCTGTTTAGCTCATAACATTTTACTTTTCATCGAAGTTTTTCTTGCATTTCATTGCTGGAGTACATTTGGGTACCTTTGTTCCAGGCTTCCTATAATTTGTATTACCATTGCAATTTAGAATCTTTTACTTCGGGAGCATATATACTGTAAATAATATTTTTTTGTAGTAAATCATGTCACACAAGTTTCATTAATTAATATACAGAAATAATTTCGAAATCTAGTTCTCTGGTCTGCATGCAGAGTATTCCCTATGCTTTGTGAAGTTTCTGGATCTGTCTGTTTGCAGCTGAATCACTGCTGGGTTTTTGGATCATCTTACTGTTTTACCACCTCATACTGTCACTTGGTGATGTTTAAGGGCTATAAAGACTTAAACAGACACTCTTTTCAAGTATAAAGATCTTTCTTCTGAGCTAATTGTCTGAGTCAAGAATTGCTTATGCACAACAGAAATTGAGAACTTGGATTCTCATCTTCTCCTAGGAGTAGTTACATGTACTTGTATCAACAACACTTTCACTTGAAAACTACTGAACTATTTTTCAGCAGTGAGAACAGTGCAAACAATTTGCCTGGATTATGACAAGTCTTTGGTATATTCTCTCTTGAGGTGAGAGTTCCTGTTACTTTTAAAATCTTTGAAGTTCCATTTTTGTCTGTAACATAGGGACTCTGAAAAACTTTCAGTGCATTATCTGGCTTTATCTTCACCCTCAACATTTGCATTAGAAGAGTTATAATAAGAATCACTATGTTATAATACTTTGCAATAAAACTAATTGTATGGCCCTGAAGCTTAGTTCCTTGGTATTTTGTTTTCTGGCTCCCACCGAACCAGCTTTCTGAAAGTTATTAATCATTCAATTTGCTCAACAGTTACTGGAATGAATTGTTCTTCAGAGGGTCTGCTGTCACCACTGAGACTGAGGGGTAAAATAATCTATTTCCTCATTCAGCAAGCTGTGTAAAGCATGTTTAATTCTCTTCGGTTTGTTTTAGAATGGGCATTGATTTATGCAAAATTTATGTGTCTAAATGCCCTTGTTGGTACATAATCTTTCTGTTATACTTTGGTCGGCAGCAACTGATCTGGATCTAGTAAAGACTCTCAGTATCAGCAGATGAGGTTGCAGTGTGTAGCTTCTGGCTACTCTAACCAGGATATAATCTGGAATCCTGTATGGAATCTTGGCACCTCATGTGGGTGGATCAGAACTGTTTATGTGAAGCAAAATCTGATTTTGCAGTCAAGACCACTGAGGTACTCTGGGAAGGTACTTTATGTCTTCTCAGACGCTACTTTCCAAGTCAATAGCCAGGGTCTCCTCCCCCAGCACATATCAGTGTTCATGATTTGCCTTTGAAATGCAATTGGAGGGAAGGGAATGTTGCTGGCAATGGACAGACATATTGAGGAAAACAGATTTCTTACCTCCGGGGCAAGGGGAGTTCTGGGTCATGTATGTTTTGTGCGTACAGGCACTGAATGAGCTCCAGCAGCAGTTCTGTGAACAAAGTTGAGAACCTGTTCTGTCTGAAAGCATTAGGCAGTTTTTTCCTTTTTCTAGTTTTGTGGTTGGTTGTTTTTATTTGTTGGAGTTTTTTTTGACAGAACAGTACCAAAGCATTGTCCAGGAAAAAAAGTCTGTCCTAGTGTGTTCTCTGCAGTTTTGTCACTATCAGCAGGATTATGAGACCTCTTACAAACTTTTGTGGGGTTTTTTTTGTGGGTTTTTTTTTTGTTTGTTTGTTTTTGGTTTTTTTTGTTTGTTGGTTTACTTTTTGCTTGGTGGTTTGTTGATTTTATTTCTCTTGGAGGGGGCACAGACAGGTTGGTCAGGCTGAGTCCATGATGTGACACCAGGTTCAGAAAGGGACTCTTAAGGCCCTATTTCATCCAGTCTAATACTAAACAACTAATTCAGATGCAGGAAGAAGGAGTGTAAATTTCTGGGTAGTTTGTAGAACCAGTAGATAGGGATGGCTAAAACCAATAGGTAGGGATTTCTAGAGCATTTCTGCCTACTGAGGGGTTAGGTTGCCCTGAGATGTCAATCTCCACTTGTGGAGGTAATCAAAACTGGACTGTTTGTGCAGCCTGCTCTGACTCTGCATGAGCAGGGAGAGGCTGGGCTCAGAGATCTCAGATGATCCCTTCCAAACTCGCTGATCCTGCACATGTGAGCCCTGAACTGACTATCCAGGCTCCTTGTTCATGTGTGGATTCTGGTCTTGGTTGCTATTGGGATGCTTTCAAAAGGTGGTAAAGTCTATGGATAATCTTAGATAAACACTTGATAAGAACTAGTCATTCAAAAGCTGTATTTTGCCTTCACGGCTGTACTGAACAGCGAGAGCCTGAACAATGAAACTGGGTTTGTTAAGTATTGGGAACCAAATAGAATTAAAAATCGGTGAGGAGTGAAGCTTGCTACTTAAATACAGTATAAGCAGAGTATGCCAGAAGAGGGAGCTGTTCTAAAGATCAGAGAAAAAAAAAAAGTGTGTTTTGGCAAAGTTATTGCTATAATAGCCAGATACACCATACTGCAGGCTTCAGGGTCTCCTCTGAATGCACAGGTAAACACTGATTGATTCTCTACTGTATTCTTATCAGAAAAAAATTTATTAGTTTTATAAGGCCGTGTGACAGTGATTATCCAGCTGTGTTAGTTGTTGAGTGTCATACAAATACCTTGTATTTGCATGCAGAGGAGTGAAATAAAGCAAGTCAAATTAGAGCAGAGAATATAAGATTGGGAGTGCTTGGGCTTCTGTTCCCACCTTTCCATTGGGCTGCTTCTCAGTAGATGACCCGTGATCCTCACAGATTGTGTCCCAAAGCACCAAACAAATCTTCATTCACATTTACAGTATTTGTAATTATACAGTAACCTAAGCTTCTAAGATAGCATTCACTTACAATCAGCTAACACCAAGTAAATAAATTAACATAGAAGCACAGCTGCATAGAGTGAGATAATAAATACTTCTTCTCCTGGAATGTTTAAAACATTGACCAGCTCCATGGGCAGCTCCACTCCTACTCACTGTGAAAAATTCTTGTGCCAGGGCAGGTATCACCTTTCAAGGTACAGCAGTAAATACCCAAAGGACATTAAGGAAAAGAACTCATCGCATAAAAGTATTTCAGGTCTTTTTTCTTTTTTTTTTTTTAAGGAATTGTTCATTTAACTTTGTATTTTGGGGGTTGAATTAAGTGGTGCTTCTACATGCAATGAGAATTTTAGGTGAAATTCTGAAAGTGTAACTGTGTTATTACTTGAAGAAAGCTACACAAGTGCCCTGTTTGTACACTAATTTACGCTTTACTTTTCTTAATCCTGGATCACATAGTTCTAGTGACCTAAAGCTGAGATTATTTCCTATGTGGATGTTTTCCATTATATTAACATTGTGCTTTTTGTGTTTATGTTCAGGTACCTATACTAGAATAAGATACAAGGTTTCATGAGTCCTATTGCCTTTGCTTATTTTGATCATACCATTCGAAGGAGAGCAGTGCTTCTGTTGTCCATTCTCATCTTAGACAGTGGGGCAGAGAAAAAGGAAATTTTAGGTGCTCAAAAGTGAAGATGTTGTTATTTTACACATCTGGTCCAGGGAATCAACTTTAAATTTTTGTTTGATTGGGGTCTTGGCTCTCTTGACAAGGCATGTGGAGGCTATGGAGCTCAGAATGGCATCTAGACCAGCTGGCATATTTGAGTCAAATGTGGCTAATTAGCAGGAACCAAAAAACGTCTGAATGTTGCATCTTATTTGTGTCCTGATTATATGCTGTTCATATCCAAACAGCTGAGCAGAATTCCTTATGTCTGTGTGCAGATACTCCATTTAGTTAGGAACAATTTCTCTTTTACATTTTATCTTAGCAGCAGCATTCATCCATTCTGTGATATTTACTGTGCTGAAATTAAACTTACTACGGCAGATAGTATACTAGACTGGATTATTTACTATAAAACGTTGTTCCTTACTGTGTGGAGAGGATGGCTGTGAATCTGCATCCCTTTCCTGCAGAGAGGAAGAGAAATGCTGTGCTCTTTTATCATGGCCTCACCTGCAGCATAGGGGTTGAAGCAACCACTTAACTTCGAATGTATTATTTGCCTGCTGGGCTGTTCATCACACTGGCTCAGAGAAAACTGCCTGGTGTTCCTAAAATTTTCAAGAGTGTCTTTCCCTGTGTTTCACCTCTTTGTGTTATGATGTTATGTGATCAGCATAACACAATCAGAGTTTTCCTGGAAAGTCTCTACTATTACCTGCTTTTATTAGCAGATAACACTTAAGTAATTGACCCTCTCTTTGGATGTGGTCAGCCAGTGAAGAGACTGAAGCATTCATAGAGGTCTTGCCTTCACATAGCTGTTAGAGCCATGAAGTTAAGTATAAAGCAGATGCTCCTGAGTATAAAGTAGTGTGGAAGTTAGAAACTGTTTGCACAGTGTTCATTAAGACTCACCAGACAATAGAAATCCAAGAGATTAGTGCTTGGAGAACTTAAAAAACTTCCTAAGGCCATTATTTCGCAATTCAAAATGTTTGTCAACAATACTGGCATAAGGTATTCCTTTTCCCACCATGCTGTGCCATTCCACCCCTCAGTTATGCCAGAACAATACTTTGAGGGATCGTGCTGTGAATTAACTACGTACATGCATTTATTTCTGGGGTCTTTTTACAGCTGGAACAGTTCCCTATTTGGGTTCACAGCAGGGTCCCCGCAGAATTGTGCCAGTTGTAACTCAGGGGTTGGTGAGCTGTGGTAGGAGGGTGGAAATGGTAGTCAAGGGGGAAGGTGGGAATTCCTTCAGCTGGATTTGCCACAGAACTTTCTGCTGATAAATTATGGTGTCAGTCCACAGCACTCAGCACATACATGAGTTCACATGCTCTATCTGGAAACTTCTTTGGCAGGAGCTGGTGCCCCACCAGCCTCTCCAGGTGTTAGTGATTCACTGAGAATGCCTGTCCCTTGAGGCTTCTGCTTTTGTTTCCACAGCTTCAGATGAAGCTGCCAACTCTTTGCATTTTACCCTGAGTTCTCAGATTCTGATGTGGAGAAATTGTATTTTACACTGCAATGAATTTTTTTTTCTGATTAAAAAAATTAGTTTTCCTACTCTCTGGTAACTGGTAAGTGGGATGCAAAAGTCATCATTGGGAAGAGACTACACTTTAGAGTTAAAAGTTTGTGCAGCATAACAATCCAGGTGGAAGTGCATAGAGTAAGGTAAAATGTTTTCCCTTTCCCTGTGATTGGTCTTCTTATCAGCAGGTAAGGAAGTAAGCAGTTTACTATTTTAGTGAGACATAAACACTGCAAAACAGTTTTTATTCTTAAGCTTTTATGGGATGTGTGTTTTCACTTTGAACAGGAGCAAAAGCATACACACAAACCAAGAAACAACCCACCCATATTTTCCTGACATTTCCAAAGCCACGCCTCCCAACTTTTCTAGCCATTTCTTTATCTCTAGTACAAATGTTCATGACTTAATTACAAGATCAGCCTTGTTTCCTCAGGTGGTCATGCGTGTAAAGTACTGTAAGCTGGAGTTCTTTGTGCATGAAAATTAAAGTATTACTAGCCACTGATTATTTGGTCTGATTCTTATTTGTAAAATGTGAATAAATTTCAAATTACCCTCCTCTTTACTTAATGAGGTAAACAGTTTGACTTCCTGAGGACATTATTTATAGCAGATAATACTAATTTGTCTCCACCTGCTTGATTTCTGTCTTTAATCCACATAAAACTTGGAATATGTCAGTACAGTTTCACCAGGATTTTTCTGAGACACAGTGGACACCAAAGGATGCCAAAGTAAATTTGGCTAGATGACATGCATGGTGGTAGAGTACCCCCTGAAGGAAAGGTGTGTGTTCTATCCCACATTATATATTAAAAAATTAAAAACTTAGGACACTGTTCTCCATTATTTTTGCTGCTTATGTACTACTTGTTTGTGACTAATATTTTAAAATATGCTGACAGTTGAGCTTTGTTTACTGGGTCAGCCCACGAGCTTCCATTGTCTTTAGAACAGAAAAAAACATAGTCTTTCAATAAAAATAAAATCTTCCTCATGCAGAGAGGAGCCTGTATGTCAGATCTAGGCTTGAAATATGACATTTTTGTTGAATTTCCCAGTGCTCCAGAAGTACCTCTGATGGGGGCTTGGCATGGTTGGGCTTGTTAAGTTTGAGAAGGCAGAGTAATGACAGGATGGTTGAATGTCCAACTGTGCTTGACAGTATTTCCCTCCACTAAATCTGGGTGGCAGATGTGACTTACTGAAGTGACTTACTGAAATTTCTCAATCCACAGTCTTCTTTTGGTGTCCTCTCCCTACTAATGAGGCGTTTTCAGCATGGATTCTTCCTGCTTGGCTGTGTGAGCAGCATCAGGAGAGGAAGTGGTCCCTCTCCTGCAGCATGGAGTGGCTTGAGTTGGCCAGAGTTATGGAAAAGTTGTGTTCTAGGGTATTTTGCTTGATTTGAAAATTTTTAAAAGGATCTGTTTCTCTTCATGGGATGTCTGAGGCAGGAGGGAATAAGAAATTGCTTAGTGAAGGACCTACCTATGAAGGAAGTCCAGTGTTTCCATGTGCATCATGTACAAATAAAGCATTTAAAATGTTTAAAGCTACAGCAGGAGTGTATAATGTACTTCCTTTATGGGAGCTGATACAAGAAATACCTGAGCTACTATGAATTTGCCTCGATATTAAACATTTTGACTTAGTTGTATCTGAAAAGAATGAAAAATAAAAATGCTCTTACAGATTCTAGTTAACACATGGCCTTATTTCAATTCAATAGTAGCTCTTATGGATCACTGAATCTATAATAAAAATAAATATGACCTGTTATATTTAATGTCTGGATTATGAAAAACAGTATGACCAGAAACTCAGTTAGTCAGAGCTCTTGCTCTTGTTTTCCTGTTATGAGCATGATGGAAGAATTTGATCATTGTCCTAATTTCTGTTTTTGAAAACAAACTTTAATAATCCTTGTTGGATTAAAAAACTGCCCTGGGAATAAGTAAATATATAGCGATACATAAATATTGCCTTCCATCTGTAGGTTTTGATATTTTATATCCATAACCACAGCCTTCTCTTAGGAGGCAGCAAGTCTTTGCTATAGATCTTGAACAGTGAATAAATGTGCTTGTGAAGTGACTTGTGTTTTGTATTTTTCTGAAAAAAGTGTTTCAGTTGAAGTCTTCATGGGGCATCTATTTAGGACCAGTATTAATACCCCAACTACAAGGCCTTTTGCCTCAGTCAGAAATACAGTGGCATCAATGCAAAGAGTCTTTCCTTAAGGATGTGAATTGGAAAAGCTTGGTTTATCCATGTTCAGAACAGTCTGTTCTTTTATCTTGCATCTCTGAAGACTAAAGGCAGATGCAAATGCAAATTCCTTTGCAAAATCACCTTAGACTATTGGTTTCAAATACAACATTCTGGAAGTTTCAGTACACAAAAATTGCAGAAACACATTTTCAGCCTTTTTTTTTTTTTCTGAAATCAACTGTCTTGGTGTTCTCTTTGCTATTTGTTTCCTGTCTGTTACTACCTTGATAAAACAAAACAAGCAATAGACCAATAAATAAACCTTGTAACCTCAAAGCACCCAAATCACTGCCTTTGTCCTTTTTTCTTTTTTTTTTTCTTTTTTTTTTTTTTTTTTTCAAATTCTTACCAGTGGTACAGCATAGGAAAATCTGATACAGATTTGAAAATATTCTTTCTGGTGCCTTTTGGGTGTATTGTTTGCTTTCTCCTTGTATATTATTCAAAAGCGATCAAATTTTCAGAGCTCTGTATCTGCACAAAACAAATAATTTGTGGTTATCTTGGGTTTGAATTATTTATTTTCCTGTCTTTGTCTTTTTCCTGATGCTGTTTTCTCATCAGGGTTGTGTTATTCAGATGTTTCTTAGGCTTTCTTGTGAACCCATTTGACATCAAGTCTTGTGTTCCTCTTCACGTACTTCCTTTGCTCTCCCTCTTTCTTTCAGAATGAGGTTTGTTTTCTTCGTGTCCAGTGCTGCTTCAGACCATGGAGCTGGCTGAAAAATTCCCACTGAGAATTTTAGACCCAGCACTGAACTCACAGTAGTCTCTCTGCCAGCATTGGTTGTAGGATGGATTTTATCAGACCAACCACCTCTGGGTGTTAAAAGTGGTTATATCTGTCTTCATCTGTTTAAGAGATTAAGTGTAGGTGTGTACTAGGAGATCTAACTAAATATTTTAATTTTCCATTTACTATGGGGAAAATGTCACAAAAATTATTTAATTGTAAGCACTAGAAAATCCTGGTTTCTACCATTAAAAAGTGTGAAAAATTGGCTATTCCATTGGGAACTCAGTTGTTTCAGTTTTATATCTCAGTCTAAACCCCCTTCCAAGTAACATTAGTTTACAGACACATTTAAAAAAAAAATAAACTCAAGGCTTCTTTTGTATTTGTGTACCTCTTTTGGTTGAGGTGGCAGAAATAATCATTGAAATACACCTGTGGACTTTGACTCTTGCAGTATTGCATAATTGCAAAGTCCAGTAGGTTTGCAGTGGATGAAATCAGCATTTTGGACTTCATATCTTATCTGTCTGGATGGATGCTGTTAATTATTTCCAGGGGAAGACTGGCAAATACCATCACAATTTTTAGCTGGTCATTTTAATTCCCAAGCTTCAGGCATTCATGTCACTTGAGCAGAAACAACTGTGTTAGTTTAATTCAAATTTATCAGACTGTCTGTGGGGTTTCTGTAGAGGTGAATGTATTTAATTTATCCTAAAGGTGAAACAGCATTAGAGAACAACAGGCAAGCTTGTTGGCTTTATAAAATGCATACATAGAATGTGTATTATAAAAACCTATATGTAAGTTTTATAGCTGTGTCAAACTAATAATAACGTATGTGTGTATGTATATATAGGGAAAAAAAAGTGAATTTTTTTTAAAAAAACTTCTCTAATAAGCTGTGTTACAGACACCTGGCTGAATCCTTCTGAGATTCCCTGTTTTCACAACCCAGGCAAATATCTTAAAGTGCTTTCCAGCCAAATTCACAATTCCAGAGTTAGAGAGGATCAAAAAGAGTTTTCACATGTGTTTCTGTATAACGTCCTTGTAATGTTTTGCTCCTTGGCTGATGCTGCTCCCCTGGAGTAGGGACTATAAAGGGATACAGGACAAAGAATTCTAGTCCCTGAGACGTACAATCAGGTGAAAGCTTCATTAATACGAGATTATGATGGTCACTCAAATATTATTTGACGTGTTTTATATTAAATCCCTTGACCTTGCATGTCAGAGAGGCCTGTGTGTTGCCTTTTAAGGCCTGGTCACCAGCCACGGTGTCAGATTCTGCAGTTTTCTCCCTAGTGTGAGAACATCATTGTGTTTTTTTGCATGCTCCATTTAAATTCTTCTGACATCTGCGTGGGCTGCTTTCCATTCATTAACATAGGGGAGTTGCATCTTCTTCCATGGTGGCTGGTCAGATGCCAAAGGCAGATTAAGTTTCCTTGAGCAAGGAACTTGTCACTGAGGCTCTTCGAGCTGGAGCTTGGAGCTTTGGCAACTCTGTGAAGAGGCAGTGAGAATCATCGCCGCAAAAATGATTTTTATGTGTCCTGCTGTGCACCCCTAGATTTCAAATTTGATTTATGGCTGCTCTTTTTTTTCTTTCTTTTTAGAAGCTGCATTTGTTTTTTCTTGCAGGAGACTATAATGTAAATACTGTGGCATACACTTAATTCTGAAACTGTGGATTATTTCTAAAATTATACTTATGGTAATTGCTGGCATATTTTCCAGTTCCTCAAAGTTCTCTATAAACCTACTGCTGGCTGTGTATTTCCCTTCTTGTATTCATGTAGCTGCCTTTATAGTCCTGCTGAGGTCCCAGAGCAAGCAAAAAGCAACTGCTGGAGAAGTGCATAAAGCACCAGGGCTCAGTGCCAGCTACTGCTCCCACAGATGGTCAGGCTCCTGGAGACACAACTGGAAACACTGGGGAACATCTCACAGGACAGTGCGTGGAACCCAAACGCTTGTTTCAAAGCAAGGTGCAAGAAACCTTGTCACTGTTTGGGATGACTTAGTTACATGTTAATTTTTTATTCACTTCCCACCACTTTTGGCTTTTACTATATACTACTTAAATAAATCTTTCTCAATTCAGCTATCCTTTCCAGAACTTCTAAAAATTACCTAGTTTTATGTTTGAGTCTCAATTTCTTTTGAGCAAGCTGTATATATTTTTGACTTACAGTTTTCGGGACAGAAGACTTCTTTCATGTTTTGGTGAATATGTTTGTTTTTAACCTGGAACATTTTTTGCATGGAGTTATCTAATGCTAGTGTGCTCTTAATTATGGTTTCTATTTGACATGGATGTGTTCTGTGGCTGAAGAATTCAAAATACTTGACAATTTGTAAGTCATAAAAGCTGTCATTGCTTGTGAGGAATGGCTATGGTATGTGACTTTTTAAATGAGCATGATATGTTTGTTATTTTCATAATTA
The DNA here is from genome assembly GCF_963662255.1 of Cinclus cinclus. Classification (NCBI taxonomy): domain Eukaryota; kingdom Metazoa; phylum Chordata; class Aves; order Passeriformes; family Cinclidae; genus Cinclus; species Cinclus cinclus. The sequence goes on from NC_085048.1 coordinate 9,150,556, forward strand.
AACTGATTGAGTTGCACTGTATATAAGTTGAAATTTATCAAGTCTGAATAATTTCTCTTGTGGAAGTGCTGCATCTCATATATTACTATTTCATTTTAAGACAGGCCAAGTTTGACTTTATGATGCATTGTATAGAAAATCATGTGAAATCAGGATAAAGGTTATTCTTCAGCAGTGATATCCTGGGGTAAATATTCCGTTTGTACAAGTGTTTTCTCTCCACTGCCTAAATGTCTTATTGAGGAAGCAGATGGCATTTAAAATCTTGATTTGATGGGAAGAGCATTAACAGGAAAAAGTTTGAAAGTGAAAGGTAGGCAAATGCATCTTTGTAAGTAATGTTCATATTTCTACTTATATGGATGACTAAAGAGTAGTAGTTCTAGTTCTTGGAAGCCTGTTCATGCAGTATATAGAAATGGAGAATATTTACCTCCTAAAATAGCTCCCAAGTTCCACCTCTGCACTCTCAGTTGTTCTGTACCATTTTGTGTTAGCTGTGGGTAGAACAGCTCGGAGAAGGAAACAGTGGATTCCTGTCTTCAAATTAAAAATGGAAAGACTGAGCTTAATGTAGAATGGCTGGGTGAAATGTCATGTGTTACAGAGAAAACCAGGGAGTGTGTCAGGAGTCCTTTGGTTATTGCAGCTTGTGGGTACATCAGATGAAGTGGTCCCACTGTTCTTGTTCACTGTATAAATTGTCCATTTGATACACTCTTTCCATGAAATGCTTATAAATCTTCTGCAAATTAGACAAATCCGCAGTGTATTACAGTCTTGGGTCTTTTTCTGTTCTGGTCACTATTTACAGCTATTGTTTAAAAGACTTCTGAAACAACATAAATGCTGTTGAAAATTAAGCACAGTTGAGAGTAACTGCTTAAGATGTGCTTCATGGTTCAGATGACTGCAATTTGAGAATCGTTGGCATGTATGAATGATTCAGCTGCCCTGAGGTGTCTAAGGATTGATGTGGTATTCAAATAACTGGAGTAACCTTTAAATCATGGAGGTTAACACTGCATTTACTTACGGTTTCCATTTTTTGACACTTAGTTGCTGAGTGATGGGACATAGGCAGTTCTGGTTTACTATACTGGTAAATCCTTAAAAAGCACAAATGGGCACTGTGTTGCCTGGGAGCCTTTGTGATTAACCTGGTAGTTCTTTATCTATAAAATGAAATAATTGAATTGAACACATTTCAGTTGCAAAGATCAGCCTTAAACATTATTGATCAGACTGCTGTACATGTTAAGTCACAGTTATTTCTGTTAGCTGTAACTTTGTTGTATGAAAAAAATCAGTCCAGGATTTTTTTGTTTCCTCCCCACAAAGTATTCTGACAGACAGCAGCTCAATCAAAAACATACAGAATTACTTTGAAGACATGCGAGATAAACATTCTTCACTCATAAATATTGTAGATGCCAGCTTTCAAGAGCAGGGACTATTAATCTGCATTTACTTGGGTCAGTACAAATCTGGAATAACTCAACTGGAATTGCAAGTTCAATGAAGAATACATTTATTGGTGCTTTACACATGGTGATTTTTCTGTAGAAATTTTTGCTGTTAAAATTCTTGTTGATTTTCATTCCCTTGTGTGCCAGCAGTTCTCATTCACACCCCTTCAAGGCATTTTGAAATGCCAGTAGCAGTTCTAACAGCTCAGACCTCTCAGAATATCTCTTAGCATGAGCAAATGCTTATGAGGACTGGGGAAAAATGAGGTTTTGTTTGCATTTATGGATTTTCTCTTTACCTGCCTAAAATACGCGTCACATTTATCATGGGGTAAAAGTCCCCTTTCCCTGTTGGAAGTATTAAAGATTCTTAGGCTTTGTATAATATTTAATGCAAAGCCTCACTGTTCTTAAACAGTTCTTACCTGACTGTTCTTCAGCTGTTGGCCAAATCCTGAGCAGATTTTTTGTGTTAGGCTCACCTGGCTGATGATGGGAAAGAGCAACAGAATGGCTAAGCTGCTGCCATTTCTCCCCTATCCTTGTTCTGCATTATTAAAGGAGAAAACAGTATAAAGAAAAAAAATGCTGTGATTGTAATAAATATTTTGATTCCTTGATCTCAAAACTCCTAATGGTATTGTATTCCAGGATTAAACATAGTGCAGAACATTATAATCATTTGTACTACAAAAGACACAATTGATTTTGGATTGCTGCTACTTTTTTCTTCAGCCTTGCTAAAAGGCAGATTTCCTCTGTGTAATATCAATCCAAAGAACTTGACAGCTGATGTCAAGATTATGTTTTATTGTCTCTGGGGTCCTTCATGTTTTATATATTTGATGTATGAAAGTGTGATGCAATTGTATAGATGTATGAACATTGTAAATTTCAAATTGTTTTCCTGAACATCAACTTGCACAAATTTGGTCACGTGTTCTGGAGTTTTCACAAAACAGCAGTTTCTTTTCTTAAAGTCTCCTTTAATGGCAAGCTTAGAAAGAGATGCTTAGAAATACCTAATAACTGATAGTGATCTTTTGGGTTTGGGGATTCCCCTTCCCCCCTGCCCCCATCTGTGTAGCCCAGTAAAAATAATGTTTTTCTAAGATCACTAGTTTTATTAAGATTTAAAACCCCCCAAAGACACTTACTACATGTAAGTGAGGGGTGAAGTGAGTGAGATACATTACCTAGAGGGAAAGGCTCCCTTCCTGTGCTCATGCATCATTCCAGGGTGAGCTGTGTTATCACCTCCCATGCACCTGGCTCTGCTCCACGTGGCTGTGGATGCCAGCAGCACTGGGCTCAGGGAACCTCTTGGGAGAGCAATGAACTTGCTGTGGGCTACCTGAGGAGCAAAAGGATGGAAGTAAAAGAAGAAAAATATGAAAATACCCATAGAAAGAGAAGAAGAAGTGCAATAACCCTTGTTTTTATTTCCATGCACTGTTTTCACAGATAGTAATTTGATTATAGGTCTAATTCTTCTCTGTCACTATCAATACTTACACAGCACAGTCTCTGTTATTGCAATCAGACTGATATAGAGGAGTTGACAAAATATGAATGAAGGTGTTTTCATTTTGTAATACACTGGTGTTATTTTGGAATGTCTTTGTCTTAAAAAATGACAGCCTTTTTACACAATACTACTCCTGCTGCCTTTTGGTGTTGATGATATCCAAACTAAGAATTGCCTGATGTGGGAGTTGAAAGACACAAAACAGAGCAGTCCCAACCATGATGGTGAGCTTTGCTGGTGTCTTAAGTGATAATTAAAACATCAGTGTAACTACTCTGGAAAATCAGTGAATAGATCAATAAATAGGAATTATATGTTCTTATGTCCATGTGGAATTTTTATGCATCATATGGAAATTAGGAAAGTTCTGCTTCATCTTCATATGGATTTCCTCATGAATTTACATCAAGAGTGATAGGTAAAAGATAAAGAACAAAAGAAGGAGCAGAGTGTGGAGTTTTGTTTGGCAGTCCAGATATCCCTTTCATATATGTACTTTTATCTTTGGGACAGTATTTCAGTTTTCATTTCAGCAATGGTATATGACAGTTGATATTTTCCATGTTTTACAGTGGATTTTAGAGCAGGGTGGTCTGAATTCCCAGATCAAACCATGTCTATTCAGACACCAGCCTTTTCTGAGAAGTCCTCAAAAGCTGCTAGGACACCAGAAGGGAGGATAGATTCTCCCACAGTTCTAGAGCATTTGAGTTGAAAAGGAAAAAGCTTCTGCACTGGTGTGAAAGTGACAGAGAGAAAATGAAGTTGCAACCAGGAAAATATTTATTTGTTCCAATGTGTTTAAAATAAAATCATCCTTTCTTTTAGGGTCAGGACAGCCTTTTTGTGTAGTAACAATGCCACATACCTATTTTGAAGTGCTAACACTGAGATTTGGAGAGCACACATCTGAATCAGGTGATACATGCTGTAGATATTGTGATATTTTAATTTCACATTTCTGTAACTGGATGGAATAGATAAGCAAGCTGGTTGACCTCTGATGGAAAAAGATGTTTTCATGTGTGTTGGACTTCAGGTTTTGCAATTTTGAAGTAATTCTGTGAAATGCTTCCCATGAGTGCCATTGGTCAGTTGAATTAAACAAGTTGAATAGCATAACCCATAACATTGGGGGAATAAAAACTGGAAATGTACTAGAGAGAATAAATTAACAAATTGCTGTGTAACGCTGTTTAGTTTGTTTTGAAGCAGAATGCTTGCTGTTGGAAGGTTATTATTGACTGTGCTTGTATGTTTTGTTTTTTGGCAGGTAACCCTGGACTGGCAGGTTATTACAGGACCTTTATACAGGCCCTTTATTGTGGACTGAACCAGCAGTATCCTGTCTGGGTTGTGAGCCATGCTGGACACTGTAAACCTCCGAGTGGGATGGAAATGATAGAAGGTACAATACAGTAACTTGTGCATAAGATTTTTTGTACCCTTCTAATTTCAATGGCAAAACTTGTGCCTATTGAAAACAGATTGACATAAGTTTTAAATGTATCCATTGTATTTCCACAGAACAATTTTCACAGTTGTATGAGAAGAGAAGTTAATAAAGTATTTTAGGTAAATTAGATTTGCCAGACAAATATGTGCCATTAAGAAAATAAGAGAGTTTATTGTTGGCAGTCGTTAGAGACACATTACAGTGAAGAAGGTCTAGAATGTGTTTATGTTGAAAGGAGTAGATTAGAAAAGTACATTTTTTAAATTAAATGTCCAATTCAGAGATTGAGTACGTTAGGAGAGATTTAATTATCTCTGAATTTAAAAATAGCTGTACTAAATCAGTGGATTTCCTGGAAGCAAGTACGTCTTTCTGAGGCTGGTGTATGGGGGATGTTTGCAGGGGAGAGGTTGCTTGTGTGTCTGTTAGGAGTCTTTTGACATGCAGATCTCCAGCTAGGGATGGTGCTCCAAGCATTGTTAGATGCGGGGAACCAGCATTGAATCCTGTCCTGAAAGCTTATTAATGTCAGAAAACCTCTGGACTTGGTCAAGCTGCTGTGATATAGCAGTAAATCAGCATTTATGATATTTTCTTCCTATATCACACTGTGGAAACACCCCACTTTGGAGACCACTGATTTAGAGTGTGCAAGCATTTAAATTGTGCACTTGACTTATGGCCTGTAAAGGGGTCTAAAGCAAACTACATAGGAATAATATGCCTGATTACATTTAGTTCAAGCAGATTTTGAAAGTCTCATAAAGACTAAAGCAAGTTTTCCAACAGCAGCCATCAATCACAGACTACTTCTTGATTGACTGGAGGGATATCACTTAGCAATTTGGAAACTGAACAAAGCTACACCCTTCATTTCTACTTCTGTATGATATCCTTCTATTCAGAGAACTCTTGTAAGCTCTGCTCCACAGAGACACAAAGTATTAATTGAACATTTCACTGCTGTAATTCTGCTCCCAGCAATCAACACGCTCTGCAAAACTATTTGAAACTTAATTTTACTGAGTGAATGCAATACAGAAGTTGTACCTCAGTTTTAATGTCCTTATCTTCCTCCTCAGGTTTTAAAAAGACATTTGTTTTGAGCACTGCTGTTAAATGTAAAACAGGCCACATCAATCCTTAGCTATAGGCAAAATTAGGAGAACAGTTTTCTAGTTCTGTCTTACTTTGTTTAAAATTAGGATAAAACATACGCATAGACAGTAGGTGTGCACACATAGCCATGTTTTAAAGTGGTTTAATTCTGTGGACATCTGCTGTGGCTTGATGAGAAATAAGAAATAGAACATCTCAGGCAGAAATAAGTTAGAATCATGGAATTGTTACGTTTGGAAAAGACCACCAAAATCAAGTCCAAGGCACCAAATACCACCATACCCACTCAACCATATCATGTTCCACATCTGCTTTTTTCTTGAACATTTCCCAAGATGGTGAGTCCACCTCTTGCTTGGGTAGCCTGTTCCATTGCTTAACCACTCTCAGTGAAGATTTCTTCAGTGAAGAAAATTTTCCTAGTTTACAACCTGAACCTTACTTGGCACAGCTCAAGGTCATTTCCCTTTATTTTATCTTGTTACCTGGAAGAGACCAACCCCTGCATGGCTGCAGCCTCTTTTCAGGTAGTGGTATAGAGCAATAAGTTCCTCCCTGAACGTTTTTTTTCCAAGCTGAACACCCCCATTTTCCTAAGCTGCTCCTCATCAGACTTGTCTTCCACACCCTTCCCCAGCTCACTGCCTTTCTCTGGACACACTCCAACACCTCAGTGTCCTTCAAGAAGATATAAGGCTTGCTTTTGTTTGTCCTTATGGCTGCCAATAAACTACTTTTGGTAGTAAAGTAAGACTGAGAGTTAAGAAAAATTAAATCAGAATTAAATTATTAATTTATTTGCCCTAATAGTCTGTGTTTGCCGAGTGCTAGAGAAATATGGAATCCTGTGATTCATATGTTAATGAACTAAAGAGACACAATTGTTGTATTAAAATATCAAACAACTAGTAAGTCAGCATTCATGACTTAATGATACAATATTTGGTCAAATGATAAAGTATATTCAAGATGAATCTCTAGAACTTTATAAACTCTATGGATGAGTATTGAGCTATACACAGTCAAATCAGCAAGGCATGTTTTTACTTCTGAATGACAGGAAATTTTTACTTCTGAATGACAGGAATATTCTTAATAGTCAATTTACAAAATAAATTCCTAGTATGATCTTTTATGTTCTGTGGAATTTAGAAGACAGCAGTGTGTCCTTAAAATCTGCTAAACTAGCTTTAGTTTATCTTGGTGAATAAAGACAGGCAATGATTTATTTCTAGTCCATCAAAAGAGTGTTTCCACTGCTTTCTCTTTACACAGGGGGAGTAGGGCCTTCAGACCATTTTGAAACTTAATTATATCCTAAGAAACAGTATGGGAAAAGCAGAGAAGTGGTGAAGGAATAATAAATTATCTGTGAAGACATTGATTATGTGAACCCTTAATGTTAATGTACCATCACTGTGAATTTTTGAACTGAAATTAAGTTGTGCATTAAAAAAAAATAAATAGCTTTACAGGAAAATTTGAAAGTAGTATGTGGCTTAAATTTATTTGATATATTGCTTTTTGGCTCTTGTTACAATTCATGTGAATGGAGTTTGCTTTTGCAGCCCTCTGGCTTCTAATGAAACTGCAGAATTGGCTATGAGTGAGAATCTGCCTCTAGCACAAGTGATATAAATCCAGCAAAAATGACTGAAATTGTTTGGGTAAAATTGAATTTATGCTTCAGCAAGTTAATAATCTTGTTAATTGCTGGCTAGTTGTCCACCAAATGACAGATAGAAGTGTGGGCATGATTAGCAGATAGGAGCCATAAGTTTTTAACATCATGGTATGCTGTGCTCGCAGGAAAGAGCCTAAAATAGTAGAGCAAGACAAGAGTGTGGTGTTCTACATATGACTTATTGAGGACAGTGGTTCCCAAACTCTGATCTGGCTGATCAGATGCAATTGGCACTTCAGCTGCTTTCCACTTGCTAAGTAGAATGAATAGTAACTAAGAATAGTTTTGCAATAACACTTCTGTGTAAGCATTTGCTGCAGTGCCTCTGAGATGTTGTGCCACCATGAACATGTGGTGCTGGCAGGGAGTAGGATTGTGGTCTGCCCTGCTGCAAACAGGAGAGGAGGAGGTCATGGAAGTTTGGTGTGCCAAGAAATGGGTTCCTAAAAATAGGGACTTGTCCTTTTTGTTGTGTATCACAGAATTATGGAATGGCCGGGGTTGGAATGCAGCTTAAACATAATTTAGTTCCAACCCCCCTGCCTTCCACTAGACACCTTTCACTAGACCAGGTTGCTCACAGCTCTATCCAGCCTTAAACATTTCCAGGGACAGAAGTTACACAGACACAGGGACTCTATATGCATTTGGTGGTTTATGCTGGCTTGTGACTCATTTATTTTTAGTAGAATAGATGTTTTTAGCAATTGCTGATGATGGAAAATACCTACATTACTGAATCAGCTGGATCGGAGATACTGGCAGTCTCTTTAGTCTGTAGCTCAGAATTAATCTCTGTCATACTCAGAAGTTTTTTGACCAGCAAATCCTTATCTGTGCTTCAGCCCTGTTATAACAGTAGATATGTGGCCACATTGAGGTACACAGTGATACCTGTGTTTAAAAAGCATTGATGTCTTGCATGTTTATATATACATGTATGCATAAGGAGAAAAGCAGTAGGAAGGCAACTGGGCTAGCATCTCACATGCATACTGGCATACTGTGCTGGCATACTTTAAGCTGATGCATATACACATTTAATTCACATTAATTTCTATTTCAACAATATTTTCTGCTTCCTAGGCATATAAATTAAAATATCTGAGGGTCATTGAAAGATTAATTATCTTTAATATAAGTTCCTTTGGGGTTTAGTCATTTATATTTCTGTATTACAGACCCAGAGAACTCTGTAGTCATGTTTACAGCCCAGGACACATTAAAATTCTGCTTACCTTTAGTGCATATTTATATGACACAATGTCTCCCAGTATCACACAGTAGATACAATAAAAACCCCAAGTTTTGAGCATGCCATGCCAGTAGAACTCTACTGGTTTCACAACTATTTCATACCAAGTGTAGTTTTTTTAATGTATAGAGAGGGGGAGGTTCCTGTTCAGGGAGCTGGCTTTGGCACTGATTAATCATGTGGAGCTCTTCACATGGTGTTTGTCATCAGGGAGGGATCCCAGGTTGGGGTATGCACAGAGGGACTGGTTCTTCTCACAGATTGTACAGGAACTGTCAGCTCACTGCTGTGCAGCCCTGCTGCCCCTCCTGTCCAGCAACTGCTGCTGCCCCAAAACCTTATTCCTTCCTTGTCCTGGAAAAGGCAGCCTAAGGAAGGAAGCATGTGTGCATGTGTAAAAGTTACTATAAGCCATTTAAATGTTGAGCTTTTTGTCCTTGCCTGGTAAGATCTGAATTTAATGTATGGCTTTAATGCTAAGTGTCTATTTTAAGGAAACAAATGGTCATTTCATGTTATGAACCCACTGGAATGCTTGAAATCTAGATGTGTGAAAAGTAAGCAGCCCTAGGGATGCTGCACTACTCCATTTACTTCTTTCCTTTAAACCACATTCACTTAATTATTCATGGAGGTCCCATAATCATGTCCATAATTATGCAAATGCATCCTTAGAGTGAAATCCTGGCATTTGGCATTGACTTTATCAGTCCTGCTTAATTTTAAGCATGTGTTTAAACGTCTTGTTCCATTCGAAATCAGAACTAAGAAAAATAAAATTTTGCCATATATGAAGTATTTCTAAGTTGCTCTGTTGTTTTCTTTTCTAGCCATTCAAGATGTTAACATTTTTAAGTGTTTATATTATCATGCCTTAGCAGCCATGTATTTATTTGTAAAGATCTCTTAAACACTATTAAGCTTGTTTTGTTACCACTTAATGTACCTCTATATCCCATAGAGTTTGATGTAGTAGTGAGTAATTTTTGCTGACATAACAAGGAATAGGACTTTGTCTTTACATTTCTTACAGCTATATGAAAAATAGGTTCTTTACTTTAAGGTTTTCCACTAAGACTGTTGACATAATATCTGTTGGAATATTATTTAAAAATGTCCATGTGGAGAGCTTTTTAATCCATTCTAGTATTTTATTCAACTAATTCCTTGGTTAAGAGATCCAGAACCCATACCTATAAATAAAGAGTAATATAATTCTATTTTTAAAGATTTTTGAAAACAGATGCAATCTTCTGGATCTTTATCCAGGAAACAAGATGTTAAAAAAAAAAAAAAAGGCAAGAATTCATCTATGAGCACAATGTCTTTGCTGCATTCCAGGAAATTTTGGACGTAGGTTTTAAAAATTTTTATGCGTTATTTTCTGTATTTCATCCCGTGACATAGGTATGTTCTACAGCTGATACCACCATTTCTGTTTAGATGCACGTGGCTTTTAGTGGGGGGTTCAAGAATGTGAACCTGGCGCAGTGGTACCAGTTGCACCTTCTGGGTGTCTGTCTGAAGGCAGGTCACAGTTCCCTGGGATGAGCAGTGCTATGATATTTCAGAGTAGCGTGTTTAAATGCTTACCATACTGTTAAAAGGAAAGTAAAACCTAATGTAATTTGAAATAAAAACATAAGTATTGAGACAATCAGGTTATTTTCTCCAGGGAGAACACTTGGGATTCTTTTAATGCAACCCAATTTGAAAGATATTGTTGCATCTGCTAACAGAGTGACAATGAAGTAACTCCACAGCAGGGAATGATCCTCATGTCTGAAGGTGTAAGTGGTCTGGATTTGTTTTTATAGTTGAAAGTTTATTCATTACACAGGTTGGCTATAGGAAGAAAGCTTGTCAATAGTTTCATGTAGCAATTTTAATTTATAATAGGGACCTTTGATTTAATTTTTGATACCCACAAAACTTGCAACAAATGGTGGAGATTCTGATGGGATCAGTCCAGTGTTTAATGACATTTTTATTTTTAATTGATAGTGATCTATAGCTGTAAGAGTGAGAAACTATCAGTAGTGCACAACATCATTCCAGATTCTAAAAATAATCAGATTTGGAACGTGGACTCTTTCTGGTTTTATGTCAGTTTTAGGAATTTCCCTTCCTTTGAGGAGCAATGGAGGCATTTCAGGGAAGTACAGGAAACTCTAAGGCAGAGGAAGTAACTGCAAATGGCCTCATTCTTAAATAATCAGTAATGAGTTACTATTATCTCTAGTGTATCTTAAATCTGTAAGATCTGAGTAGAGGCAGAATGTTTGGAGGAATGATAAAGAAAAAAATGATGCGGTACTGTGGATTCATGTTGAATGAGGGAGTCTCATTGACACTTGCTGGATGACATTTCTTTTTTTCTAGTTTTGCTACCACATGGCACTATTGTCTTTCTTTAAGACAGACAAAGTTAAGATATTCTTACTTTTCTAAAGGCTGAATTTGAGGTTTTTTTCAATTAATACATAGATTCATATATTATCTAATTTAATACAGTTACTGAATTACTGGTGTGGTCAGGTGACTACTTCATTGCCAAATAATTCCCTATTGGGTTAAACGTTGTAGCAGATAATTAAAATGCTCAGGGGTTGCCACTGTAGTGTTACTTTTTTCAGAACAGAACTGTGGTTTCAAGCATATTGCTGCTGAGTTCGCTGTCAGATACTCCACTGACTTCTGTGCTATGGATTTGGGGGATTTTTCAGTTAATCACAAAGAGGGTAATATCAGTGTTCCTGAATACACTTCTGCATGAAATCACTTATTCATATTTGGAGCTGTTTATGTCTAGAGTGCAGGTAAAACTCAGTTGATGCCTTTATATAAATTATGCCGTAAAGCCTCGGGCAGTTTCAAAATGTTTGTATTGGGCTGTCGCTTCAATGTCTGCTAATGTAAATGAGTGAGGAAACCAAACTTCTTGCAAGCATGACTCTAGAATTGCTTGTGGTGAACTGGCTGACTTTCCATGTAGGACCCCTCACATGTGCAAAATGAAGACCAAAAACCTCTTATTTAACCCCTGCCATGGGCAGAGACACCTTCCATGAGATAAGGCTGCTTAAAGCCCAATCCAGCCTGTCCTTGAGGGATGGGGCATGCACAACTTCTTGGAGCAACCTGTTCTAGTGTCTCATCAACCTCACAGCAAAGAATTTCTTCCTTATACCTAAACGAAACCTGCACCCTTCCAGTTTAAAACCCATTCCCTTTGTCCTATCACTCCATGCCCTTGTAAATGTTCCTCTCCAGCTTGCTTGTAGCCCCTTTAAGTACTCAGTTCTGTACTGGTGGCACTTCAGTCTCTTTTTCACCCATCAGGTAAAACTCCAAGTAGAATAAAGCCATCACAGTAGTGCCTTGGGCAGGTTGTCGTAGTTGTATGCTGGGCAGTTCAGGTGGATGGCTAAGAAAGAAACCTTCAGCATTTTCTTGAGGAAGGTTAAAAAAGAAACCGCTATCTTGGTAACAGAGAATTAATTTTTAAACAGTGTAACAGAACACTGGAGAAGAAAAAGATATAAATCAGAATTTAAAGTAGTCATTTCACAAAAATGTGTTTTCTCCCCATAGATATAAAATTTGCACTGCACAGCATATGCAAATATTTACTTAAAACATCAGCAACTGATAAAGAAACCTGCTAGATTTATACAAAGTACAAGGTGAAATTCTATTTGCTCTCCTCAGTTTTACCACTGATTTTCATAAATTCAGACTTTTACATGGGCTGTTTTGTCCATTTTCTCTTTTGCCAGTGGGGTTCAGTGCTGGGAGTCAGTGAGCCGTGGTTGGTTCCCTTTGCTGCCAGGTCACGCTCCCTGTGTGAAGAGGAGCCCAGGCAGAGATCACAAGGCTTTTCAAGGCAGGTAGCATTGGGACTGTTGACTGAGTCCTGTCAGTAGCACTGCATTGCAGAATATTTTGCAGACATGCTGTGCTACAGCTCTCAGCACTGTTAGCAGGGAGTCGTGTTCTCTGCTGGCATAAACTGATGTAGCTCTTTGCAGTCAGTGCTGTGCCTCCAGTTTACAGCAGCAGGAAATATAAGATAATAATTTTGAAGGCTTCCTAAAATCAGTGAGTTTTGAGGGATACGGATGAAAGATGGGAAAACGTTATGCATGCCTAAGTGGATTATTTACTTCTTAAAAAAGGATGCTGTTGTTACATAATTTGGATCTGGGTGTTAAAATTAACATTTCTATGGAAGAGTGAACATAGAAACATACGCTTCTCTTTATACTTCTATTGAAACATTGTCATCAAAAATGAATATACACAAAGCCAAAGAAAAAGGACTAAGTTTACTGAATGCCATCCTTATGCCCCTTATAGGAGCTGGTGAAACAGGAAGTGCTTTAGTGTTATTTTGGTATTATTCTGAAGAGTTATATTTAACTGAACATGATATCGCAGTACTGAATTGATATTCAGTATTGATTGATATAAATCAATTAACTTGATATCACAGTACTGAATGCAATTTTGGGATGGATTTTCAAGAAAAATTGGGACTGGTCTAGCAGATTAAACATTACAGCTTGAATTCAATAGAAGTATCAAACACTTCAGAAAATGTTATCCATCAATCTGCCCAATCACTGTGAAGTACAGATTCTGTATTGTAACTTGGGCTGTTGTATAACTGCCCCTCTCAACTCCCTGCTTTTTCCCTTTTCCTTCTCATCATCATGGTGTGCACCATCACATTTTCTTACTTTGAAAATAATTCTTTTTATTTCCTCTCTGTGAAATAACATGGGTTATCTTCCTTGGCCAGCTGTCTTACTCTGCTCCAAACTCCGGCTCTCCCTTGTTTGCTCTCAGTCCTTCTTTCTCTATTTGTATCTGTTTAAACTTCCCAGAGTTTTGAAGTGGTGTTTTCAATAGGTGTGACTGTTGGACTTGCCTACTGTGGTGCAGCACCTCATTTGTCATAACCAACGGAATCAATGCCTGTGAAGTGATACTCATCTATTTTTGTTCCATTCAATACTCAAACAATTTCTACTGTCCTTTCCTTACCATCTATGCTACATCTACCCATTCTTGGTGATGTGCAGAATATCATTATTCAGATGTTTTTCCACTGTTAATCTGTATAAAAGCAAGTTCTGTTGAAGTATGCAGTTTTGTTTGTGTGGGTGAGTGGGGGCATTGACACAGCCTTGCACTCGCCTTCAGTGTGTCCAGAAACAAGAAACATAGCATGGACAATCACCTTCCCATGGACCTATTTGCTTTTTCCTCCTTGGGTTGATTTTATGTTGGAAATTCTGCTCCTATACTGTGATGGGTCTCTAGCTTGTACCCTGCAAAGTGTGGGGGTTTTTTGTAAGCTTTTTTTGCTGTTTGTTTTCTTTCTTTATAATATGATGCTGGGAATTCTTACAGATTGCACTTCCTGCAGTTATTCAACTTAATGACTGCAAAATGCAGTCATTCAAATACAGAAAACTTTACCATATACATTATATAAAACACCGGGATAACATTTGCTTTATGCCCATTAAAGTGCTTGGAATGGAGACACTGGTGTAGAACTGCATAATAAAACACTTTTTAGTGGTGTTTCCCTTGCCAGAATTGGAGACACCCAGCAAAATTCTCCTTCAAAGTTTGACTGTTATCTCATAATCACTTGATAATAGTTAGTCTGAACAGAGGGAAGCTAGACTGGGAATGTAAAATAAAACAAGTTTCTAAGTGATAATTTTAAAAGTCAGGGTGCTCCTGTATGCTTTTAATAAAAATCTGAGGTTTAGTACTTGTCATGTTTATTAGTTCATTGTGTCAGACTACACTTGTACTAATTTAATTAGAATACAGCTTCCTTTGAAAAACATATTAGGTGTTAAACAAGTGTCCCAGCAATAGGTGTATAGAAAGCAAAGGAAATCAGTAGTTCAATTTGTAAAATAAGGCCTTGTTATTTTTCTGGCAAAGAAAATAATACATACGACCACTTCAGTATCTTGAGTAAATGGTAATTTATTTGTGGAGGATACCTTTACAAAAAGTAATTTGTCCAGTAAACACTAATGAGTGGTATGTTTGTCTTAAAAGTTGCACGAACAGTTCCTGAGGGTGCTAGGGCCAGACTAAGGTCTAAGGGTTAATCTAAAACACAACGCTTTAAGACCTGGTTCTTGGTGTCAGGAGGAGTTCTTCAGTATTTATTTAACATTCTTTCAGGGTTTCATTCCTATTTCTTGGGCATTTTATTGCTTGCTGATAAAAATTATCCGTGGATCACTAATCAAATGAAAGATTGAGTGAAGCATTCAGGCTTTGAGCAATATATCTTTAGGGGATGCCCATACTAGACCCAGCAATCTTAAGTCTCAATTTTTAAGCTTACAGTTCTTGTTGAACACTTTCAAATGGTATGGTTAATTTTGAGGAATTATTCTCTTTTGCTGTGAGAAAAAAAAACAATCACATAATTTCTTTAATTTCCAGAATTTGACTTCATATTATGCACACCATATTAACAGCTAATCTAAGTAATTCAGTTGTCATTTCTGCCTGTCACTACATGAAGGAAAAGATAAAAACTTTCCAGGTGTTGCTTCATCTAAACACAAGTTACTCAGTCAAAACTACTGCACCTCCCACCAGTGTGTGTGTATGTGTTTGTGGCAGAAAAAGGAGGTGGTATGTAAAGTATAAAACACTTGGCCCAGTATGTTGCTTTTTCTTGGGGAGTTTGGTGGAGATGCAGATGAATTTATGTGTTCCTGAGGTACCCCACTAGTTCAGTGTCCAGACATTTACTTGTCCTTACCCTGCAAAAGGTCCAGTTCTGAAAATTCTTGACCACACGAGTTTATAGAAGTGAATGATGGAAGTTTGTCCTTAGATATCCTGCTACCACTTCTTAGACTCAATGGTCCATGAAAGAGAAAGATACAGTTCAGGTAGACCTGTGGGTTTTACTTCCCTTTCCTTCATTATATGTAATTGCAGGTCACCTTTCCTCGTGATTCCTTATTGTTCATGAATAATTTGGAGGCCTTGTTTATGATCTGATCTTCAAAGTCACTCCATGACAAGTGGACAAGTGTTCATAGGTGCTGAGCTCAAATACTCAGTCACCTGTTGTGACCAGGGCAGTTCGGAGGTTGGACATGTAAAATTGTGAAACTTGGGAAGTACAGAGGCATGCAGAAATTTGAAGGTTGTGTTAGAAAGTCAGGCCTCTGGTATCTTTTTGAATCTTCCAGTAAAAAGAAGTTTATGACTCAGCAGACTTTTTCATGAAAGCCTAACTTTTATGAATTGGCAGTCTGCTCATATAACTGCTATGCTTTTTTTCTGCATAAGAATTTCCTTTGCATACACAGCAGAAAAATAAACAAACACAGTTCTCTGTTATTTTCCTGAAAACTAAAGTCCTCTTTCCTAGCAAGATTAGCTTGTCAACTAATCTTAGAGCAAACACTTTATTTAAATCTATCATTATTTTCTACCTGTAGTTTTAGCAGAGGTTAGAAAAAGAGATTCATTAAAGTGACGGTGCATTTGTTTTACCAAAAACACATCAGAAAATTAATACTTTGCCAAGAAAAGAAAAAAAAAGTAATCCAGTATTTCTTTTAATACACCAGTTAAAGAAAGTCTTAAAATCATGCCTTGGCCTAGATGGGATGTTTGTAGCATAAGGTACAAGTCGTATAATTTCTACTATCTGAAAACTGCTTAAATGAGTTCTCCTTCAGCCATGGCATGTATTCCACACCTGAGGTGAAGTCGCTCTGGTCCCTTCTTTGATGTAGAGCCATTGGAGTGCTGACTGCCAGTGTGTTTCTGCAAGTCTGTTTGCTTATACAAAGAGCCCATTTAAGCTTCTCCACCCAAGAAATTAATGTTGATTTTGGATAATCCCAGGGCAATTTTATTCTGTAAAATAAATAAATAAATATTTCAGACTTGTGACGCAGCCCAGCTCTCGCACATTTTGGACTATTAGAAGTGTAGCATTTGTGTTGGGGAAACATGAAGTGACACAAGGCAGTTTTTTATTTATCCAGATGTCAAATAGGATGCCTGTTTCAGTACAGGGTTAGGTGATGCTGGCGCTTCACCTGAGGAGTGTGGGCTTGGTCCATGATGAGAGTTTTGCACGGGGGTTACCAGACCCCGCACTGCGTGTCCATTCCCCAGTGCGGCTTCTCTAGGAATAGTGCCAAGGTGATTGGGTTTGGCAATAAACCACTATTTCAGAACAAAAGCAAAAGTTGGATTAAACAGCTGAAACAATTCTCTGGGGTCAGCCTTGGCTGTCAGGACTCACTTGCAGCCTCAGAGAGGTTCTCTGTGTGTGCAGCACAGGCCAGCAGCCAAGGGAATCAGCATCCTTGCTCTGAGTGTGTGAGCAGGGCTGCACTGAGGATGATTTGGCCCACAGTAGAATGAGTGTCCGTGATCATCATCAATGACAACTGACCCATGCAATTAAGAATCGCTTCTGCAGGCTCAACTCTCCCTGGCTCCCTTAAGGAAACACTGGTGCACAGGTGTGAGTTGAGTGTTTTCATGTCTGGCCAAATGCAAGGAGGAAAATGCCATTGTTTTCACTTTGTTCTCAATCCCCAGCCACATCCTTCCTCAGGGTTCTTGCTCTGGCAACACAGCTGGTTCTGAACAGGCACATTTCTACTGAAGTCAGTATCTTTTGGTATGTTGGCCAAAATGTCTACATTGCTATTTATTGGGTAAATAAACATTGAAATAGATATTCAGTATCTTAACTAATTAACTGTATTTGTCTAACATAGTTGTCAAAACTTCGAAAATATTTAGATGGGCCTATATGGCCTCTGCTGTGCTATTTATTAATTTCATGGCAGCAGTTTTCTGCAGCTCTTTTAGGAGCTGCTGAATTCATGTATGGGAAAGCCATTAGCCTCATGAGACTGAATAATAAAAGTAAAAATTTGTCTTGTTTCCTGCTTGGTTTCTGGGGTCTTGTGAACCATGAAAAGTTCTCTTGAAGATTTATACATATACTTTTCCTCTTTTTTCCTTGCTCTAACTGGAAAATAAACTGAAAACACTATTCTCAAGAATTGAAATTAAATGTAAAACATTAAAAGATGTGGTGATAAACTACTGAGATGGCAGTGCCTGAGTAAAACAGTACGGAAATGATAGCAAATCTTTACAAGGGACAATTGACTCACAACTCAACATTATATATGTTAACAACACGTGTATTACAATGTATGTTGTAATACATAGAACTTACTCTTTCAGTTGTTGCTGTATCCAATGGGCCTTCATGTTTCTACTATGCTGGCATTTTTTGTGTTACATATACCTGTAATTAGACTTGGAATGTAGACAACTTATTCCTGCATGAGGCTGAGCTGCTGTAATTTAACGTAGGAAAGGCAGCTTTTGCTAAAAGTAGAAACTAAATTTAAAAACAATGTTTTTGCCTTAGGCTTTTACTTAGGGTTTTGGGAAATAGAACAAACTCTTTGTTTTCCGTTACATGTAGACAGCCTAATTAAAAAATATCACTTCTCATAAAATTTTGCATTCCTTGGATGTGTTTTGGTAAATCCTTTTTTGTTTTGAGTAAATTGCTCTAAATTATGCTGGGATATGATCATCAGTAGTTTTAGCAGAAATACTAGTTTAACTGAACAACAGCTTTGTTGGGACTTCGGTGGTAATTATTTAAACTCAGAGAAGGTCCATCTTGAGCAATTATTCTGCTTCTAAAGTTTATGTTTCATACAGATGATCAAAAAGATGATGTAGTGCCAGCCCACTTGGGCTACCAATTAGTTCTGTCACTATCAAACTCCCAATAACTTCACTACAGCAATGTAGTAATCTTTAGTATTTGAGGTTACTGTCCAGTTGCCATGAAATTTACTGTGTACGAATTAAAGCACTGACAGCCATAATTTGATAAATTCTATTCACAGTCATAGGCAGTTAACTCATAGATACCTCTTTCCTCAAGCAGGTGCAGAACAATCTGAAACACAACTATGATTCTGACTTTCTTGTGCAGTAGTTTTTCAATGCATTTCAGTCTTTTTAATGTGTTTATCTTTACAGTGTTTTTGCCTGATGAACAGTTTCTTCCACATCTATTTTTCACACAGGGGACTGTTGTAGAGCTCATCAAAAGACACGAAGTGGGAAGTTAAACACCTCAGTGGGCAGTTAAGGCTATGTGTGCACTCTGTTAGCTGCTCTGAGTTGTTAGAGGTGGGTGGCTTTCGCTAGGAGCCATCTCTAGGACCCTGGCTAAGTAATGAGCTGGCCCCCATTGTGTGTCCAAACTGTGCTGCCAGGAGATTTACTTCAGGCTAAAACTGCACTGCAAGTCAGCGTGTAAGGAGAATAAAAGACCAGGGGTTTAATCTCTAGTATGAAACTGAATCCTGAGGTAATAGCACAGATTTAAGTTATTAAGTGATATTAGTACCACTGGATCTCATCTAGATAAGCTAGGGGCATGCATTCCTTCATTCTTTGTCTCTTTTCTTTTATTCTTCTTTTTTAGTATTTCTTCTTGCAGTCATGGCAGTAGAGTAGTCCAGCATAAACTGGAGTGTCGTATCCTTAATTTAGTGTTTAGTTTAGTGGGCAAAGCACTTTCCTAGCAGATGAAAGAGCTCAGAACCCTCTTAAACTGAGGAACTTCAGGTACACATCACCCTTGTAATAAGCAAGTTAAAGGTGCCTGAATTGCTGTATATTCTTACCAACACCAGTTTAGTTTGTCTTGTTGACTGGCCAGGAAGCAAGGAGCCAAGTCCTCATCATGAGGGATTGCCCAAGCTCCTTCAGAAGGTCCCTGGCAAAACACGGATGAAATTGTACAGAACCATAAAGGTCTAACTTGATTTTCCTCTTTGCAGCTGAATTGACAGTAATAAGGACCTGCATTAACAAGGGTATTTATGTAGGTGCCAGTGTTTTGTGTTGACACATAGGCATTTCCTGTTTTTCCTCATTCCGTGGGACATTCTTGTGCATCTTTAAGACAAGAGATTTTGAATATCTGAAGGTTGCTAGTGCATGATGACATGTGTGGTAGCTTGTCTTCTGTGACAAGGGACTCCTTCCTGGGCAGTATTATTGTTGTAGATCCTGATCTCTCAATGTAAAGTTGGATTGATTTAAGCTGATCCAATGCCCTGAGTTTGGTCTTGTTCTGAATAGAGATCAAAATAGTATGATGTCCTATGAAATCTCCATGTGTTTATATATTTTGTGCTGGTTCCCAGGCTACACATAAGCTTTACATCCTGTGCATGTGATTTATCAGTCAGGATTTTCCAGTGGTGGTAACTGAAAATTAAATTTTGAAGTCTGATGACAGGGTTTTTTGTGTTTGTTTTATTTGGGTTTTTTCAAATTAATGTTTTTTATTTCAGTCTTTTACAAAGAAGTGGGGGGAAAAGAAAGACATGCCTGAAATTTGTTTCACTGAACCAAAGGACTTATTTTCTATTATGTTTCAGACACAGATATTAAGGAGCTAGAGGATGTTTTTGGACTTAATGGACAAGTAGAGCATAAGCTGAACTTCCTCAAAAAGAATGTATCAAAAGATATAAAGCTGGTGCTGATTGCTCATTCTATTGGTTGCTACATCACCCTGGAGATGATGAAACGAGCATCAGAACTTCAGGTACATGAACCTTCTTGAATGGGAGTTGCTTTATTAGCAAAGCAGTGCACGTGCTCAGCCTATGGGTAATGCTATGTATTTCCTGTAGAAATTCTATTCTGTTATACACAAACTGAAAAAAATGGCTTGGTCCTATTAACATAATAAAGCAGACTGATGTCATTCTGAGTCTGAATTTAGATCCTTAATACCCTTGGAATATAAATAACAATGGTGAGAAATATATCTATTACTTCCTTGTTCTCATCTTTAAATAATTTATAAGGAAATCACTAGATATTTGACAATTATGTTATGTGTTACACCAAAAAATAAGACAGGTTGTGATTTTTATAGTGGTTTCTTATCTTGAGGCAAACAAATTGCTAGTTAGACATGGAAAAATGTAAGGGAATGAATAGTAATATAAATCGTGAGAAGTACTACTATGAAAGACATTGATTTTAAAATTTAATACAAATATCACTGCTTCTGCATCTCAGTCTTGGTTTGTGTAACTCAATGAGAGCGAGAGCTGTTACTGCATGTTCTGTATATCTGAACTTTTTTTCTTTTTCACTGTGAAGCAGTAAAAAGGCTGAAGCAGGACCATATCTTTGCCCTCTGTAAAAGGCAAACTGCTTAGTAATAAGTCAAGTCTATTAGTGGCTGATAAATGGAGAATAAGGAAGTTTTAGTCTTTAACATTCACTCTACTAAATCACTGTTTCTTCCTTTACTTTATAAAACCTTAAGTGGAAGGAAATGCCATGTTAGTGGTGACATGAAGTCTGGGGTTAATATATGCATGTGGTTAATAAATGTAATGTATGTGGTTAATATATGCACATCCACTGTTTCATGACCATTTCCACTGCACATCTAACTTTTTCTTCCTTTAAAGGAAAAAGGAACTAAAAATGTGAAACATGAGGATAACCTGATATATTTCTACAGCCATATTTCATTCGTGATTATAAACAAGAACATTTTTTGAGAGAAATCTTACATATTTTCAGAAAGGAGCAGACTAGAAAATATGTGCATTAATTTGTCCAAAAGTGCCAATTTTTGGGGGGGTTAAAATCTGTAGTCTTTATTGCTCAAATGATTTTATCTGCTTTCACTTAAACTGTAAGTTCTTGATAACATTTTTATACCTGGCTCACTGGATGCTGGCAGCTTTTTGTCAGTATTTTGAAACGTTGGGATCTTTGGGACACTCTTAGACTTCATATGGTGTACTGTGTGCATAAAGTTAATACATGACAAACTACATTTAAGATGCATTCAACAATAGAAAATATTTGTGCAAGCCAGGGTATTGTGCAATCTTTGTCCCTTTGCCAAAAATAAGTTAACTCTTAGGTTTTATAACATATGAAGTGTGATAATAAGAAACTTGTGTTTCCATCTCTCCCTTTATTTTTACTGGAATATTTGATTCCCACAAGATTTTGAGCACATGTGTGTATTTTAGTAGCTAGAGCATTTGATTTTAGATTTGTGTAGTTCTTGGTGATATTTTTTCATTATATGAACTTTGGGTTTGGTCTTAAAATTCTCTGCTTTAAGAGCTTTTCATTATTTACAGTTTATTATTCTGAGCTAGAGGTTAATTTGTTGTATTTTTTATTGAAATAATCCAGTAAACATTTATATTTGGAATATGTGTTTAGCAGATTTGATTTTTAGAATCACAGAGACATAGAATTGTTAGGTTTGGGAAAGATCTCTAAGGTTATTGAGTCCAATTGTTGATGCAGCACTGCTGTGTTCAGCACTAAACTGTGTCCCCACAGTGCCACATCCATATGTTTCCTGAACACTTCCAGAGATGGTGATTCAACCACTTCTCTGTGCAGTCTGTTCCAAGGCCTGACCCTGCTTCACTGAAGAAATTTTTGTTTCACAATTTAAAGCTCTTCCATATTCCAACCACATACAGACTAGATTTTCCATCCCTTAGTTTGCATGAAAAGGAGAAAGTGAATCCCCTTCTTTCTCTTTCTTGGTTGCTCTTCGGCTGCCAGTTTTCACAGAACCACAGAATCATCAAGGTTGGGAGAGACATTCATGATCAAGTCCAGTCATCCACCCAGGACCACCACATTCACCCCTAACCCATAGTCCCAAGGTGCCTTATCCAGTATGCCTTTTCAACACTTCCATAGACAGTGCTTCCACCACCTCCCTGGGCAACTTATTTCAATGCCTGACCACTTATGCAGTGAAAAAAAAAAAAACTTCTAATAACTAATTTGAATCTCCCTTGGTGCAATTTTAAGCCATTTCCTCTTATGTTTTCACTTGAGACAAAGCAAAAGAGATTGACTCCCACATCACTGCAGCATCCTTTCAGTTGTAGAGGTCTCCCCTGAGCCTCCTCTTCTCCAGACTAAAAAACCCCAGCTCCCTCAGCCACTTCTCATAAGACTTGTTAGCTAGACCCTTTACCAGCTTTACTGCCTTTCTTTGGACCCAAATGCTACTGCATTCTAGGCCCCCTGTGCTCTACAAGTAAATGGGGTACTGTATTTTTTTCCTTAAACTTGTGTGAGATAATGCTTTCCTCTTTAATTAAGACAAATGAAAGGAGAATTGTCAGTGTATTCCAGCATTAACTCCATTTTGGAGCCCATCCCTATTTTCCCATTGATTCTCAGGGAGGCTTCCATTGAGGGTTCCTTCAGGAGACCCATTAACCCAAACTTAGTCTTAAGCTGATGCCTTTAACCAAGTCTGATTAGCAGAGAAGAGCACACAGGTTACATCCATACTTGTAACTAAGTGGGGCTATGGCACAGATTTTAACACTGGGACAGTGGTGTTTTAAACTTGTCTTTAAGTGACCTTCTGGCCCAAAGGAGCCAGCAACTCCCAGCAATACCCTTGCATGGTTCTGGGCTTGGCTGAGGTCCAGGACCATGCCCAGTAGTCAGTTTGGATGCTGGCATCCTGTTCACTGGTAGGAGGAGATTCATCCATGTGAGCACAGACCATCCCATGCCCTCATGTTCAGTGACAAAGCTGCAGAATAATTCCTGGCTGGTCTGTTTTCTGGCTCACGAATAACCACAAACACCTTCCAGTTGTCACGGTGGGCTTCAAGTCTTAACAGCATTCACCTCTTTGTGGGAAGTAGAGCATCCAGATTTTGCCAGACTGCTAAAAAATTTTGGCACTGGGAAGTAAAAAAATTCAGCTTCATTTTGTGAAGATGGAAAACTGCAGTAATGTACAGCTTCCTTGATATTTGCTCTTAACCTTGTAATCTTTTTTGCTCTTTATTCAGACAGCAGAACTGAAAAATGAGGCTCAGTGACAAAATTGTTTGCTCAGTTGTTGGAACATGCATCTGACTCATAAATATGCTACATCCTCGAGACATTTTCTTCTAAAATGCAAATCCTTACTTGGAAGATTTCATTGTATTTTACTGGCAACACTATTGAGTGTTTCCTAAAACATGCCATTTGATCATTTATTTAATCAGAGATTGACAAGTTTCCTTGCTAGTGAAATTCAATCTCTTACAGCATTAGTCTTTCGTTTGCAGTGATGCTTTAGAAATGCTAGCACCTTTGTGCTACTATTAGAGTAAATTAACTCTTGTTAATGAGTACAGTCTAAGTATTGCTCTTCCTGTAAAACTTATTGAAGAGGAAGAATTTAAAGCCTCTGAGTAGTATCAGTTTAAGCGAATTAAATTTCTGTAATATGTAAATTAAACCCATGTGTTGCTACTATGTCTCAGTGGTGTGAAGGAACATTGGGTATTGCTGGAATTTGTTGATTTCATAAATGATAGCTAAAAACACAGAATTTGGAATAGTTGTGCATAAAAAACATTCCTAACTTGGAAACCCTGACACATAATTTCTGTGCACATACTGATTATTTAGTTTCAGTTGTTGAACACTTGATTGTGAGTATGGAAAGCACTTTCATAATGTTAGTAAAGAAAACACTACCATGTTTTAAAATGTGGGTATTTTTACAAGAAAACAAAGTTCTTACTCTGGAACTACTGGAAATCCACAGAATCTGTGAGATTGTGAGATTAAAAGAGGGAGATTTTTTAACAGTACAGAAACTACTAAACATGCATGACCTTTGAGATAATAGGGAATCTTTTCAGCAGGACTAAAAGAAGAGGGAAAGAATATACAAAAGCAATGACACTCATTGAGGTTCTATTTTGCTGAGATTAGAACCTGAATGTGTAATGCCATACTTGTGGTGTCACCATTACAGAAAACATCTTCTGAAAGGATAGCAGTGTGGCAGGTTCTGACTAAAAGTTTTGGTGCTTTTTGGAAAGAGAGAAAAGATGAAAATATAACTACTCATGAGATGAAAAGGAGTATAAATTTTTATTCCATATTTGAAAGTTTCATTTGATATAACAGCATCTAATTCCAATGTTGATTGCCTAAATTAAATGCCATGATACTTTAAACAAAGTCAGTTTATATAGCTGTTGCCTAGGTAAATTAGCTTTTGATGGTCTCACTGTCCATTATAAAATATGCTTAGAAAAGCATATTTTTAACCACACTGAATGCTCCCTTTCAAAAGTAAGCTTGCCTCAGATAGTTTGAAAAATGCAGTAAGACTGCATAAAAGAGAGAAATATTATAGAAATATATATTGAGAGAGGGGGGAGTAATAAATACATTAATTTCTTCTTAGTTGCAGGCTTAAATGAAAAAGTGCAAAAAATCAGCATAAAATTAAAATGGGTAAAAGACAATAATACAGACTCAGTGACAATAATTGTAAAATTATTATGCAGGGAAGAAAACAGCTGGCTATGCTTAGCAGACTTCACAAGGGAAGTGGTGCACATTTCAGATAAATGCATGTCTTGTAAAGAGAGCTACGAATCTCTAGGCCATGATATAAAACTAAACTGAGTCTGGTGTAGTTTTCTTTTTCAGTCCATCCATCCATATACATTAAATACATATTAAAAGAACAAGCAAGCAGCATTGGGCTTGTATACACCCAGCTTCATCCCCCTCTGTTTGTTGAGGAAGCAAGAAAAGACATACTCTGACACAATTTTGCACAGATTTAAAGATGAATCTAAGTTCAGCTGCCTTCAGTAAGACGAGTATATTAATTTAACTTTATGGATGTTTTAAATTGGTCTCTAAATTGGATTATTTTTATGAGAGAGAGATTGAGAGAGATTTGGCAGTTCTATCAGTTCTTGGTATATCAGGTCTTTGGAAGCATATACAGGGAAGCCCAGGTGGTCTGAGACAGCAGTTGAAATAAAATGTGCTTTAGTTGACAGCTTACACATTACAGAGTGCAAAATCCATCTTGCAACCCTGGATGATGCTTTAGGCAGTATCAGTAATTCTGATGGAACATGCAGTAAAGCAGCAATAGGAATGTAAGCCATATGCAGACAAAAGTTCTGCAGCTCACTCATCTGGAAAAAGAGAGAAGTAGTGCAGATGATTTATTAAATCTAACCAAATAAAATAAATAAGATGCTGGTTTTTTGAAGCACTGAAGAAGTTACTACAGAGATTTGTAGGAAGATTTTTTTCCTAAAAAAGAAAATATGAAAAAACCTTCACATGAAAACCTAAGGCAAATATAAAATAGCCCCTCTGTTCAGGTGGGAGGCTGCAAAGTAAAGAGATGGGTTCATGTCAAACAAAGGTTTTTAAGGGAAATACTAACTTTTGACTGAAACACTCATAAAAGGCTTGGATGTAAAATTTCAATAAACCTTGAAAACATCATCAATGAAAGGCTGATAACTGCAGAATGAGGTCCAAAGTGTCAGCTCACCCAAGAGACTGCTAGCAACCATTATTTTCACTGGCTTGATGACAGACCCTAACCCTGAGAGATTCAGTTATATTCTCTTCTACCTTTCCCCTTCAAAAAAAAAGCTTTAAAAAATGTAAACTGTAAGAAAATGCAGCAGTCAACAGGCAGGCAGGCTCTTCTGTATAACCCTCAATGGACTCTGCCTTTGTCAGCAGGAACAGGCACTGTCCATTGCCATGTGCTGTGTAGGTCTGCCAGAAATTCTTTCACAGGCACACAGCCCCACCTTGTAATGTAGCACGCAAAAGAATGTCAAGTGTGTCAAGGATGCAAAAATAAAATAAATTTAAGAAACTTTAAATGAAATGAGATAAACCCTGTTGAAAGTGATACAACTTAAGATGTGACATGCCTGAGGGAAGTTAAATTTTGAACAGTTTGCCATGTGTATCCACAGTGTACCTTGTGTGGTTTATGAAGGGGGTGAAGCAGGTAGGTATCACCTGCTCAGTCCTAGATCTTTATGGGGAACAATGGATTACATACAGTTCAGTACTCTCCTGAGCCAAGAAAATCTGCAGTCCAAAAGTGTTGGAGATGAGATGAGATTGGTAAATAGTCAAGTGACAGTTTTTGCAATTAGACAACAGACTTGACAAAATCAGCAGCACTGTTATCTGTCAGCTTGTAATTACCAAGCAGACAAATAATAGCTTCTGGTTTTAACATTGATCACATTTTTAGGAGTGAGGATTCAGAGTTAGTAACAGCCCTAAGATTTCCTCGTTTGGATCATAAACCTGTGACCAGAAGGCCTGAGAAAAAGCTAAATTCCCAAAATTTTGTGTGAAAAATTTTGGTTTCTTCATAATGTTCACTGAAGCTTCAGCTTCTCTCACCTTGACTAATACACTGGCTTACTTCTCAGTTAAATATAGAAACAATATGAAAAAGCAAGATTTTGATCTGTGATGATTCAAAGAAGTAAAACTTAAGAGCATTAACTCAAGAGACTTGATTTTTTCATAACGTTGTGTTTATTTCACTGCTAATGAAACACTGATTTCAAATGTATGTAGTCAAAATTCTAATACTCCTATAAAAATTATTTTTTCTAGGAAGTTAAAAGACATTAAAGTAGCCAAATGTACAACCAGAAAAGAAAGAAAAATAAACTGAAATGCGGAATCTGTGATCATTCATCAGGAATCCAAAGTAAAACATGAGAATGAGGCAGAAATGAAGAACTAAAAATAAAAAGATGAAAATGGTAAATGGTAGAATAACAAGATTTACAAAGTACTGTGAATTTTTACAGATTTGTTAATAAAATCTTGTTATTTTGAATCTCCAGAAATTTAGATTAATGTTGTAATAACTGACTGAAATGATTGTATAAAAATGAGGGAATTGAAAGTAAGAAGTGAGTTTCAAAAACAATTAGGATTTATGGTATGTTTTAAGAAGAGCTCAACTCAACACCCTTCTGCAAGCCAGATTTCCCAAAGAACATTTTATGCTGGGAGGTGAGATCTTTTGAAATTCTGCAGATGTGTGTGCATAGTTCTTGAAAATCAGAGAGCCATCTCTTTGGAGAATTGGACCAAATGATTGGAATTCAGTATATGTTGCATATAGCTTGAAAATTTTTTATGTTTTTATACTGCAGTTAATGTGCTTTTACAGAATACAACAGAGCCAAAAATCTAGCAGTTCTCATGGTGTTTTAATAGTGGGTGAACGAGAACACAGCCAGTTAGGACAATTAAGAGTTGTTCATGAAAGGAGTAGGTGAAGGGACATTGTGGAGTTTTTGAACAGAAGCTTTACAAACGTAGTTACACTTTGAGCTCAGCTTTAGCTCTAGTAACCAATATCTGTTCCTTGAAGCTGTGTATCAAAATGGAATTTCACTGCCAATCCAGAGCCCTCAGCAAAGAAGTTGAGCTGCTCTGTCTGCTCTTGCCTCGTGTTATATGTGGTATAGTTGCTGAAGCAATGGCGAAGGACTTGGCTTGAAACTTTATAAAAGAGGTTACTGAGAATGGACAGGGTTGTAATTGCAAATATTTCCTAATCTCCCATATTGTTCATATTTCATTCCACATGATCATGGTGGAGTCTACAGGTGCTTCTGCTACATTGGTTTCTACCCAAGATTGGTTTCTTCTGTTTGAAGAGTTCACTGCAGAAGTGAAAGGAATCAGAAAAAGACACAAACTTTATACAAAGAAGTTACAACATCTCTGAGCTTAGATAGCGCATGGATTGCATGGAGGACGTTTCTAATGCCCTGTTGAATTAAGTTCAGGCAAATACTGCCAATTTTTTTTTTCTCTATTTTTTTAGTATTTCTTTGATTGCTGATTATTTTAGGGGAGTTTTTGCAAATGCCACCATTGACTTTTTCAGATACCTGAGGATGTGTTCAGTGACTATAAGCCTATGTTTAGGGAACTAAATCAAGCCCTAGAGATCTTCTTAGGATCCTCATCTGTTCTCTAATGACTGAGGTTATCTTCAAAATTTAATGTAATAGAAGTCCATTTCCTTTTCTATTTGTTTCAACATGTGTTTGAAATACTTAATTTTTGGTGTTTGTATGCAAGTCTATTTAACTGTGGCATTTTGTGAAAAATACTCACTGGAGTTTGCTCTTTCATGTGGAATTGAGTTTTAAGTCTGCATTTAAGCTGAAGTCCCGGAAGGACAATGTATTTAATAAACTTATTACCTTTGAAGTCCTGTAAGGAAGTTCAATTGATGGTAATGAAAATATGCTTTTAATAACTTTGTTATGGCATTTCTAGTCACGGGAAAATTTTAAGAACATTCTGTTCCATTTCAAATTCCAAAACAAAGCATAGTTTTGTATAAGGAGCAGAATTCACTGAGTCCTAATTGTTCTTGAAAATACTGAATTTCTGCTCCTCTATTTTAGAATAATAGGATGCCTACTGCAAGTGTATTTTACTGAGATGGAAGGTAAAAACCCCAGTTTTCAATAAATATAATTTAAATTGAGACTTTTAATAGCAGATGGCATGGTTTAGATTTTTTACCTGGCACTGGCAATTGAAAGACATTCTGCAAATTCTTGTTCTCAGCTGCACCAAAAACCGTACTTACCTGATAACCAATTCTGTTTGTGTAATAAATTAGATATGATGATTTTTCTGTCTTAGCAGATTCCTGCATATATTCAATTTGTCATAATAATTAAGGTTAGTAGCAGTCCGTAGTATTGCAAAGGAAGGAATTTTCTATTTTTCCCATACTATTTAAAATGCTTACAGTTCTGAAAGATGAAAGCAAGGATGGAAAAACAAGCTGACTGAGAGAATTCCTAACTCCCTTCTCTCTCTTTTTACCTTCTTCTGATACCCTGACAAGAATTTGGGACATAAGTTCTCGCTCAAACCTCAAATATTCATGGTTTCTTTGCATTCTTTGACAAAAATATGAAGTTCTGCTCAGTGTATATACTTCCTGACTCACTCATCCTGTTTTTCACTGGTATCACAAGGCAGAACCTTACTATCCTTCTTTCTCCAGAATACATCATTAAGCCACTAAGCCACTTTCATTAGTTAAAATGGTATGGGCCTGAACTCCTTCCAGTATTCAATGCCAGCTTAGCTTTTCTAACTGCTAGCCCTTTGAGCTGAGAAGGGCTATGGGTCTGGTTTGACTGGATGCCTTTTTGAGGGCTGACTTAAGTGAGTGGTAAAATAAACCTCTTCCAAATGTCTTGAGTGGAGCACTTAAAAATAGAAGTCCAGGGATCTCAAGGCACTGATGGAAAATCATGGCCTTTCCTTTTCATCAGCAGAATGAGATTATAATTGTAAAGCTGGTTTCTCATTTACTTTGTTCAGCCCCATTTCCTTAAACTGGATGGATTGTCATTGAGATTTATTGGTAGGTATGGCTGTGCATTGATGGCTGTGAAAACAGTTGGTTCAAGACAACACAAAGTCTGATTCTTAATGCTTTCTTTTGGTAGAGCCACCTCTCCATTTTGATGGTATATTGCTAGTTCATCCTATGTGGTAAATGTCCCAGAGCATGTAACAAAATTTGCCAGTCCCTGTGCCATAAGGGTACCTGCAGATGCAATATGGTGATCTCATGGGAGTGCTACACTGAAAAAAACCCCACCCTTTACTTCCAAAATGAAAACGGAAAGAATTTCTGCTGGAAAGTGGCAGCTGCATTCTGACATTCATGTAATGGGAGCAACTGAAAGCTTTATGGTGTGTAACTGTGACACTGCATTCCAACATAAGCTTCTCCCTGCCCTTCTTCCAACCAATAAACTATTCTTCCTCTCTTTTCACTCTCACCCCTCCTAATCTTCTTCTGTTTATATGCTTTAATCATAATAGCAACAAATCCATCCCTGCTGGTATTATCACACCGTTGCAAATTTTGGCTGTCTCCTTTGGCACTTCCCTTGTAGATGGAATGACATTGCCCACTTTGATGGGGCTTAATTCTCTATGTAAAATACTGCCCTGTCAATGAATATTTTCTCTATTAAACTAGTTTCAGTCCAACAATAAGATACAGATTTTTGGGAGAACAGTTTTCTCATTATTACCTTAACCCATAAAAAGGCTTTTTTTCCCCCTTTTTTTTTTATTTTTTTAATTCAAACATTTTGGGCAAGTTTTCAGTTACCCAAATATTTGTAGTACAGAGTAATTTGCATTTCAGCCCTATGAGACTTGTAAATGTAATGAACAGTCTGTATGTTTAATATTTTTTATGTTTTTAATAATTTGCAAATAGTTCAGTATGTAGAGCTGACCTGTTGAAAAATAGTTTGCAGTGTCTGTAGAGAACACTACTGAGACTTTTTATATTTAGCAGAATTCTGTGCTTCAGCTGGAAAAATTCTAGGGGTACTTCTTACTGGAAAATACTTAAAGTAATGTGAAACAACAGATAATTTTTTCCTGTGCCATGACCCAGTTGTAGGGTGGGGTATGGAAAGTCCCTCTCTTGCTGTTTAGCAGGTTTCAGCATTGGAAGTCAAGTACACAGAAAACACTGACACCTGCTGAAAGGTGTGATTGAATGTATATTGATTTCAAAGGAAATTGTCGAAGGTCTCAATTTACTTGTCACTCCAAGAGATTAATCTCTTACTGCCTTGATCAGTGTTTTATAGCAGCCATGGTCTTCATCTGTCTATCCAAGAATAGATAAGAGGGTTTTGGCTTCTAGAGCTGGGAATATTGTGTCTTTTGGTGATGTGTAGGCTGTCACATTTAATATCTGGAAAATAATCCTTTGTTCAGAATTTATTCATGGGGCAGAATTAAGACATATTAAATTTTAGCCACTAGTTTCAACAGGAGCAATATCAAACACCCACCTGTACTGTAGGTGCAATCACAGAGAACCAGGAGTACTCAAAAGGGACACTGGGCATGGTCTCATTAGGATCCTTCCTTTTTGGTTACTGTGCTTGTGATCACTGTTGTCAGAGGTGATTTCTTACTCTCAGGAGCTGAAGCTGGATACTGCTGAGATTTCCATGCCTCTCACTTGCCTATCCTCAGTTACCTTTGTCCCATTTCAGTTCTTTTGTAATTAAACTTTGCAGAGTAACTTCTAGTATTCTTCTAATAATGCAGCACAAAGTTAATACTGTGGATGGTGATTCATGTTATAACAGGACTCCTCATATGGAGAGTCCAATGAGTTTGGATGCAGGATGCCAAAGTATAAGGCTCAGAATCAAATTTATGCTAAGTCAGTGGAAAGTGGCCTTAAAATAGACATAAATTCAGTCACACCTCACCTTGGTGTAAATGACACTCAGGTCCACATACCTAAGGATGTAATCGTGGTACCCAGCACTGTATTTGTCATTACACTGGGGATCACAGTTTGAAGTACAAAAACATTGACAAAAATGCTGGTCCTTGGATTTTGTTTCCATCCTAGTGGAACTGCCAGGAAGCACTGGAGGCTTGGGGTCTTATAGGTGTACTTCAAATAAAGCTGGATAATGTATGTTAAATAAAGAAGGTGCCAGGACATGGAAAAACTGTGTGATCACTATAGAGTATTTTAAACAGATGCAAATTTTGCCTGCTATATATATCATCAGGTAGAAGTGGAAAGAAAATAGTAAAAAAATAAGTGAAAGTTTTAATCCATTTGAAAAAAATTTGTGGATTACATATATTTGAAAATAGTTGGTCAAATTCAAATGTTGAAGGAGATATCATTTATATGATAATATTGGATGTATTGAATGTAAGAAACAATAAGTTAAATAGCTTAAAAAAATTCATTTTGTTGTGATCCATTGTATTACATTTGACCACTTGAAGAGGAAGATACGAAAAAAAAAAACCTTACAGTCAGAAAATATGAACCAGCTTATACAAAAAGGAAGTTTCCCTTAGAATTACTTAGCTGTTGCTTGTCCTACATTTGTGGCATTTACAAATAGTGACTTTGTCTGATATCACTGAGGTCAACATTTCCCATACAACTTAATTCCCTTAAAAATAAAATCCAAGTATGACCTTATATTTTGCAACAGTTGGTACCATTATAGAACACTGTGAAGTTGTGAGGGTTATGCCCAGCTTCACAAGATAGGTCTCAGTGTGCCCTGTATCTTTTATTGCCTTGTATCTTGAAGGAAGTTAATGAATGCTATTGGAATGTTTGGAAACAACACATTTCTGAGGTTTTCAGAAAGATTTACATGTATGTTTCTTAGAGAAACATTCCAGGAAGTGTATATATATATATATATATATATATATATATATATATATATATATATATACACACATATATATAAATATATATATGTACACTATTTCCAGAAGAGCTGATACAGCTGATACTTCATGCATAGGTCCAGACAGGAATAGCTAAAAACATGGAATATGTGGTTATTTGAATTTGTGTTGTCCTGAAACCAGCCTGTTGTAGTCTCTGAAGTCCTCTCTTTTATAAATCAGAATGATGGAGACCTGTCTAAGTTGACCAGCTCCCTTAAGGTCAAACTGATGAAGTTTTTGAGAGGTGAGAGGGGTCTTCATGGGCTGTACCTATGATGACAGAGAAACAAGAGTGGTCTCCTCTTCAGACTGAATTGAATATCCCAATCTATTAAAGTATGCTGTAAATAATTTTAACTATTAAGGCATAAAGTTAATTATGAATAAAAGGAGAGTGCATCAGACACCAAGAGGCAGAGACATCCTTGACATCAAAGCTAAATGGAAACAGCCCTTGGACAGGAAGAAGCCCTTGTCACATAGCCAACCTGAGCTTGAGGTGTGAGTAGTTAATGGAAAGGACTGTAAAGAAAGCCAAGAGAGTAACATCGGTTATGGTGGCTGTAGTTTTTGTACCATGTAAATAATGTAAATATCATATGTGTGTGTGTGTGTGTGTGTGTATATGTTTATGAAATTTAATAATTATTATAAAACCTAAGCTCCTGTTTATGGACTTTTCCATAGCCCAACAAATATTTTTTGTCCTGATGTGAAGTATAGCTTCTGTGCCCTCATTTGCCTTCCTTGGAAGCAGTAAAAAATTACCACAGGTAGAGAGTATATGCAGTTTTCCCCATAACACTGTGAACCTTGTTTACATGCTCACAGTAAAATTCATCAAATATTTGAAATCACAAAAGAAATCTCCATCAACACTGATTTCTGTGTTTTGTTTCAGTAGCATTTTCTGTTGGCGGAAAAAAAACTGCGTTCCTGGGCTTTTAAAAGTACTTCAATTTAATGAGTTCCATATCAGAAAAGGGGGCCCATGAGAGTGATAGTGCTGTGAGTCTGCCATCTTCCCCATCCTGTGCTGTATCATCAGTTTTGGGGGTTTGGATCTTTTTCAAAAGCAAAATAAAATATGTCATTGGTTGCTGGAGGATTTCTAACAGCGTGATGGGAAGGAAATGCAGAATGGTTGTGAACTGGGTTTAATGATCAATCTTGTGCTGGAGTGTTGAAAAGTTCATCTTATTAACAGAATACTTTGAATTATAAGTATTTTTTTCCATGGTGTTCTCAACTTCACTTTTTTTCTGATCTTTTTTGTGGAGAAAGAGTAAAAGTTTTGGGAATAATGTGTGATTGGTTTTCTCCTTCTGAAAGGGTATATTTATTTTCTGACCATAACCACTCTGCAGATATTTTGCCAGCTTGCTGTATAACTGAAACAGAAATACATTTTTATTTTTTGAGTGGGTTAAACATTTACACAAAAGAAGGAATAGAGGGGAAAAAACCCTCACATTTTAAGTCAACACATTTCCTTTTCATCATTCATTTAGTCAGCATCTGTATCATGCAGTCCCAAGACAATGTACTTACTTGAGAAAGTTGTATATATAAGTATCATCATCAGGCTTTATGTTAACTAGTTTTTTACAGCTCCCTGACACAATGTTCTGGTGTGGGAAGTCAAAGCTGTCTGTATGTCCATGTAAGGTGGCATTTCTCTTTCTTGCACCATTCCTGCTGGTAACAGTTCTACAGGTGGCACACTATACCTTGGTGCAGCATAAAAATTTGTGTCAATACAGATTCCTGATACCTGCTTTAGCATTTTTGATTTTTCATTTCTTTCCATCACATTTATTTATGTCAGTTTTTCCACCCAGGATATTATTATCCTTTGCATTTATAACCCTTAAGCATTGTGTAGCTATGATTCTCCACCCCATTACCTTTTTGCTCCCATTTTGCCACACAATTAATGTTTTTTTCTCTTTATATAACTTGCTGCAGAAATTTTATCATCCAAGCCCATTATTAATTTTAGGCTGTATTTGTTGCTCACTCTTCATTGAAATCCTTCCATTTAGGATGCAGAGGATAGGATGCAATCTGCATTCTCCCCCAGAGACAGAACTTCCTCTGGCATTTGTGATGTGTTTCCTCACTGTGTGTAACATGAAATTGCAAAGCTTCTCTCTCGTTTGTTTTCTGCACCATATTATATTGTAAACTTGCATCTCCCACGTGTCTTTACCACAGTAGTACATGTCAGGATTTTTGCTGCTCTTTCATGCTTTATATTATTTTCATGTGTCATATTTACAAATAGCAGTAGCTTCTGAGTTTGTTCTGTTAGCTGAATAGTTAAAATACCAAATTTAATTTAACCTCATTATTATACCACCACTTTCCAGTTCAGGAGTGGGATGAAGGTGGGTGTTGTTTTGGGGGTTTTGTTGGTGGGCAGGTATTTTCTGAACTTCTGCTTAGGAAAATTACCTTACAAGTCATAAAGCAGACACTCAGGTTGGATCTCAGAAAGGTGATTTGGCAGGTACTGAAGCACCATGTCCATGGAAACTGCAGTCTAGCTACAAAAAAGGTAGTGACAGTCAGCATGAAATACCCCTAGGTTCTTGTCTTATACTGCCTATCTGAAATTTGAAGATAAAATCTTCAAACTTTGACCTAGTATCATAATTTCTGCATATTTTCAGTTTTTACAAAAATAATACATTCTGGTCTTGTTACATTGCCATGCTAAGGGGCACCAGTGTATTTAGAGTGTTTCCAGTGCTGGAGATCATACACTGCTGTGTATGGGCCTCTTTAGACAACACTTGCTCAAATACTGCTAAATAGTAGCATTTTTTCCCCTCAAGATATTTTTTAGAAGTGTGCCCTGCTGCTTCTCCCATGGAGGAGGGGTCTCATTTTGTTCTGTATAATAAAGCTCCTAGTTAGGAGCTTCATATCATTCCTAGTCGTAGGTTCTCTGTAATTAGTGGGAAGCAGATTAATTCTACTGGAGAGTGGTTTTAGATTACTTGGTATTTTCTGAGGATCTGTCCATGACTGATTTCAATTGGGAGTCTTTGGTGATTTAACTCCTAACTCAGGCATCTACATTTAGAACCAGTTGTGAACTTGGATAACAATGAGCCAGGATGGACTCTGAAAAGGGCAAAGGCTTATTCTCAGTTATTTTCCCACCATTTCATGGTGCAATTTCAGCAGATACCTTTAACTTCTATATATGTAAACACATACAGAGTTAGTGACGGGCTGTTCTTTCCTGGTTGAGCATCTGGTGAATGATCCCTTGATAACACAGGGGAGATGTGTATATACTTGCCAAGGTTGCCCCACAGTGTGTTTAGAATCTCATGTAGACAAAACCGATTATTAAATATCACTGAACAGGTCAAGATATTTCTGATTTAGGTAAATATGCTAAGAATTGTATTTAAATTATTTTTTTAATAAAAACATACCGGGGCCCACCCTGTGGCTCCTGACAGCAAGTGGCAAAATACAGCTTAAATTCCAGGCATGAAGTGTTCTGAGACCCAAATTTGATGGCTTCACAGATGTCCTGTATTGAAGAATCCCTGGTCTACACTGTGTACCTGTGCCCAGATGCCCAGCTGGCTTTGCCGAAATCCTGCCAGAGAACATACCAAAAGGTGTTGGTCTTGGAGCCTAGGCCCTAGCCCAGTTTCACTTACCAGTACTGTGTTACGATGCAGACTGGAAAACATGGGTTTTATCACATGTTAGGAGATAACATTTTTTGTACTGGTTTCACCTCTTTACAGAAGACATACAAGGGAAGGAAAACATGCAGGATAGTCAATAATGAGTGTCTCTGCTACAATAAAGCTTAGGTTATTACTGCACTGACAAAGAGAAGTGTTTGTCATACTGCTGTTCTGGCACAGCTCAGCTCTGTGCATGTATGCATACTTTACTGTATTTATGAATTCGCTCTTTTAGTGTAAGATGTCATTAATATTCATGTAACCAGAGCGCTGGATGGGGATCTCTAGGTATTGCTATATTTATTCAGTGAAGAATGAGGAGCATGTACCTGGATACGTGCACATGTGTGTGTGCATTTGTGCATGTGTTGGACTTGGCACGTTCCCAAGGCAATGCCAAAGTCTAACGCCTTAGAGGTAAAGGCACTGAAGCTGTCAAGCAAAGTTCTGTCCAAAGTTTATGTGGTAAATGGATCTGTGGAGTGTTTGCATGCTTTTCTGCTCAGTCCTTAAAAGTGCATTTGATTTTATTTTTATAATACTCGTGTTATATCTTTGGTGCTATTGTTTGGGTGTAAATGTGTCTATATAAAAGGAAAATAGCATCCTGATGTTCATGTAAATCATGTTCATCCTTAGGATCATTGCTCTCTGCTGTTGTCCTGTTGCATTTATGCTGCTGTGCTCTCACCTACATGAAAACACTAACTGGTTCATTATATGTTTAAAGATGGCATTGAGTAGTTCTGCTGAGCAGTAACTTCTTCAGACACTGTGAGAGAATTTGTGCCTGTGTGAGTGTCTGTGCATCCTCCATCTGCCTTCACAGCCCTGCATGTGTCGATTCCCTTAAAGAACTCAATCCCTAGCTGAATCTTCAGTATGTCTATGGAAATTCTACCAGAAGGTCCTGTGATTAGTCCTGGATCCTTGATTCAGATTGTTCTCAAACTATGAAAATTCAAATATCCTTTTGTGATATTGTGTGAAGCTGAGCTGACAAACATGAACATGATGCTGTTGGTGACACTCAAAAAGTCTGTTTTTCCTAGGGATCAAGAATTCATTCAGCCCAACAGAGAATTTAAGAGTGTTGTGTAGTTTTATCAGCATGTTCACAGAGTTGCATATACTGATTGTACATTTGTTTGGAAGACAAATTCAGGAGCATGTTATGCTCCTCACAGTAAAATACTTTTTGTAGAAAATTTAAAAATCTTTGCTTCTGTCACTTAGTCTCACAGATTATATGTAATGGAATTAGAAGTCTGGAATGAAAGAAACAGAAAAAAATAGAATGTGTCTGATGCCAAAGGGAAAATTTGGGCACTAAGAAATAGGAAATGTAGAAAATTTAAACTGGAACTTTGAAATCAAGTGCACAAACCTCTGTCCTGTTCTATAGACCCCTGTATGTTGGGAGGGGTCCATAGAAGATGTTAACAGAAGATTATCTTGCACTGAGCAGCCATTAATGAGCTAAGCCACCATGACATTAACTGTAACTAAAAATATAAACTTTTCTACAAAGTGTTGGTTATTTACAATTTCTTACCATTTTGTTTTACAGAAACAGTTTGGTTGCCCAGAAAAGTAAACTTTGGTTAGAGCAGAGAATTGTAATTTACCATACAGTTATTTAAAATATTCATGCTTTTGCAGTGTATATTTTCATGTGGAGTCATCTAACTTCACAAATTTCAGTTTATTTCTCCATAAAAAGCATGCTAAGACTTCTCTGTGGGGCTTAATTCTTAAAAAGCACTTCGAAATTAACAATTCTAATATCTTCTGTTAACTGTATTTGAGATACTTGTTTTGTTGCCTCTTTAATATGCCAAACATTTGTTTAGAATTACAGGAGATCCATAGGGTAAAGAAGAAGAAAATGCATACAGTATGTTTTGACTTCACACCAGGAGAAAAACAGTGTTTTGTCACTTGTGTCCATTCTTTAGCTCTTTAGCTGTCATGAAGTCCTGTCAATTTGTTGATACTGAGCTGTGACAGAGATTGCTGGTGCAAAAACCAAATGACACCTTAAACAGACAACGAAGAAATCATTCAAGATTTTAAAGTAGAACTCTGTATTTTACATACTGTATTATATGATATGTAATTCATGAGTGAGCAAAGTGAACAGGCAACGCCAGCAACTCCTGCTGTGAG
Organism: Cinclus cinclus; assembly: GCF_963662255.1. Taxonomy (NCBI): domain Eukaryota; kingdom Metazoa; phylum Chordata; class Aves; order Passeriformes; family Cinclidae; genus Cinclus; species Cinclus cinclus. The sequence goes on from NC_085048.1 coordinate 9,189,231, forward strand.
GAGAAGACAGCCCCAGCCAGCACTGTCTGGTTTGTCCTGTGCATTTTCTTGGAAATCTTCTCAGCACAGCTGTGGCAGTAAAGCACAGAATACTTCCCTGATCCTCGTCGTTTTGCCTTTAGGTTTCTGCATACTGAGTAGAAGAAATTGTGTGATTAATGTGGCATTCCGTGTCAGAGGTAGACTGTAGATTACCACTAAGTGCATCATTATGTTATCTTTGAGAAATTTCCGAGGTTTCACCTGACAGATAATAGCTTTGCCTCTGCCAACACAAGAGGCGAATAACAAACTCATACACAGGTGACCTAGTATATGTCAAAAGAAGTGCTGCTCTTGACAGAGAAGCAGCTCTTGCTTTTTGCAGGGTTTTGAAGGAATTTAAAATTAAACTTCCTCACTTGTTTTCTTTCCAGGGTTGGGTGTCTGGGTGCTGTGCTGTGCTTGGGCACTCCATTACTGAGCACTGGATGATGCAATGGCTCCAGTGTAACACATGGATTGTTTCCTTGCCTCTGCCCCCTGATTAGAAGTCTGAGTTCCCTGTGGGCTCTGAAATGTATAACTGGGGTGGGTTCTGAGCCTTGTGATCTTTTTGGTGGTAGTTATTATATTAACCATTTCTGCCGTCCCGGTGGTCAAGAACAGGTTATGCAGCAGGAGCAAGTGCTTTCCAAAAACTTGCCTACTCAAAAGCCAGTGAGAGCCTCCAGTGACCACTGCTTCTGCCATTAAAGCAGAGTGAACCAATGGTTCATTTCTCAGGAAGTTTCACTTTCTGGTATTTTCTACAGTGGATCAGAGTCTTTATTTTATGGCTCTGATAGAGATATCTGAGCATACCTGTAGTCTGTCATGGGCAGAGGTAGTCTGTTCTTTGAGAGCCAGGGACAGGACTCAGCAAGCCTGGCTGTAATTACTGTATTCACCTACTTAGAGTCTCCTCTGAAAAAAATCTTTAAAATGGCTCCTGCTCCTTTCTTTTGGTGACTGTCTGCCTTTTCACATCCTGACTGCTTTTCTCTCCCATTTATTTCTCTTAGCAAAATGTCTCTCTATATTAAAAGCAGGTGGCATGGTGTGACAGTCCTCTCCAGGCCCTTGGCTGGCTGAGCTCAGAAGGCACACACCTGGAGGCCCGAGTCTGTGACCAGCATTTCTTGTGTAATCAAAACTGGCTGATTTAAAAAGCATTGACCTCCAGTTGTTGGCATTGAAGGACTTAACTGCTCTGCAAATTGAATCACTTCTTTGGGTACTGGTTGTAAGTGGCATCCAGGTTTTAAGCATGATTTTGCATCCTCAGCACTGTCATTTACCAGTCCCTTAAACAAGTGGCATTACCCACTCAAACTTCAAATTGTAGCTGAAGAATATATTTCAACTCATTCAGTAGAAGGCACTAGTGGAAAATATTACTGTGGGGGTGTTTTTAATTTTATCCAATCTGCATACTTGTGTTTTTATAAGGAAACCATTTAAACATTTTATGAAAATCCTTTGCTGATGTGTTTGAGACTATTGTGCAGTGTTAAACAGCAACTTACTGTAAATGTAATGATTTGACTTTTTGTACTCTGTTCTCATTTTAATCAAAACAACTTCCAGCTTTTGCTGCAAATCCAAACCCATGCTGACATAACCATTATGCCGTGAAGCTGTGAAGGTACTCGTTGTCGTTTTGTCATCTTTCTTTGGATAGATTTAGGTAAAAGCTCAGTCAAAAGCCTGGATGTACAGGAATGTATGTGTTCTCTATGTAAGTAACTTGCTGGAAGCCTTTGTTTTATTCTTTAATATTTATATGGACCAGTGATCATGGGAAGTGAATCATACTCATTTGGGATCCTTCCTAAACAAAGCACCTTGGTCAATACCATGCTTTTACAGAATGGGTATTTAATATTCTTTGCTCTGAGAGCTCACTTCTGCTGTAAAATAAGTAGTTTCTCTTCCCTCTGTGTTTTGAAATTTACTGTGCAGGGCATACATTCCTGAAGTTAATGGACTGATTGCTCTAGATGCAGACATATATAAACAGTGTCAAAAGGGTAACTCCCGAAGTCCCCACGCCTTCCTCCTGTGTTGTGTGTTGAAAGAATCAAGGGCAGAACATTCTGGGCTGGTTTGTTCTCTGAATGCATGCTCAGGCCATGCACCATTTCATTTTCTCTGTGAAATATATATATACACATTGCTAGACAAGGGAGTTGGAGCTGCCTTGGCATCCACATGAGTTATGTGAAGAGTTTGCAGGTAATGTTAGCTTTTGGTTCTTAACAAAATGTGGAACTTCTGAGACACTGTGTCAGATTGTAGGCCCTTGAACCATTTGGGGCTTGAGCCCTGTGAAATGTAGAGTTAAAAATTAATGATGGAATAGAAGCAGCTGCCTTGGTGACTAACCAAAAGAGCATCCATGCCTTGAATAGTGAGCTTTAGTGTGTGTGCTGTCCTGAGTGTAGAAATCTCGCAGTTAATAGCATGATAAGGGAATAACCAGTAAATAATCTGACCTACAGTTGTACAAATACAGTTGATTGTCACAATCATCAGTAGTAACAATTCCACTGTAATTTTAGAGTACTTGTGCTGTTTTTGGTGGGTTGACCAAAGCAGAGTCAAGGATAGGTGGGACAGCTGTCAGCAAGTCCTGGACACAAGGTGCGTTTGCCTTCAGTGAAGTCACCAGCCAACTTACTGTAGTCCCTGGATCCACTTGAGTCACTGTTTCAAGGTCTCTGCTTGCTCAGCTCTCTGACTTTCCATGTGCTTAACAGATAAATATTTCTGGACTTTGAACTGGGGGTAGTTTAAACTAGGTGAATCTGAATTTTACTCTCTAATATTTTTAATATTTGTGCATTATATCTAAACTTACATATATGTATGGGTATATTTTTTATTATATAAATAAATATTTGTAATACTTTTTGTATTTTGACTAATGGTGATCTCAAGAAACTTCATGAATTATGAGAAGGGTTTCCATAAATAAGAGGATCATTAACCTTTGCAGATCATTTAATGGTACTTATGTGTCATTCACAGTTTTGACAATACCTGGTGCTTATGACAGGCAGTGTCCTCCATTTCTCCAAAACAATTAGTCTTATAATAATTCTGAAAATTTTAACTTGAATATAATCCTGTGCCATCTACCTGATTTCAGCTAGTGTAAACTGTGTATAGGTAGGATCCAGGCATTTGAAAAGTTTTTTAAAAATTATTAACTGACCATTTGAATCTTATTAATTTCCTTAATTTTACCTGAATATTTCTACTTCACTTAATTCAAGACACAAATATGACATACTTTTTTATCATTAATATGTGTCGTTATAACAAAGTGGGTTAAATTTGTCATATCCATACTTCTGTTGCAAAGAAGTTGAACTAAGTCTTTTAAGCAATTCTGTATAGCCAAATGCATATTTCAAGATCCTGTCTTAGGAATACAGCAGTAAATTAAGAAATAGTGGATAAATGTTTATAAAATGTGAATTTTACATTTCTCTGTTATTGTCTGCAAAAGATTTCAAAAATAAATTAAATAAAATTATCCTCCATCTTTTATATTTGTAGGCCATTACAAAATGCAGGAATGTAGAGGACGGGGTAACAGCTTTCTTGGTTTGTCCTTCTTCTGCCAAGGTTTAGCAACTTTCCCCATGGTTAGTACAGCCATCCAAGCAACTAATCCTGTATCTATAAACTGCAATGTCAAAGGATTAAAGTGTGCCTGGGAACGCAGGTCAAATCTGCTTTAGATCACAACAGTTTGGGTTCAGCTCCTAGCTGAAATATCACAAAACTACCATGTAATTTAGTAAAAGTTTTGCATTCCTATACTTCAGCTGCTGGTTGCCTTTAATAAAAAGGGGCCCAGGATTGATTTCCCTGAGAAGGTATTTTTCTTTGTCTCAAACCAAAGTAATATCAGCTGGAAAGTAGAAGGATTTCTTAAAATAGTTCTGTATTTTATATAAATAATTCTTTTGAAGTCCGCTTTTAAAATTATGTAGGAAATACAGTTTCTGATGATGGATGCACGACAGAGTTTTCCCTGCCCTCTCTCCTTCTGGCTGAGCAGTGACTTAAGGGACGGGGTAATGGTGACAGGTTCTTGCCTGGCACAGCCAGTGCACTCTCCAGGTGCCCCAGAGTGACACCTCCAGGTGTGAGGCTCTGCAAGAACAGTAACCAGAACAATAGCTGACCTGGCTTGGAGGTATTGCTGACACTGTCTGTCTACAACCTGCTTCCATAAGAACTGCTTCCATGAAAGAAGAACATGAGTCATTTTCATAGGAGACTCCTTCTGAAGGGAGCAGAAGGACACACTTCTTATGGAAGCCTGCTGCCTCCCTGAGCCAGGTTAAAGATGTGAAGAGAAGGCTTCCCATCCTCCTACGCTGCTACAGCTCTTGGATTACCCATTATTGATTCTTCAGGTGGACAGCAGTGAAATTGCACCAAGCAGCCCAAGGAAAATCAAGAGAGACTTAGAGCCTCAGGACAACTGGTTAAAGAATCAGAAGCACGATAGTCTTCTCTGTCCTTCCAGCTGCAGGAAATGCAGAGGGAAGAAACAGGAAGACCCAGCAGATCAATACCAGACAACTAACTAGCTGTTTTCTGAGTATCCAGGCATGGACAGTGAGCAGAATGAAGCCCCCATAATCTGAGGAGAGATGGTTGGTGACCTGCTACACAGCATAGACACACAGTTGTCAGTGGTCAGCAGGATGAAGGCAGTGATTGTCACCCTGTACTGGGCCATGCCTCAAGTGCTGTGTTCAGTTTTGGGCCCCTCATGACAAGAAAGACATTGAGGTGCTGGAGTGTGTCCAGAGGAGGACAAGAGAGCTGGGAAAGGCTCTGGAGCACAAGACTGATGAGGAGCAGCTGAGGTAGATGAGTGGAGAAAAGGAGTTTCAGGGGGATCGTATTGCTCTACAACTACCTGAGGGTTGTAGCCAGGTGGGGATCAGTCTCTTCTTTCAAGGAACAAGTGATAAGACAAGAGGAAAAAGCTTTAAGTTATGCCAGGGGAGGTTTAGATTGGATATTAGGAAAAATTCCTTCGCAGCAAGGGTTGCCAAGCACTGAATAGGCTGCCCAAGGGAAGTGGTTGATGCACCATCCCTGGAGCTATTTAAATGATGTGTAGATGTGGCACTTGGGAACATGGTTTATTTGTGAATGTGGCAGTGCTAGATTAACAGTTGGACTCAGTGGTCTTAAAGACCTTCTTCAACCTAAAGAATTCTGTGATTTTATTATATTTCCTGAATGTTTGCTGTTCATTCTGGTACAATGCCCAGATTTTGTAAGCATCTCTTGGTGGCATTCCCTGCCTTCTATTGGAGGGCTGCTGGGACCAGGAGTGCTGCACCCAGGCATAGTGACATACATTAGCTGCATCTCATGTGGAAGTAAAGAAAATTATCATTAAATATATTTTACAAAAGCAGTAATCTCATTTGCACAGCATGTAGAATGATGTGTCCTAAGAAGACATGTAACTACATTTATTGATAATGAGTCACCAAGAAAGCCCAGCTGTTTATACCTCATTACCTGCCTCTTATTTTTTAAGATTCTCTTACTTTTTTTTTATTGATACTTCTGTTACGTAGGGCTGTGTCTCTTTGAGGGTTATTCCTGTATGGGTTTTTACAATGTATTTTTACTTCCAGAAAAAAACTGCAATTTTTATTTTAGAATGTTTGCTTGATATTGACATTGAAATATAAGTAAGAGTAGGTGTATTAACTTACTTTGGATTAGTATGATTAGTTAAAGTGTGGGTATGATTTTAATTAATTTCTTTGTATTTTAAGGCTATAGTGTATTATTATAACATAAACTAAATACCACCTTCAGAACTTCCATTTTGTTAAAAGATATAAAAAGCAATGTTTTATGCCAGTGTATACACTAGTGAAGAGGCTGTGTGCATCTTGTTCTGACCAAGTTTACCTGTGTTGAGCTGCAAATTGAAAACCCTATGTGTTGTCAGTTTTTAAAGTTACCGTCACAGCAGCTGACGTTTTTTAATTTGTTTGGTTGGTTTACTTAGAGAAGGTAGTTTACCAAGTGAAGTGAAGAGCAGTGTACTTTTCCTGACATAAAGAGCCCACCAGGACAGAGTGGAGGGCTCCTGCCTGCTGCCCTCTGCTGGGGTTACTCCTGCTGGTGCTTCCCGGTTCCTCATCATCTCCAAAGGCCACTCACCTCTTGCCTTCTTCCCTGTCTTATCATCAAACGTAATTTATTAACCATGTACTTACTTGCTTCACGTCTTAAAAAACTGCACCTGAGCACACCACACAGTCCTGGAAGCTCAGTTCCATTCTGGAGCGCTGGAGCTCGTTTGAAGGCTGGGTGTGCCAGGCTGGGCTGTGGTGCCCTGGCCTTGCTGACAGTGGTTTCTGTGCTCCGGCAGGTCCTGCGCTCCGTGCTGCTGTTCCCGACCATCGAGCGCATGGCTCAGTCCCCCCAGGGGAAGCTCATGACCCCCTTGCTGTGCAAGCTCCGCTACGCTCTCTACATGCCCGTGTACCTGCTGTCCTTCCTCCCCGAGGGACTCAAGGCCTCCCTGGTGAGGTTTGCGCTGCGGGGGATGAAGACCTGTGATGAGTCTTCAATAACAACCTCCATAAACCTCTTCAGTGTTGACTGCATTGGTGAGCACCATTCCTGTGTTAAACCGTCTTTTCTATTTTTCTCATTTAGTAAATGTTGATTTGGTTTTTTAATATTAAAGCATGAATTTTGAAGAATAACAGGTCTGGTCTTTTCTAAAATGAAGACCGTGGATACAGGAAGGTCTCATATGAGTAAATTAAAAAGAAAAAACAAAAGGCAAAACAACAAAATGTTCTCCCAAAGAATATATATTTCTTAAGCAAACTGACCTATGCTACTGAGGTGATTTCTAATGTGATTAAAACACTCTTTTTACAATCTATTTTATGTGACTTATGTCTTCTTACTTTTTGCATTTCATTCATATTGGATGCTGAATGTAAATCAGTAATCAGTTTCACAAAGAGTTCTTTGCATCTTTTTTTTTAAGCTGTTTTAGCCAGCTGTATAGACTCTGTCATCTGAATTGGAATATTGGTAAATTCAGAAAAGGACCTTCAGCCTACAAAGACACATATGCGCTGAATTTCAGCACTCTTGTGGGCATAAAGAGAAAGATTAACATTCCTCTAGTGCATTTTGTGCATATATTTTGCACATTCGAGCAAGAGAAACAACTTAAAGAAGCAGAATAATTTCAGATAAATTATGTGAAGTTTAGAATGAAAACCAGAACGTGAATTGTGCTATACTCCAGGTATTTTGGTAAGTTTAACAGTTTAAAACAATTTGGAATGGAATTGACATGCTAACGCAGTAATAATAGCAAGAAGGAAGTTTTGATTGCATTAATAGTAGTAAAAACACATTCCTACATTTCCAGTTGGGCTCTGTCTTCTATCAGTTAAATTTTACTTACTAATCATCCAAACAGATGTGCCAGAGTAACTGGGATTGCAGTGAGAGGCTGTGCCTTCCATGGATCTGTGGGTGTGCTGCTCTGTGTGGGAGGCTCACTGTAGGACTGTACACAGACCAAAAGCAGGATGGGCAGTGGGGTTTGTGCTGCCAGCCTGGACAGTCCCACTTCTGTTGCACAAACCAGACATAATGACAGTCAGTCCTTTGCAGTGCCCTGTGCCTGACAACAGGTTGATAATACACATTTCTGATCGAACTCCTATAGTTTTTTGCTTGAGCTCCTGTTAATTGAAGTCAGTTTCCTGGTGACAAAGGAGAAAGCAAGCATGCAGTCATACCTACATGAGGTGTTCAAGTGTCTTCCTTTAATAGTTTTGTTTCAGAAAAAGGAATGTGGAGGTCTGTGAGGTCACAGCTCCACAAGCCAGGAATCCTTCTCTGGTCCCCACAGATAAACTTTTACCTCTAAAAAACAGGTTATACATGGCCAGAGTTGTATTGGAAATGGTCCTTGGCCTGTGTTAACCTCCAAAAAAGCATGGCCAGCCATTGTTTGTATGTGTTGTTTGGCCCAGACCACAGCAGCCACAGGAATAATTTAACAGAACAGATTGTATGTGCTGCTGTAGGAGGCTGACCCTCCCAGCTCTTTAGTCCCCAGGTGAATGAGCCTGGTTGATGTGTGCCTGTCAGCCTGTTGTGATTTCCTCTGCGTAGCAGTGTCTGACCTGTGTACTAGCTGTAAGGTAAATTGAGGCATGAAACCAGGCTGAAGACTCTTGACTCATAGGATGTGTTCTCTGCCTATGTTCAATTTGTTGTCTGAATTAATTCCACCAGAATGAAAACCCCTGGGAGACAGTGTCTTGTAAAACTTGCATAAATAGGCCTTACTGATGCAACTAGTTCCTTTGGGCTTGTGATAGCATCTCTCTCAAGCAGAATTCCCCTTTGGTTTGCATGTTTGGAAAGTGATGATGTTTTACATCTCAGTGACTCAGGACCACATGCGTGGATTAATAATCTTTGAGCATCCGGATATTGCCTGTTAACCTTCTCTTTTATTGTTTAAGGACAATAGAAAATGTTACCATTCAGCAAAAATTTGCTAAATCTAGCACAACAACTGAGTCTATCTTATGAGACTGCTCATCTGTGAATTGCTGAAACCTCTAAATTTGTGGTAGATGCTTTTCTGAACATTTCCTTTTCCCTTAATAAATTGCTAGATATTGTTCAGAAATGTTCAGCAAAGGAAAATGAAAAGTTGTTTCTTCTCTCCAGGAAGGTTGCATGTCAACTCATTAAAAATATACATATTGCCTTTGGCATGTACCTCATTTGCATTACTGTAATTGTAATAAAAGCTGTGATTAAGGGCAGAAAAGATGGTAAAAGTTTCCTTAAATCTAATACGTCCGTTAAAACAAACCAACCTGCCAGGGATTTGTTACCACATCCAAAGCTTAGTCACAACAATGTTTTCTCTCCTCTGAAAGGAAATGAGATTTGAAAACTTAATTAGAGCAGAACTCTAAGACCAAGTGCTTCTCCCATTGACACAGAGTGAAAAGCTCCATTCAGTTGCTGCAGCATCAGGCCCTTGGCCGAAAGAATCAATGAAGGAAGACTTACATTACCTATCTGTCCCATGTTCCAAATTATGTTTGTTCCTGCTTCTTATCCAAACACATCTTTCTGTTGTCTTAACTTCATAGTTGATGATATATAGAAGCCCCAGCTACACGGCAAGAGGAATTGTGATGACAGTGTCCAGAAAGGGAACATAATAGAATGTCTTGTCCCAGAGAGGAAACAGTACAGAAGAAGAGGAGACAGCAGGGTCTGTAAAGAAGATGGATTGTAAGATTGGATTTTATGTAAGAACGTGCGGTGTATAAATAATAAAGGACCTATAAAAAATAAGCAAAAGGGGCCGAAGGGACTTTGCTTACCTGGGTTAACTTCTAGAAAAGATATCTTAGGGCAGAAAAAGCATTCTATTGAACGAACAGCCATTTGGGTACTTGTATTTATGAACTTAGAAGATGAATAGACAGAAATATTGAACATTAGTGACCCTGACTTATCTGAAACATTATCACTCTGTTTATTCAGGCTAGGAAAACAAGGTTATCCCTATCTAGCACAGAGGTGGTGGTTCTACAAATCATGTACAGTCCTGCAGTGCTAGAATACTTTGGCACTCCAGTGCCCTGAAATTTGTAAACATTTCTTCGGTGACCGATGCCAGTAGCAGACTTACAGTGACAGTAAACCATTCTATCTACATGGAACAGGATTTATTGCCCAGCCGTTTGACTGGCAAACTTCCTCCATTTGTTTCTGTAGAATTTCCACAAAAGCACAGACATTACATAATGGGTAAACACTGCACAGCTTTTTCGAGAGGCGGGCTCACAGGTCAGAGGTTAATGTCTGGATGACAGGGAAGATACAGATAAGCACAATAGCAAGAAAAACCTCCAAATGGCCCAAATGAGGTGGGTCCTTTGTGATCTTGAACCTGTGACTTCCCTGGAGGAATCTCCCTGTTTGTTTAACCTGGTCGGGGAGCAGGGATGCACTGCAGCCTGGGGCAGGGGGAGGTCTGCTTTGTACTGTTGGAGCAGATTGGGAAGGAAGGGACTCAGAAGCATGAAAGAAGGCTTTCAGATTCATTTAGGCTGTCACACGAGTAAAAGCTGGAAACGAGATGCCTAGTTAATTTAAGCATCCAACAGAAGTTGTAAAACAAAGAATTAAGATAAAACTCCAGAGCTGTGATTCAAATTTTATCTTGTTCCAAGTGTGGAGACATTAAGTTTTCATGTGGAGTGTTTACATTTCCCTTGTTTTACAGAGGAGAAAGGGGTTCTGGCAGTTTCAGGCGCTCCACAGGACTGTATAGGAAGTGAGTCCCAGCTGAGGTATTGAGGCTTGTCTCCCAGCAGTAGCTGCTTCTCCCTGTTGGATGTACATGATGACAAAATTAAATCCCTGAGGTGCCAGAGAGAAAAGGTTTTATTGTGGGATGAATTTTGCGCAACTGTCAAATAGCATCTGGGAGATAAATTTACATCAAAAGCCAGTGAAATGTAAGCTTAAGTTGCTATGAAAGTGGAACAGAAGCTTTTACATTGACTCAAGGTATTTTAAAAGTTTATCTCCAGGAAACCAACTGGGAGAATTGCATTCTGGGTTTGAATTATCCCAGCCTCAGGAGTTATGGCTTGAGATCTGTTTCTGTTCTAGTTCTTTTTGTTTATCAGAGAGATTTTAAATGCAACGTTTTGGGTGGTCTTCATCTGATCACTATGGACATCATGCTGTCTGAATAGTTAACATTGCAGCAGGAAAGGTGAATCACAGGCTGCAATGAATGATGCATTTTACTGATTGCAGAGGGACTCTCTCTACTAGAAACCAAAAAGAGAGAAGATAAATGCCACTCAGAATCTACTGACTGTGCTTTTTGCTTCAGATATCAGAAAACAATGTGTTCCAAATGTTCTGTGCAACTTTTACCCTTGCTGCCAGGACAGTCAGATATACTTCGGCTGCATTAGAATTTACAGCTGCTGATTTCTAGTGAGAGTCTTGTTGTTTGTTTCCTGCTTTCTTTGAAAACTCATTTTACATTTTCACCTCAGTTTCCTGACAAGTAGAATGGGAAATTGTTTGGAACTCTTTTTCTGGTACTGAAGTGCTGTGGATATACCCATCTAACCAAAATACTTGGGTAAGGACAGTGCATTGTGTTGTGTTCATGGAACTCAGTAGCACCTCCACCTATTCTACTTGTGTTTTTCAGAGATAAAAAACAGTGCTTAATGTATTAAGTAAGCAGTTGGTAAAAATCTTCACATGAGGTGGTGAAATAAGAGGTGTTGCCCCTGAAAAAAATATTTTTAAAAGCTGTATCATTGCACAGCTAAAATTTAGTTGTTTTTTTTTTTTTTTTGCTTGCTTTGCTTTTTAAATTAAAATGCAACAGAAGTTATAATGAGCAGATGTAAATTCAGGACAGAAGGCATAGTTCTTTTGATTTTAGTTGTTTGTTTGTTTTTTTTAATGGAACAAAATCAAAAGAGTTGTGCCTTCCATGCTGAATGGAATAAAACCCACCCATTGAGGGGATGAACAGCCAAGGGGGTTATGTACATTATATACTCATCTAGGTTTTTTTTTATTTCAAATGCTGTACCAGCATGTTTGAAAAAGGATCCAGTGTTCAGGACAAGGGATGAACTATTGGCCAGTGTCACATAGCTGCTCAGCAACAGAACTGTACATAGACCTGCATCCCACGGCAGCAGCTGATCTACTGAACCTGCCTAGCCAGTAGTTTAACCTAAATGTGTGTGTAGCATCTTGCAGTCTCACACCTACATCTTTCCTAGTGGGCAGGAGAATAAAAGCTTTCCCTGCACTCTGGACACATCCAAGCCCTGGTAGTAAAAAGTTTCTTCTGGTGAATGTATGTTTTAGATAACTTCTGGCTACAATGCAGAAACCATTTAAAGGATGTTTTATATTTAAATATGTATAGAATTTCATACGTGATGGATAGCCAGACAAAATTTCATGGTGAGCAGAAATTACTGACATGGTACATAAATTCCATGTACATAAACTAAACAATGTTAACATCTGTGCAGCATAGTGCAGTATATCACAGGTGGGCAAAAACAGTGGAGCCAGGCAGGTCTCTTCTCTCTCTGTGTGCATTCTTTGATGCTCAGTGGGACAGAAAGAAGTCAAAAATGATAGAGCAGATACTCTCTCCCTCTCACTAATATCTTATTAGTTAGGCTTCAAAAGAAGTCCGTCCTGAAATCAGGTAGTTCTACAACTGTCTCCTGCAAGATGTTCTTCACCTCTCTGAATTTTCTCTGCCAGAAGGCTGCTTTAGGTGTAGCCCAACAGCCTGGCCCAGTGTGCAAAATCCTCTGGCCCCGCAGCGTTTCTCAGCAGCCTCCTGTGTGCTGTCACAGTTGAGTCCTATCCACTTCTGACATTTTAAGTGATGATCGTAATATGTATTTCTGCAAAGTGTTTAAGAGCGTGTTTCCTTACCTGTGGAAACACAGTAATATTTTATCGCTTGCTTCGCAGGAAAAGGGGCCAAAGAATAACAGTCTTTAATATTTTCATGTTTCCTTTGCTACTGTTTATTTTCCTGTGTGATGCCTGACTAAAATGTTTGTTTAACGTAGTCGGACAACTCACCTTACCAAGGCAGCACTTAAGCTGATGGAAAAACCTCACATCTGCTCTATTCTTTCTGTGAGTGAATAAACTTTTCCTTAATTCAGAGTAGGATGCTCATATTAAATTACTGGAGGAAGGCAATGACTTTTATGTATTTATAGTCCTCTTTATTTATTAAAGTCAATCTGCTTCATAATTTACCCCATTTCCAAATGAAAGAAAGATGTTTAATGAGGACTTTTATTACTTGCAAAAGCTTTTACTTTCCTGTGAAAGCCTTATGAAAATAATGGTAATAATGTGGAAATTTCTTATTTGGTCTATTTCTGTTAATTATTCCTCTTTTTCTTCTTGGGGGAAAACCCAACATAAAAAACTCCCATAATAAATATTACTCATAAGGCATGAATGTTTTGATAGTGGAACTGCTGATCATTTCCATGAAATGTGAGGTACAGTTGGGATTTGGTTGGGGAAGGGGAGATTGTTTATTCACCCCTGGTGAGGTTTCACCCCCAGGGAGACGATTTACACCCACAAATTTGCAGTGAGTCTAATGATGTGTTGCAAATGGCTTGAAAAAGGAAGAGGTAACATCAACAAAGCAGAAAGGATGTTGAAAATAAGTATATGCCAGTCAAGTGCTACCAGCTACAGCTGCTTTGTGTTAAACTATGCCAGTCATCTGCGAGTTGCCACTTTATTTTTCCTGGGCCAATACAACTTCCCCCAGCCTTGAGTTCATGAGCCTTCTGCAGTAGGCTCATGCCTTTTGAATCAGAGGTGTCTGCCAAAACTCCCCCAAGGAATATCTGAAGTAGGACTCCTGGCTCTGTCATAACTTCTGTTTACTGGTTAGAATTTTAGCTTGATTCATCAAACTCCTTTATCATGCAGTACCAGCAAAGCACTTAAACACACACTGCATCCATACCCAAACTCTAGACATCTGTGTTTTGGAGAAATAAGTAGGTATTAATGCAGTACCTGTTATTCCATGTGACTGAAGGGGACGCTGGTTTGGATGTAATTCCTGTGATCAGCTAAAACAATATGGCAATTCCCTTGGCTGCTGCTCCTTGTCACAAAGATGTCCACCAGCGCTCATTAATTCTTTATTGTGACAATATTGACAAGGAGGAGATTCCTACAGAATCTTCATGGGTCTGGGAAGGAAATGCTGGCTTTTCTTAAGCAAATGCAGAGCACAAAAGATTGCTTGCTTCAACGGTCAGGTCTATTTAAAATGAGCTTTAAAATTAGTGGATTATGTTTATAAAGTGATATAAAGTTCACCTTTCTTATGAATCAAAGCCACTCCAGTTAAAAGAACATTCATCTTTTTCAAATGACGGGTGGTCCAGTTGTTGAATTTCGTGAGGCTTCCTCAAGAAAGAATCAGTGCCAGGTCGCAGTCCAGAAGGGCACTTAAACTGAGCCCTGTCTAGCAAAGTAGGGTAATCCCATAGAGCTCAGGCAGGAGCCACAGGGTGGAGATGCTGAATTGCTGCAGACAGTGCCCATCCCCTATGGGCTGAGCACCACCTAGAGCAGACCCTTCTGTGCCCCTCTTGCACAGTAAGAGCAGATGCTTTCCATGACCAAAATCTGGACGCTGGCAGAAATCCCAGCATCACAGCCATCTGCCACAGTATGTGAGAGCTTAAGCTGGAGATGAATTTTTCTACCTAAGGGACAGTTCTGTCATTTGAAGATGGTGGGAGTTGTTCCAAAGTAACTTTGAGCAGGATTAAGCCTGTGGACATTGCAGTTTTCCATCACACATGCCACTTCATCTGCACATGCTTCATCACACAAACTAAATGAGTGTTTTTTGCACTCCCCAACAAAGCATCTATTGTTTGTAAAGCACCTGGGTATAATTGTTGAATAACTTTTTATTTTTGCCTTTAGCCTCTACTCTGCTTTCTCAAGCACAGCTGACTGATTTTCTTGTGTAGTTCTGATCTTCCTGCAACTGTAGGACCAAGCAGACTGGAGAAGCCCGTCCGTTACAATTGCAGCTGTTTCTTCCTATTCATGTCCATCATGGTTATGCATTAACTACAATGTTTGCATTCTAAATTCAAGTGTAAACTTAAGCAGACCCCAAAGTCAATGTTTATATCTTGTAAACCTCTAAACATCAACATTTTATCTAACGTGTCTGTGCATGTGTGGAAGCACTTGTTCCTGCATTAGTCATCCTTGATACAAAGCAGTTCCTTCTGTTTGATGTTTTAAACAATAAGTTATACGATATTTCCGAGATTGCTGTTGGCAATAATTACCAGTAGAAAATATGTTTTCCCCATAGGAAATTACAGTGCTGTTTGGTATTATTAGTTCTTACCACTGTTTTCTGACTCCTCCAGAGGAATGACAGAGATTGCTTCCTCAAGAGCAAAGGATAAACTGGAAATGAAACTTAATATTACACTTCACTGAAGAACATTACAGGAAGACAGGCAACTTACCAGGAACAAAATGTGATCAAATTGTAGTGTATTTCTTGAGGTAAACTTATTTCCAAAAATTTGGTCAACTTTTTGCAGGTCATTTTGATACAAATGTAGCTTTTATTCTTTACTTTGCAATTTAAGCAACTTTGCTTTAGTTTAGATGACTTTTCAGAGAGTTGTATTGGAGCATATCAAAGTACAGATGAGCTCTGCAACACATGAAAGTAATAGACTCACAGAATGGCTTGTTTTGGAAAGGACCTTAAATACGAACCAGTTCCAAGCCCTCCCTGCCGTGGCCAGGGACACCTGCTAGAAAAGGCTGCTCAAAGTCCCATCCAGCCTGTCCTTGACCACTTCCAGGGATTGGGCACCCACAGTTTCCCTGGGCAACCCATTCCAGTGTCTCACCACCCTCACAGTAAAGAATTTGTTCCTAATATCTAATCTAAATTTTCTTTCTGTCAGTTTAAAACCATTTCATCCTGTCCTACCAGTCCATGCCTTTGTAGAGTCCTTCTCAGCTCTCTAATAGCCCCATTAGGTATTGGAAAGTGCATAAGGTATCCCAGAGCATTTTATTCTCCAGTCTGAACACTCCCAACTCTCTGAGCTTATCTTCATAGGAGAGTCTTTGACAATAATCATCCCATTGAAGTCAGCTTATTTTATTCTTGTACCCTCTGCTTGTTGTCTGTCAGAAGGACAAGCAAAGCTCTGTGTGCATATCTGCAACTCAATGTTTGGCAGTAACACATTTAAAAATAAACTGTAAAATCTGTGGAGCAGAAATGTTATTTTTCCTGATAGCCTAAGTAGTCTGTGGGATGCTGAAGCCAACTTGGCTGGGACCTTTACCCTCTCCCATGCAGTGTAACTCTTTCTTAGGTGCAAAAAAAAGATTCAGGCAGGCACTGAGGACTCTTTCCTTTGGCTCCAATTACTGGCAAATTATCAATTTAATTTTATATTGCCCAATTTACCTCTACAGAGGCCAGGAGTGGGAATTTAAAGTTGTCATTTTGCATATTTAAAAATATTTCTGAAGCATTTTGTGATAATGGGTTATTGTGAAATTATCCTGCTGCGAGGCAGACCTGCTAAGGGAGGCATCAGTGAAATGTTCTGTGGAGGTTTTCTGGAAGTCTCTTGTGTGACAGAAGAAAGCATCACTTCAGGCTTTTCCATGTCAGTACTGCCAGTACCTGAGAAAAGATGTCCCCAGTCTCTGCTGTGGTCCTTAGCCAACACAAACAAGAGTCTGAAGTAATAGCAGTAATAGAAATTAAATGGCAAATGGTGAAGTAGCAGATTCATTCTGTGAAAAAATTTGACCATAAATTATAGTTTTGCAAGGCAGAGCATCAGAAATGTCCGGGGAAGCTGCAGTGTCAATATGGGAAAGAAAGATATATGGAAAGAAACTAGAGAGTGAGAGACTAATGACAGGGTGATGAGGTTGCTTGTTTTTCACAGGGCATAAGATTTGGCTATTACAACCACTCTGAATATTTTCAAGAATGCACAGAGGTTGGAGCGCTTTCAGTCAGACCAGTGTCATGGGAGCTTTGGCTTCCTTAGCCATGAAAAGGTGATTAACATTGAAACATTTAGTAAAGGAGGCTTGATGATGAATTCAAGGAAGAAGATAAAAAAACTCCTCTCTGTCACTTTGAGCAACTTCTTGCGTACAAATGATCTGAAATCATTGTGGAGAAAGAAAATCATAAGAAACAAAGGGACTACTGAAACATGGTAGATATTGCAGGTGATGTACATGTGATGTAAATTTCTAAAGTATGGAAAATAAAATATCATTGCAAACCTTTAAAAAACATCAAAATTATTAGGTAATTGTCTTAACAGACACAGGTGAGAGAACTGACAGAGCTGGAATATCGATATGAAGAGACCTAACACTCTTGGGAAAGAAGAATAGGGAGAAAGGAGGAGGATGGATGGGCTTGTTTTTGCATCCACATATTAAAGACAAGAGACCTATTGAATATTATGTCCACCAGAGCATGACAGATGGATTTAAGGGACTTCTAAGAAAATTTGGAGCTATCTGAAGTGCAGTATGTAATGAGCTTAATGGATGTAGAGGAGGGAATCCACAATATAGACTGTTCAGCTACCAGGTACTTCTCAATGCATTGCTTTACATATATATATATGTATATAATTTATATGTAATAAAGCAGAGAAAGCAATTGGCAGAGAATATATGGCAGTTGATACAGAGCATTTGAAGACAAGAGGCAGATTGGCTGCATATTTTTACAAACGGGTAACACCTGTGCTAGAACAGAAATGCTTAATACATTTACAACATAAAGCTTTATTCGTTCACTAATCCCCTTAAAATCCTGCCATAGTCAGTGGAGAAATAGGTAACACTTGTCTAATCTATCTAGGTCAGTGCTTAAGGATGAGATGAAACGTGTGCTTTTGTGTGAATGTGAAGAAAAAAACCCAAACTTTAGATACCCACATTTAATCAGGTGAATCCTATGATGATCTATTTTAGGTAAAAAATAGAGGTGTTTAGACTGAACAGGAGACAAGTGAGGAACATAGAAAAAGTTTTCAAGTAAAGGGCAGTAATTTAACTTACATGTCTGTGGTAGATGAGGTAATATATAATGGAGTACAATGCAACAAAAGTGATTCAGACCAGATTTTAGTTAATGATATGAGCAGAATTCTAAATGGGATTTCCTATGAAGATAATGAAACTTTCGTCATGTGTGCTTCCTAATGACAGGATGCATATCTGCTGAAAATAATATAGTATCATTGATTCAGCTTAAGAAAAAGAGACCACTGGAGATCACTTCCAGCCCTGTAATGTCATGCACACTGATTAAATATCCAAGAGTAGCATCGAGAATTTCAGAGTCCTTAATGAGAGACAGTTTACCATAGAAGAACCAAGCAAAACAGATGAACAGACGCAATATAGAATCAATGAGGGAACCCAAACAAGTAAAACATGCCTAATACCAAACATTAGTTTAAAGCAAATCTGAAAGTTCATAAAATGTGGTCTGATTGAATGTCCAAATGAATCTGCATTCTGCAGAGTGAATGCAGGGTACAGAAATGGTATGAAAGGACCTGCAAAGATAGATTACCTCTAGAAATCAGATGAGTATAGGACTCATGGTAGCACTGGAGTATGATCATCCATGCTGCTAAATTATTAATGAATTCTGGTATGGTTTTAGCATTCTCCAATTAGCATTCTCCTAGTATTCAGGCTCATTTGAGTTAGCACTGCCATGCATCATCCCCGTAAGCAGTTTGGGTAGGGGAAGAATCTAATTCTGTGTAAACAAGCCATTCTATTCCACTTGGTCTCAGGGCCTGAGAATAGTTCCTGACTCCGTTTCATACACTGGTGCAGATATAGCCTGTATTTTTATCCACAAAAGCAGCAACAGTTTGATTGTTGAAAACAGAATGTAGAAGTTTGACTTCACAATTGTCAAAACAGAAGCTGAGAAGGTGCATTTTGTGTTGGCAGAAGGGTAAGATTGACTAGGAAAGGCTTTTTACAAAGCTGTTGATCAGTGAAGAGACAAAGGACTATGAAAAAAGCAAGCCAGTGTGGAAATGTATGCTTTACAGCCTGGCATTTTTGGAACAATTGAGTAGATTTTTCTATAACCAGTGAGTGCTTGATGAAGGCTCCATAATTTTCCAAACCATCAAGCCATGTCTGATAGAATTGTACTATGTGCTGGGTTTAAGAACAAACCTGTAAGTTTCTAATGTCAGAGAAGGGCAAACTAATTAAGAGCTTTGCTCAGACTTTTGTGTAAGAAATGTGAATAACTAGTTAAGCTGTAGCCGCTCAATTTTTTGTATTGAGTCTAGTAGAACTGATGTTCAGTGTATTTGTAATAATACAGTACTAAACAAGAAGGTTGCATTCTTAAGAAATAGTGACAAATATTGAAAATTGGATTAATCTAAACACCATCATACTGAGATGTTCTATTGACTTACACAGGAAATAATAGCTGGAATTGAGATCTAAAGTCCATCTTGCCTGGTCTCTTATTTCCAGCAATAGTCAGAACAAAATGCTTCCAAGAAATGGGGAAAAACTCTGCAGTTGAAAATCTGCCAGTTAGTAAAGGCATTGTTCTTTGAGGTAAATGCTTAAAGACCTGAGGCTTTTGTGGTTGCAGTTTGTAGCTCTAAATTTTAGTTTGTTAAGAGAATTATAAATATTTCTTGACTCTCAATGTATTTGTCCTCTCTTGCTAATTTCTTGGCCCTAAGAGGTTCTAACTGTAATCGGTTGTATCCTGTCTGGTGTAAAATCACTTTCCTTTCACATGTTGTTCTACTTCTTAATATTCCTTTATACTACACATGATCTGCAAAAGATTTTTTAATAACTCAAGAGGTTCTCTTCTGGGCCTGGTTGCACTTCAGATTTGTGGCTTTTAATCAATAGTGAGCTGTCTTTCCTTAAAAGACAGCCTTAAACACAAGGGAGGACAGAGACCAGCTGCAAAGTGTTGTTTTACTGAGGAATAAATGAAATAACTGAGTGACATTCAATGTGGAAAAATAAAGCTAATGGAATATATAAGAATTTTTTTTAAAGTATGTAAAGCATAGGTTCTCTATAGATGGGAATCGAGGGAGCCAGAAGTAGTGGGTGGGTGGGTGAGTATGGCCAGGAAATCTTGTTGCACTGCAGAGTCTCAAAATACCCCACAGAAGTACTGAGAATACCTGCAGCCTCCACCACAGTCACAAGGGGGTCACTGATCTCTTATAAGCCACTCCAGTTCTAGCCAAAGAAAATTTATTAATTTCTTGGTGAAAAAAAAACCCAGTATGTTAGTTTATGTGGCCTTCACAAAACAGTGTAAGGTGTCTCTCCACTCTTTGTATTCATCTGCTTGAGGGGTTGGTTGATCTGAGCAGGGGCACCAGATTTGCATTTGAGAAGCATCTGGAAGGCAGGGCCATGGTCTTCTTTCTTTTCCTCTGAATTTGTCCACTCTAGAAGCTGTTACAGTATGTTCTTCCAAGGTTGATGCTGCTGAAACTGTACTGTCTGGACCTTGAAGTAAAAATCTGGCTCTGTGTTTCTTCCTATATCCATTCCAGAGCACAGCTCCTACTAACTTATAAAATAGAACAATATTTTGATGTGTAGGACTTAATAAATTTACACCTACAGCCACGATCTTGTTGATAGAGTCAACATAATCTAAAGCCAGCAGCAGTAGGGAAATGAAGTGAGCTCGGGTAGCCCTTTGTAGTCTTATGTTTGTCTGATGAACAAGCTATTAAAGAATGTGTGTGTGCATCCATTAAAGTGTCTAGATTGGGGCTATCTTCACAACCACTCATTTTTGTTGGAAAAGAAACTATTTTGATGATTTCCTGAAAATCATTAGCCAATGAAGTTGAAAAGATTTTTTTTCCTTTGTTATTGTCCCTTGTTTCATTTTTATGGCATCTCTTTCTGTCAATTCTTTCTATCACAGTAAATTCATTTCCTTAGCTCAGCAAAGAATACTGCTCATTTTTATGTAATCAATATACAGGTTACAGAGCAAACCACACAGATTTAGCTCTAGTCACAACACTACAGCACAGAGCTATTTTTAAATTAATCAAGAGCATGTATATCTCTGAAAGTTGATCAGATTAAGTCAGAAATACATAACTTTTTGTACTTTATGGATACGTGCACCATAAGTATTTTTTTTCAAGAGTTCTTTCCATAAAGACATAGTTCCAGATCATCTTGAATTGCCTCAGACAACATAGTGGGACCCCTCAGTTTTTAGTGTGAGTTTATGATTAATTTAGTCCTAATCTAATCTTTTTCTTGCAAATAAGATGGCAAATCTTCTTTGAATATTTGATAATCAAGCAAGAATTTCAAAGACTTGCAGTTCAAGTACAGGAAATTCCTGTTTTGCTTCAAGAATCAAGTATATGGTTTATCTGTCCTGAGTTAGAAGTGTGTTTCTTCCCTGAAATTTGTACAACTTCCCAAGTCCTAGCATAGATATCTTGATACCCAGAGAGTCAGTGGACAAGAAGTTGGTTTAGGCTGTTGTTCTAAGACTTTAGAAAACAATAGTAATAATGCTAGGCATGCATTTCTTAAAAGTCTGGAAATTTTCTATTTCACACATGGTTTGCTTGGCTACACTGTGGCTGTATCAATGTGTTTGAAGTTTAGCTCAATAGATACAGGTATCCATCTAACAACAGGCTGCTTGAATTGGTGATTAAGGAACCCAAAGCACTGAAAAGCTTGATTGATTTCAGTCATTATTGTTCGTGAAAACTAATAATTTAGCTGAAGGATATTAAGTCCTTGCTGTGACACTTTGGGTTAAAGAGCTACCAATGATGTAAAGCACTCTATTCTTTTCTGGATCCTTGATTTGAATCCAATCAGGGTTCCTCTATCACAAAAACCCCGCAAATAAATCAAACACATTTTGGCACAGTTTGTCGTCTCTGCTTAGCAAATGTATGAGACTGAACTGACACTGATCCTTAATCACCTTTAATCCATGGAGAGGGAATGATCCTACCAGGGCAGGAAAAAGGTCACTGGCAGGATCATGGGGAGAAGCTAAGTTGGCAGTAAATTTCATAAGCTTGATCTGGGAATAAATGAGGAGCTTCCATTTTCAAGGTAATCTGTGTATATAAAAGATCTGCATATAAAAAGTTACAGCATCTAAAGAAGGTATTTATGTGTTAAAAACGCAATAAATCTGGTATTTGTCTGTTAAACTTTGATTCAGTTTTAAGCTCTAAGGCCTAATTGTTTATGACAGTTAACTAACACTAGCTTTATTTGTTATTAAATCTTGGTGACCTGGTTATGAATTACAAGGGGTATCAGTACCTTGAGATGGAGTAAAACTTAATAAAAGCACTTTGGGGTTCTACAGCTGTCACCAGGTACCTTGGCCAGTTTCTGTAGGTGTACAACCACTTTTATTTTTGCTTGTTTTGTGAGAAATAAAACCACATGAAGGAATATCTACAAAGGCCATGATACTGGAAAAATTCATGTTACAAGCTTCTCTTTCTGTGCTTTGGATTATCCCAATGACTCAGGCTGACTCATCATGCATCAGTCCAGTATATGCAAAAGTACATTTGCGTATACAGATTTGAAGGAATGGGATTATGCCATGAAAATTAAGAACAAAGCCCACTCAAATTTGCTTTAGACTGTTAAACCAGATCAACATACTGAATAAGCAAAAAGATGTTTACAGCAAAAGCTAAAGAGCTTCTATGTTCTTTTCCTAGAAATCCTCAGCTGATTCAAAGCCAAATTGTTAGGAGCCTATTTCCTAGATAGAAATTGAGAGTGCAGGGGTATTGGACTTTTACCTTGCAGGCAAAGGAGAAGAAAAAATACTTTTTGTTCCTTTCTTCCAGAGTCTTTTAAGAAGAGAACTGCAGTTTATGTACGCTCAGTGGGTAGAGAGATGGCTTTATAAGTTTCGCTCCAGCCTTGATACTGCAAACCATCCTTTCCCAGTAAAGAGCTTTCAAGCCACTGTGTGTGTCTGTGGCTGGAGCTGTGGAGCACTCACAGTCTTGTCTGTGAGAACGCCCTCCTCATTTCAGGGTCTGAATATCCAAGTTACCAAAAGAACTGATGTAAATGGTGTTCATCTCATTTACACATCCCATCATAGCTGTGCTGTGGTTCTTCAGACACTGAATGTTCTCATGGTTTATCACTGGTGAAGTCCCTCCTTCAGCAGGGAAGAACTGGCTTGCTTTTGGGAGGAAGTTCTACAAGTGCACAACTTCTCGTAATGCTCAGGCAACCACTGCATGCACCTTCATTTTATGGCAGGATCAGCTTCTTTCAGTTGAACTAAATCTCAGGGACTGATGGAAGATACACAAATTTCAAACTACGGGACAGTTTTCATCCTTCACTGTCACTTCAAACATTCCTGCTAAAAGCAAAGAGCACATAATATGCAGAGGTGTGTGGGTGCAGTATTAGGTCCTCCAAGCCTTTGGTGTTGGCTTCACTAAGCCAGTTCAGAGAACGACTTTTAAGTTCAACAAGCACAGTTTTCTCACAGAGGCATGTTTTGACTTCAGGTATTGACAGACTAACCCCAGCTCTGTTTTTGAGGTTTTCTTCATCAGGTAGCTGTGAAGATTTTGTTGCTTGATCACTGTAAAACACAACATTCAAGGTAGTGGTGAGCATTTCTAAGGAAACATGATTAATTTGATTCTGTAAATTTCATTATTGATAAAGAAATATATTTTTCAAGGACTAATTATTAGACAATTTTACACAATGTTTTTCAATTGCAAGTGTTTTTAAGACAGTCTACAAAACACACTTCATTGCCATAACAGCCTGAAGCATGTTTTTATAATGAGAAAACTGAGATTTTGTAATTTGCACAGGGTCTCAGAGGATTTCAGTGATAATTCAGAAAAATTCCAGACCTCTTGACCTTTCATCCCACAGTCTTATCTTTCATATATGATTTTTCAGAATACTAATTTTCTTCTTTTTCCTTTACTGAGCCCTGCATATTTCTCTCTTTGGTGAGTAGTGAGAGACAGTGGTGGATGCCAAACAGATTGAAGCTACACACTCACCCTAATCCAGCATGGGCACTGAGGTCACAGCTCCAGCAGAGCTTCCACAAAACACATTAAGTGCATTTCCTACATTTGCATTTTCAGCCACAGTCCTGCAGTTTGCTGGATGTACTTTGTGCAGTGAGTGGTTCTTCAGGTTTGGGTGAAACAGCTTCACACAGGAAGTTCAGCATGTGGGTTCTACATTGCATCTTATATTCTACTCGAAATCATGACAGTAAGACCCAATAACTACTTTTTCCAGGACTCTTGGTAATGATTCTGGGAGTCTCTAGAGATTTCCTGCTAAAGCAGGCATTGACACAGCTTGGAAATCTTTCCAGAGCCTGTAACACCAGGTAGCAAACACTGACACAGTGATCTCACAGGACAACCTTCCTCTTCAAACCGTGATAGATTTCAGAGCCCATTCATTTTTTAAGTGTCAGCTTCTGGTTGTACCCAGTTCACAACCTGATTTTCAGAGCTGCTGAAAAGCTCAAAGTAAAAGTCCTTGAAAGCCTTTTGAGATGACTTTCCAATTGCACACAAAAAAAGTAAGTTCTGAGTTATTTCCATAGAAAAAGCCGCTTGGTATTCATGAAATAAGGAAACAGAACAATCTTTTTTTTGAAAAGGAAAGAACTATTCAAAAAATGCCAAGGTTAGCAGAGTATAGCATTAGGAAATAGCAGAGAGATTTCTCCCTGAACTTGTGACTTAGCTTTTGAGAAAAATAGCTTTTCTGAAGAAGCCCAGATTGACATTCCATAGCAGCAAGAGAGAAGGTTACTGTTCCTGCTTTATAATGGTATATCCTTACATATAGCTTTCCACAGACATTAAACATCTTACAGTAGTGTGGATTAGAGGGAAGCAGTGGATTTAGGATATTTTGACCTTAATAAAAGCGTTCACAGTGTCTCCCATTATTTTCTTCTAACGAAGTTTGGGAAATATGACATACCTGAAACACCTACCAGACAGATGTATAACTGACTGGAAAATGGGATTCAGGAAGAATTTTGAAACTGGAAGGATGTATCTAGTAGGGTTTTGTAATAGTCTTATCTTCATTCCTTTAGTATTCAGTGGCTGTTAGGGATATGAACAGCAGAATACAGTGTGTGTGTGTTTGCTGAGGTTACAGAAGCACCATGCTAGAATATGCTGCAGTTGTGCTGGAGAGGGTAACCTTCACAAGCTAAGAGAAGTGCTGGGAGGCAAGGAGAGGAGAATGCTGTCATTACTTAAAGAACTAAGTTTTTCTGTGCATAAATTTCTTACAAGGATGATAACTTACTGGTTAAGGAATAGTTCCACAAGAAAATATCATGGGAATGTTGTGTGAATATGAACCCACAAATTCATGTGAGTTAATGTGTTGTAAGATGAGGCATGATTCTCATACAAGGGCTGAGAGAGGTGCAGCTCTGTTGTTGAAGAGAGAGAGACACTGGCATGAGA
The DNA here is from genome assembly GCF_963662255.1 of Cinclus cinclus. Classification (NCBI taxonomy): domain Eukaryota; kingdom Metazoa; phylum Chordata; class Aves; order Passeriformes; family Cinclidae; genus Cinclus; species Cinclus cinclus. Next base: position 9,214,523 of record NC_085048.1, read on the forward strand.
TGAAATTCTTCATCAGGAAAATTCGAGAGAGATGAGCCACTGGACATATCCACTGGAAATCAAGAAAGAATAGTAGCAGATGTAGAGAATGGTACCTAAAAGGTGAGGTTGATGTAAGTATAAGGTATCTGGCCTTTGTAGAGATTTGCCCTAAAATTAGTTGTATTAGCTGCGTTTACAATTAGAGAAGCTCAGGGCAACACACTTAAAGTGAATGTGTCAAATATGTGTGTGGATCAGTTTCCTATGGCAGCAAAATTCATAATTAATTGCATATGACATTTAAAAGTATTTCCTTTTATTGTCTTGTATTTAAATGTGTTGTGCTCTAAAAGAGGGAAAACCAGTGTGCCATGAAGTATCACAAACATGATGGCAACAGATCTTTAATTGTACTTCTTTGATTGTTTTCCCCACCATTCTCAGTTTTGCAGTGTCCCTCAGGGGCTGTGGCTGTCAGCATACAGAATACACAGTTCTTCTGGTGTGGTCACATGGTGTGATTCCTGTAGTGGTACTGCAGAATTCTGTATCATCCTCCTCCTACTGTTTATGAAACTTGGAATATGGTCTGATTGGACTTTTGAGTTAATGCGGAGAGTGAGCACCAGTCGTCTTGCATCTGGATTCCAGTTAGAGTCTTTGCATTGATTTACAAGCTTGTAATGGGGGAAAATACTTTTTTTTCCCCTGCACGTATCTTGATTTCTTTAATTTGAACTTCAATAGTGCATTGATTTTTATCTCTATTCTCATTGGATCTCTCACATTCTCACTGCCTGTTCCTCACAAAGTGACTAACATTGTGTCCTGTGTAAATGCTGTCAGTAAAGTAGTTAACCTTTTACCAGATCATTAAGAAAGAAGGTACCTGTTCACTTTAATATCAATCTGGGCTAGAAGCTTAGGCCAGGATTCATTCTGCCTCAGTTTAGGAATTTAATTCAGATGAAGGTCTAAAGGTTTTATCACTGAAAGTAGAGAGTCATCTTGAGGAGTGATTTAATCCATAGCAGAAATGATCCATTTGCCTGGTGTGTTCAGTGATTATTTAGAGATTTTCAAATAAAAATTCAAATTATTTTATTTTTAGAGATTTAAATTTTATTATTATAAATTTATTGTTTTAAAAATTGTGATTAATCTATACCTTCTTTATTGTTATGAAGACCACATTATCTAAGTCTATTTTTTTTATTTGCTTCCAGACTCCTTAACATATTACAGCCTTTCATTTTACAGATGTTTAATTACAGCCAAAGTTTGTTGTGTCATATGGGAGAGTTTTTAAAAGACCTGTAATTTTGTAATCTGGTTATGCATACTGAAGAATTTAAAGAGAAAGTAAAATCCTATTTTTCTGTGTAAAATCAGTAGCAATTAGATGGCATTTTCCACTCCCAAAGCCATAGGTCAGGGTGCTTCTTGTGTTGCAATATTGTTATTAACTCAGCAATTCTCTATTTAGAGTTCTTTTAAACTCTTAAATATCCTCTAAACTTGATGTATTCTGTGTTCTCTCTGCACTGTTGCTAATTCTCAATATCTCAGTACTCAAAGAGAAATTGTTATTGCCAGAAAAAGAATATAGAGAGCAGAAACCTAGAAACCTCCTGAATATATTGAACAAGAAAGTTGGATGCCATAAAGGAAAGTCATTTATCTTCCAAACAGCATAATCATCTTCTTTAGCCTGTACAAATTCTGTTGTCAGCCTCTTGTTTCTGATAAACTTAAGGAATATTTTATTGTTTATTTTTAAAACCTTTAATGTTTGTTCTTGGAAACCTACTTCTGCTCTTTGCAATTTCCTCTTACTTAACGCCTGCTGAAGTTTAAGTTCCTGTTTATTGGTTTCCCTAGGATCATGTTTCCAAAATTTGAGGGATTCCTGTTTGGTTGAAATAGACTCTTGAACCTTGCTGTTCATCCGGTTTAGCTTAATCCTGCCTTCCTGGTACCCTTTCTTGCACAGTACCCAAACCTTCAGAGACATTTCCTTTTGAAGTACTGCCCTTATTGCCTTTGCTGTCTTGCAGTTTTGCTTTTAGTATCTGTGACTAATCTCAGTTTACTAGGTGTGTAGTAAACTTCAATTCTTATTATTTACTGAAAAAAACACACAAGCCACCCAGAACTATGAGCAGACTGCACTGAGAACAGGAGTTAGGACAGAGGAACCAGGAAGATGGGAGAAGGGGAACAGGCAGTACTTACTGTTCCCACTGTGTGACTGAACTGGGGGTGGAGAGCTGCCCAGAGTCCCAGTAATGATAAATCAGGTTCTGCACTGAGGGCCACTGGTCTTGTCATCCCTGGCCTCATCCACTGCAGGTACTGCAAGGTAATGCACAGGCTCTGACTGCCCCTGTGCTATCCACTGTGAGCTCCTAACAGGAACTGCATTCTGGGCTGCAAAGTGGAACTCTTGACATACAGACATCCTCATACAGGGCATTTGGAACAAGTCCTGTTGTCACAGATGCCCTGCCAAAACCAGGTTCTTGCACTCAGTGCTTTGTGAAGTCTTCTAAAACCCAGTGAGCCACCTTGGTCACCTGAAGCACCAGCACTTAGAGTAGCAAGGGCTGCTCTCCACATCCTGCCTTCTGAAACAGAGCAGGGCTTTTGGCAAACAGCTTCAGTTATAGGTAATAGTTCTGAAGTCATAGAGTTACCACATTAGAAACAGGACTCAATCTGAAATGAATTACATGCCTACGGAATTCCTCATTATGGAGTCACAGAATGGTTTTGGTTGGAAAGGACCTTAAAAATCATCCAGTTCTAACTCCCCTGCCATGGGCAGGGACACCTTTTACTAGACCAGATTGCTCAAAGCCCTGTCCAACCTGGCCTTGAACACTTCCAAGAATGGGGCAACCACAGCTTCTCTGGGCAACCTGCAATAGGACCTTACCACCCTTACAGTAAAGAATTTCTTCCTAATATCCAATCTAAACCTGCCCTCTTTGAGCTTAAGGCCATTGCCCCTTATCGTGTCACTCCATGCCCTTCTGAGAATTCTCTCTCTGTCTCTCTTGCAGCCCCTTTGGATACTGGAAAGTGCTATAAAGCTTCCCCAAATCCTTCTCTCATCCAGACTGAACAGCCCCAACTCAATCAGCCTGTCCTCACAGGAGAGGTGCTCCAGTGGTCAATTTAGTGACTCTCCTCTGGACTTGTTCCAGTTGTCTTTCCTGTCTCTTATTTAAGTTTGTCTTAGATGATTTTTGAGGATGCATTTGAAGATGCGTGCCTTTCTAAAAAAAAAAGGTGTGTTATTTGATCAGTTTGCAGCTGGATTGAGAAGACAGCAACCAATGTCAGGATATGAACTCAGCAATGCTGTAAATGCACAGACCAGCTGCACCACAGGATTGGATGACTGGGTTGCTAGACATGAAACTGCTCAGAGACCTCTTTTCCCAGCAGAGTAGGATGGGACCAGCAAATTTGCTGAATTGTCTATGACAACCCTTTCATCTTGTCAAGGAAAGGAAGAACGTGCATGAGCTGCATTCAGTGTTTAACTGAAGAAGGCAGAGCTCTGCAGGCCTATAACTGAACTGCATCTGCTTTGGCTGGCTCAGAAGTAGATACTACTTTCTAGGATTTTTTTTTTTCATTTGAGAGTACTGACTTTGTCAATTAGCATTTGATCCCCAGTGCCATCACTCATCTCTCCAGTGGTGTTCTGTTTCCTTAGAGCATTGCTGGAATTCAGCCAACTCCATGTTTTGGTCACCACCAAAGACCTATGTGATTGCCATTTCCTCCCCTATATCACAGTGTGAGAATGTTTTACTCCTGTCTCAAAGCAGCAGCAGATTCAACACTGTCATTAACTACTTGTGCACAAAACTTAATTGGTTCACATTTTAAAAATGGTCAGAATCTTTCAATTTTCTCCCGTTTTCCAGGAGAGGATTTAGTATCTTAAAATACTTTCAGTCATTCTGAGACCTAGGAATTGAAGTGCTTTTGGATAATTTAGCCACATTGGTTTTACAAACTGGTGAGAAAGTAGAATATTGTCATTTATTCCCACATATAGGTTATGAATGTGATCAGAGATTGGGAGAGGCTCGGACATTTTATTAGCCCAGTAAGCTGACTGGTCCAAAAAAGAGATAAAAGAAGTGCTCATTCTTCAGCTAGCTTCACATTTCTTCAGTACAGCATGATGATGACAGAAATGGATACCCCTTATTAAAACACCGTTTAAAAATCCTCTCATATTCTGGAAACATAATTCATGGAGCAACTCCTGATTCTGCAGTTGGATACATGAGGTTTGTTCTGGCAGCAGAATTTATAATCTACAGTGCTTGTTCAAAGCCAGGTTTTGGACTGTACGTTGAGCTTCTGTAGGTTCTGTTGTATGAGAAGTCAGGCTAGGTGGACACATGGTGATCCTTCTGTGTCAGAATGTTTAAATAGGGGAATATTTAGACATCCAGACAAACCAACCCACTTCTCAGTCTCATTGCTGTTTAACATACAAGAGACATGCCTGAACTCAAGACTTCATAAAATTAATTAGGTGTACAAATGTTAGACTCAACCATGTATGCTTCTGAGGCAGTGTCTTGTAGAGCAACTCAAAATAAATTGCATTAAGCTACTTTTAATACTTTGCATTCCAGAAAGCTAAGGGTTAGACAGTTGGTATCCAGTCCAGTCCTGACTGGACAGGTAACATCAGTTTTGTGGAGTTTTATGTACCACATATTTGTAGTTGCCATCATTTTGTTGTTTGCTGTGTTGAATGTTTGAATTACTTACATTCTGAGGTGTCAATAATTTAATCATCTGCTAATGAATAATGCCTTGTAATGTTTTGTATTTAAAGCCCAGTCTTGAAAACCCATAGGGGTTTTTCATACTGACCTTTACCTTTCTAAAAGCATGTAATGAAAGCTAGTCGTTAGAGTTCTTTCTCTGGTCAGGAGAGAGAGAGCATCATCTCTCTCCATGGGCTGATCTAGAAGTCTGTAGGATAGATGGACAGAGTTACAATCCAAAGATCCTTTCCATTAATTATGGAATTAATTAATAGGAGGCAACTTAGTTCAGTCTGTATGCCTTTTTAATCATTTGCTTAGGTGAGATAAACTCTGCTCTTTCTGTGTCAGTGGCATTTTTTCCCATGCGATTGTCGAGATGATAACTGTTCTAGCTGCTCTGCTTTTTTTGCAGAGTTGTGTCCGTATTGTTCTTTCTAACAGTTTTGCTAAGTATTGACATTATTTCCTGTTTCTTTTTCTGCAGCCAACATCTTGTACATGGCAAGCCAAGAAATGATGAAAGTGGTGGAGAGAGACAGTACGACCATAAAGCAAAATTTAAAGAAGGTAATTGTTTAATCCTCAGTGTTCAAAGGAAGGAAGCCCACATACATGAGATGTTACACCCAGTTATATTCGTGCAAAAGCAGAATTTTGGCAGGTCTGATTCTGCTTTTTTATCAGTGTCATTCCTTTAACTTTGGTGAAGCCATTAAAGGGGTCACTGATCCTTAAAATGTGTTGATCCACGCCTTTGCAGATGTGGCATTTGTCACTACGATTTGTACCAACCCATCTGGTTTGTTTTTCTTGCTGGAGGAGAAGCAATCTGTGTTCTGGCTGGGCATGAGGCATGGTTCCCAGTGGGGCCTGTAGTTACCCGAGTTCTGGTCAGAGGGACTGATGGACCAAATCCTCTGACTTTGCTGCTGGACAGGTCAAGAACATGTATCCAGGCTCACCATGGCTTCAAAATCAGAGAGGAGGCAGCAAAATTAGGGCTCCACCATTTCAGCCGTTGGACTGTAATGTAAGAGAAATTTCTCAGAGGCTGGAGCTACTGCTCTACAGGTGAATTAATTCATTTCAGGGACCTTTCTCACTGAGTTTCCTTGTCTGTATGGATTTATTGTTGAAAGGGATTCTGTAAAGTTCTTATCTGGACCAGTCGCATTTTCCCAGTCACGGTTCAAAGGTTGGCACAGGCCAGGAACTGTTCTAATTGGAGTTCTGCTGTGGTCACCCTGTGGTCACCATGTTTTGGAGGCTGAGATAATTTAATAGTGTGACCATGGTCAGACAATTCCAGATGGCTTATGAGCCAGAAAACTGTCACATTTAATAAACTTCTATTGAGATAGCCTCTGTGGGAGTAGATAATCAGTATAACGTATTCTACTGTGTCCCCTTCCTTCTGTCCATTTTTTTGTATCATCCCTGTCTTTTTATGGAAGAATGATTCTAGCACTTTGCACTGGAAGAGATTTTCCTCAGAGAAGGGAGTTTTCTGGGACAGAGGTCCTAGATCTCTGTAAAATTACTCTGTGCCTTTGAAATAGAAATGGTATAAAGTTCATTTCCTGAAACAGTCTTTCTTTTTGTGGCTGAAAAGAGACTTACTTTTTATTTAGCTCATTTGCCTTCTCTGCACTTTGAAAGGCATGTTCATATTTTAAAGGAGTTGAAGTAGCACTGTAGCACTGATCCCTGCACTGTATCTGGCATGCCTGGGCTTTCTCATTTTTGTTGCAGAACACTCAAGGTTCTGCACTTTGTGGGGAATCTCAGTGAAGAGACTGAAAGATTTATCTTGCAGACTGCAAATACTCCCATTGTCTTAAACAAAACTCTCCATGGGTTGACCCAAAGTCCAGTGAATTCAAGGAAAATGGTTGATTTTATTGACTGAATCATTCTTCCAAGTGTCAGGGAGCTGGAGGGTCTGCCTGTTCCCTGAACCGTGAGCCAAGGCTGATCCCACACAGGCAGTGCTCTCTCTGAGCAGGATGCAGTCCCACAGCACCTGAGCAGAGCTTAGGAGCAGGGTCTAGTGACTGACCCAGACAAGGCAAAGCAATGAAACAGGTCCAGCATCCTTCCAGAGAATCCAGTCAGGAGCAACAGGGGATGGGGCAGAGACAGGAGTGGAGACAAGGCTGCAACGTGGGTCTAAAGTCTATCCAAGATGGTTTGCCACAGACATGGCAGAAGGGAAGCTGCAAGGTGAGAGCCATCCAGGTGTCAGGCTGTGTACAGTGTAGATCTGATGTTGGTCTGGGGCACAGGGCCAGGGCTGGAGTCATTCCACAGTGTAGCTTGGGAGGCTGAGACTAAAGAAGGACAGAGCTGAAGACCCAGGATTTTCCCTGGAGTGCAGGGAGTGTGGGCTGGAGGCCAGGCAGGGCTGGTGAGGGCTGTCAGTGCCCTGAAGGGTGGGACTGCAGGTCCCTGTATTGGCCACTCTCCACAAAGTGAAGAGTGCAGGAGCAGGACTCCAGGTGCTTGTGGAAATGTTAATCACAAGCACACGGGCTTTAAGTTAAGCAAAAATGCTGTGTTGGGTGGGACACTGGTGGTGACAATCAGCTGCAGCTCCAATGACTTTAGGCGGTCTGTCAGATGCTTCACATTACAAGAAATTCTGATTTCTTGTACTGAATGAAGGCCCATAGCCAACAGTAAGAGTTTGCAGGTGTCCTAGTCTGCTCCATCTGTGCTTTTATTGATTCTGTCAATCTAAGCATGGCCTTGGCAGGCAGGAGCTGTTTTAAACCTGTGTTAACTTTCTTTTATTGATTCTTCTATGTCCTCATACATGTGTGACAAACATACTCAAGAAAGCAAAAAGCTAAACCAAGCTTATAAGAGTTAGAAAACTGAAGAAAAAGCAGGTCTAAAAGTGAAGCTAAATACTTCTCTTTTTTTCATCTTCTAGTAACTTCTGGAAATGTAAGAATTAAGGGAAAAATTTTCAGTTGGCATCATGTTAAATTTGAAGAGTATTGACAATAAAAATGGACTTAACTTATAAAGGTTGGAAGTTTATAAAAACAGGAACTATAGTCCAAGTTGCTATAGAACTGGCAAGCTGTTACTTCAAAAAATTTATACTGTTTAGTAGTCACTGTGATCATATGGTAAAAGCCAATCTTAACACCTGACTTTGCCAGCTGCTGTAGAATAGAAGAGTTATTTCTGGATCATATTTGCATTCTTTGATCTGAAAGAAGAGACACAAAATTATTCCAATCTTTCCATGTCCAGGTTTAACTATAATTAATACTAGCTAGGAGAAGTTTTATCACTAGACGGGAGATGCTTAGTCTAACAAAGTTAATTGCTTGGATTTGTGTTGAAAGAATAGGAACTAGAATATTGTTTGGATAATTAAGTGAGGTTTTTCACTTACGCTTTTAAAGTCAGGAGTTGTACATATGAAGTAGCAGTGGAATTATATGAGGGCACGATGGAGACCTGTCTTCTAACAAAGTAATATATGATAGAGCCTTTGAAATATTGTGCACAATTGTCTGGATCAAGCAGTACATGGATGTACAGGAATTTGAGCTTCGTATTGCAGTGACATGGGAGGTTGTGATAAACCAGAAAATCCAAACAAATAAGGTAAGGGATACTGATAAAATATTTCCTTAGCTCTGGAGGTTAATTATTAGCTGATCATGTCTAAAGCAGCTGAGCTACCTACGTTCTTTCACTGTAATAACACCAACTCCCTTTCCTAACAGAACCTGGAGGCAAAGATACTGCTGAAATAGAGGAAGTTTATTGTAATTCCTCCACAAAAGGAAGTGGGTGTAATTCCATGTTCTTAAAAGATGGATCAGCACTGAGCATCATGGAGCTTTTACAAACAGAATTTTAAAAATTTTAAAAGTCACAGGAAAATGGGAATGTTGGGCATTCACTAGCATGCCTGTAATGGACAATGATATTTCCTTATAGACATTCTCTACAGCACTTAGGTTTTTAAGTTTGAATCGTGCCCTGTTCATTGCTCTCTTTGAAGACTTAGTCTTATTGACTTTTTTCTAAGCATATAAACCTGTTATACTAAATACAACCTTATATAAATCAAGAAGATAATTGCATGAAAGGGTAAAACTGGGGTGCTTAGAGAGGCAATTCTCTTAAAATAATCACCCCTCATTTTGTATTTATTGAGAGATATATCTGGTTCATTACTCCATGTGTAATACACAATACTCCTATTTTGAAATGTAGGATCTGCTCCAAAGCCCTTTTAAAGCCATTGAAGAGCTTCCACGGGCTTCAGGAATTCTTGAATCAGTGAACTTTTGTAGTGGTTCATAATTTTTTAAGATCATAAACCATCTCCTCCAACTGCAAATCAGGATTATTTTGGTTGGCATGTTAAACCAAAAACATTTATATGTTCCTTTTTTTGCTAGTGGTTTTTGCTAGTGGTCTGGTGTAGCAGTTTCATTGATTGCATAAGGAAAAAGACAGGAAACATCTGAAGTAGAGATACAAAGATAAAAAAAACCTGTTGTCTGAGAAGAAAGGTGTAAACTGGAAATTTATTGATGTATTAACCTATTTTCACTCAAACTGTTGAAGTTTGTATTGTAGGTGGCTCGTAACTACCCATGTATAGATTGTTCAGTGGGGAAGAAATACAGTTTTGAAAAAGTTGAATTAATGAAGTCTTCTACTTCTACTACTACTTTACTACTTCGTGCCTATTCCAGTGGTGTATTTAGAATTTAAAGCAGTGCAAGTTTATATCACACCAGTGATACCATAGATAATATGTTTTCCAAGATTATCAGATAAACCATGACATAGAGAGATTTAGAAAAAAAGGCTGAAGAATGAAGCATTTCCTTCCACAGAGAAGTGCTAGACTTTTCTTTTGCAAAATTGTCCTTGCTGGAAAATTTATTTTTTTTTAAAACCAAGCAACCAAGTATTATTTTGATTCCCTGAAGCAGCTGTTTTGATATTGCCCATTATTTTCATTTGAGTCTCTGTAGACATCCATGGGGTTAGTAATTATTCCCAGTGACAGGAGCATGATCTGAAGATAGGTACTTAAAAGAATGCTGCAAATACTTTGCCTACCCACAGCCTGAGTGAGATGCTTGCCTACATTTGTGAAAAACCTTCCAAACGCTCTTTCTAAATAGGTGCAAATTGTTCTCTCTAGCCAAGAACACCTCTTTTTTTTGGCTGGTCTCACATCCTTTTTGGCCTGCCCTCCCTGGAGATGCAGAGTTGAAGCCAGGGAAGTTGCACATCTGCTTGGGGATTTTGGTGCCTGTGTCATTTAACCACAAGAACAAGCTCCTCTTTAAAGTGCCCAGAATGCCTAATCAGGGATCAGCAGCTTCTCTCCTTGCTGGAAAAGGATCCCAGTGAGCATTTTAAAAAGTCAGTGTACCACAATATACTTACCTGTGATGTTTTGTTCACTCTGTAACTGAGCACCTGTCATTTGTGCTGTGTGGTATTCTAGTAAAAAGTGATGACAAGAATTTCCAAAAATTTTGGGTTGAGTATAAGGTGTGTGCTGCACACAATGAGCAAAGACAGCAATATTTCCCCAGCCTTAGGAAGAAATTTAAAAGTTACCACTGACCCCTTACTACCCCTTTATTTCTCATCTCCTACTGTGTATACCACTGGAGAACATTGCCTTTTACAGCCAGATGCTGATCCTGCTGTTACAAGACAGATTTGACTGATTGACCTTACATAAAGTCTCACTGAATGTAGACAGTGTCAGACTGATACTCAGAGGGGAAAATTGTTTGTAGTAAATATGGTTGGAAGGATCTGTCCCAGCAGTAGAATTGCTTAAATTGTGGGTTCAGGTCTGTTTGTTTTTATTTTGGTATTTATACAAACTTGACTTCTGAAATAATAATGTTCCTGACACATCTAAAAATATACCCTCAAAATGCTTTTAAGTCTTTAAAAGTAACAAAGATAATATAAATAAGTTAATCACCCCGATTTGTTGATATATCCTGTGCATCCTTTTTAAAAGCACAGTTTTACTTGACATTGAGTTTGACCCATCATTATCTGTGAGAAAGTGGAATTAAAAATGGTCTCTCTTGATCTCATGGGTCTTTGTGCAGAGCAGCTGGTAGCATTGATAATAAACTGCAGCAGAGTTAAAGAGAAGCCCTTTTCCCTTTGTCAATTTACCAAGTCTCAACACTGATAAAAGCATGAAAACTCACCATACCTGACACTTGAGTAGAGAGAGCACTCACACACCTAAGTCGCATGCAAAGCAGCCACTACATCAGGCCCTCTCTAATGGATTGCATCCTAATATTTCTGACAGTAAAATGTTTCTCCACCTCTTTTCCAGACAGGGAATCTGGTATTATTTATGCTGGTTTTAGAGCACTGGCCACCATTGTCTTAAATAAACTCACTGCAATCACTTGAACTACCCATTACACCTTCACTACAAGTCCTACAGATTGGTATTTTAAAAGAGCATCGTGGACTCCAGATTGTCAACTGTCTCTTCTCAAAATAGTCCAGTTGAAAACACTGGGTTTCACACTGCCCTTGGAAAGCTGAGAAAAGCCAGTTCTGGTAAAACAAGCTGAGAAGCAAGTTCCCAGGACCTTACCATCAAAGTGGCTGGTCTCAGCCATGGCAGGATCATGAGGGAAAGAGATGGTATCTCAGAGAGTCATGTCCAAAGCATTGGGATATGGCAGTGCCAGCTCTTTGAATTCCCAGAAGCCAAAGTACTACTGAAGCAAATTTTTTAAGTATGTCCCAAAACAGTCTGTTCCCATGTCATTTATCCTATTCTTTTGGCAGGATAAGGTGGAGACACTTCCATAATTCCGGAGAAGCTAAGTAATTTTCTAATTTTCTGTTTTTTCTAATCTGAAATTAATTCTGGGATAATGTCTTTAAACTAGTTTTCATCCATGAACAAATAAAACTACTGGCTGGCTACTGTTGAGAGATGTCACCCAGAGAGAAGCTGCTGGGGCAGCCAGTGAATGCGTGTGGGAGTAATACTGATAAAAGGTGAATGTATCTGAGACAAGGATTTCAGCAAGGACACCGGTGCAGTCCTGCTATTGCATGTGTGCCAGTCCTTTATATCCACAGAGATCAGTCCTTCACTCTTGGCCATCAGCTGGAGTGGTGCCTACCCATGTAATAAGATCCTAAAGTTGTAGCATGTCCCAAATTCCTGATAGATAGAAAAAAAAAATCAATTCATTTATTTTAACTTATTTGATTTGTTTTTCAGTGCTGGTCTATGACAGTTACAGAGGAGGCAGAAAAGAAATCTCTGTAATTTGTACTTCTGTGAACTGTCATACATACAGTAACAAGTGCCAATGGAGTCAACTGCAGGAAATCTTTATTATTTTCTTAGAAACTCTTTAAAATGTAAACATCCTGTTGATACAAATCTCAGATACTTCTCATGTTTACTTAGCAGCTGCCATCATTGTGCAGTGTCAGAGTACACATACCATATTACAGGGTACGAGGCTGACAGAGCCCGATTTGGACTTGTGTTTTATTTTACAGAAGCTAGGGCTGAAAATACTTATGACCCATTTAGTGGTATATCATCGTGTAAGAATACTGCTGTTATTTTAAATCTACTTGAAGTTTAGAAATTGCATAACTATTTCAAATGCAGCATTGAAATGGCTGGCAAAGAGAGCCCACGTCCCCTTCGCTGCAGATCCTGAAGGAGGACATGTTTTAATCACTCATAGCAAGCAGGATATTGCATCAGGAATCATAAAGTCTTTGTTATGTCCAGTGGTAGCTGCCATTTCCCTTCTGAGTCAGGAATACCTGGAAGTCTCACCATTCAATATTGCAAAAGAATAAAAGATAATCCTCTCACCCTCATGGCAGAAAGGTTTTTAAAAAACGCAAATAATGGAAAGTGGAAGACCACAGCAAAACCACAAATAACTTCCTATTTATTGTTTTGCAAATCTGTTTATTTTTAAGCTAGTCTAATTATTTTGGGGGCCTGACTCATCATTTCTGAATGCTTAGATTGGCAGCAGCTTTCCATTGCTGGTGCAGTGGTTGTGCTGACTCAGGATGTCTTTACAGCCATCCACCATCCACAGGAAAATATGCACTTTACAGATCCATGCAGGCCATACAGTGAATGCCAGTGTTCCCTACATTAATGGAGATCCCATGTGCCTCTGGTTACTTATGGTTTGTTAATTATTTCTGCCTGCCTGCTGCAATAGCAAAGCTCCTGATGTTAAAATCAGGATGGGAAGATGGATTCTGGAAACTTTTCTTTAAATATATCTAAAATTATGCTGTTTATGTATTAGGAAAGAGGGTGACATTTTAAAGTATGTATGTATATTTCATGTCTGTGTGTGCAAAGTGGCAAAGAGCAGATACATTTTGTTATTCAAAAAGAGATCCTCAATTTCACAAATAGCAGTCAAGTAGCTGTCAAGTTTCTGAGTCCCTGTACCAACATCTGGAAAATTTACACTTTGATTGCAGTCTAGCTCTTTCCCATAGTCCAGTAATAAGGAAGCATTTTGAAAATGCTTCTGTTAAAGTTTTGGATGTGCAGGTATGGGCACATGGACAGAATGTACACACCAACACCTGAACATGAAATAAGCAAGCACAATAACTGCAGCATCAAATCAAGCTCCCCAAATCTTCTGTTTAAAAACTGTTCTTAGTTGGTTATAACAGACCCAAACCTTACTTAGTTGCATATATGACACAAGTGTCTGTCCTACCTTGACTGACTTTATTCAATCCAAAGGATTCTACAATGTCTACAGATAAAGCTCGGGGGAAATGCTTTGTTTTCTCATGGTAGCAATTCCTAGCTTGGAGAGGGAAGCTGCTCATTCCAGTGTAGAGGAGTCACATGCTGAGCTGGTAAAGAGGCAACTAGTGAGGGAGCAGTAAACAGAGAGGAGGAGGAGTCAGGAAGAACCAAAGGCTCTGTTTGGCCAGAGGAAGGCTTCTGGTGCTATATGAGGTGGTGGATTGGAGCTACTCAAGCAAGGCCATCTTTCTGAATGTGCGATGGAAATGAGGATGCCTGGTACACCATGTAAACACCACAATACAGTGACCTGTTTGTAGATGTTTTTATGCTGAACTGAACCCAGCCCTGCTGACAGGAACAACTGATGCTGTGAGAGATGCTTGAGGAACAGCACTGGGAGTAGAGGCTCTAGAAAAAACAGCTAGGGCTGGAATTGGGACTCAAAACAGGATGGATGACCCAGGAGACTAACATTTGGACTTTGCAGGGCATAAACATGGGATTAGAACAAGAATCAGAAGTAGTAGGAATTGGAAATAATGAGATATGGAGAATAGGACTGAAATAAAGGACCAAAGGGAGTGTAGGGCTGTCTTGAAACCAGAAAGGGACAAGATAAAAGAAGTCCTACCTGTAAAGAGTGAACAAATAACTGGGAATCAAGACCAGTAGCTGGTAAAAGTTCTGCTCTTTTCTGCTTGGAATGAAACCTAAATTTCCAAAATCTTATTGGTCCTGTTCTCAGCAGATGCCATTTACTATGTTTACCTTAAGAACAGAAGCAGAATGATAGAGGGGAATTTGTAAAGATGGATGCTAAGTGGTGAGGACCTGATGTTCTCAATGGAGGTACCTGAGAGGGTTATTACTTTGGCCAGCAGTTGTCTGGTCCCATGGACAAAATGTCCATTGGTAACTGGAGCTTTTTAAGTGTGATTCTGAAGAGCATCTTTGCTTTAGTTTCAGTTGGAAGGACTCCACGTGGTCCAAAGTGTGGTAACCAAAGTATAGTAAATGTGGACAGACTGGGCATTTGCTTAAAAAACATGCCATAGATTTTCAAACTAATCATTAATTTCTGCTCTGGCCACCTCCAGTGTGACACCAGCAGGAAGGTGTCCCACATTCCTCCAGCCAGAAGCTGACAGTGCTGCTTCTTTCAATTACACCATGACCTTAAGGAACAGAGGTGTAATGCAGTAAATCTAGAGGTGTTGACACTGTTGGCAGTACTTGTAGGTGCTACATATGAAATACCTGGGGTTTGGTTTACCTCCTCAAAGCCCAGCAGACTGTACACACAAGTTCTGCTAAAACCAGTTGCATTACCAAACATTTCACAGTTGGGGAGCACTGGCCTTAATTCAGACACCCTTTGTGTAAGTATTCAGTGTTGATCTTTCATTAAAACATCCCTTTTCCTTTTTCTTTTTTCATTAACCAAAAGAGATGAATAATGAAGGAGACAGCAGAATGCAGAACTCCTACCTCATCTGTGGCAGAAGGGGTAAAATGCCTATTTGAAATAGAAGTGAATAATTTCATGGTAAAGGCACCTGAACTTTAAAGAGAATGGGCTCCTGGTGAAGTCATCAATATTTTTCATAGATAGTCACAATTTGTTCTCATTTCTCTGAATATCTGATTTAAGACCTTGAAATGTATATTACAGACAGATAAATAGTGTTTCAGAACATCTGCAAGTGCAGTCCAGGAGTGCTGTCCTTTGAGTATAGTCAATGCTGTGTAATGCTGCACACTCTGGAAAACCAGCTTGAAGTGTTTCACTCTACACTACATGCTTTCAAATTAATAAATGTAGTTTGACATTAATTCCTGTGCTCCCCACCTGCAAAATGAAGATAAAAATTGCCACTAAGGTGTTGCAAAACTAAATTAATAAATGTGAGCATGTGAATCCTGTAGTACTGCATGCCACAGGAATGCAGAGCATAAAGAAAATAAATCCTGTCTGTAAACCATGAAATATGCAATAAATAAATCCTCAGACCGCACACAGAATTTGAAATGAAAAATACTATCAAATAGCAGCTCATCAGCTGAATATCATCCTGTCAGTGCATTGAGTGAGTCAAAGATCCTTTGGAACATGCAGTAAAAGATTAAACTGCAATGCAAATATATCAGGGGCAAGATAAGAATGCATATAAACCTTCTATTTAGGCATTTTCAAATCTGTAAGTTCTCAAGTTTGCAACCCTACCTGGAGAACAGCCCATTTCACAGTCCATGCAGACTAAGTCAAGTATTTTATCCACCTTTGTAAGTGTAAATGGCTTTTCTAAATATTTTTCTAAATTATCATGAGATGAGTCTCTGTGACTTGCCTTTTGAAAAATCTAACCATTTCAAGGACTACTCCATTAACTGGAGCTGCTCAATTGCTTTTTTCCCCCCCTCAGTTTCATAATCTTTATTTCTTTATCTGTTGGTAATGGAGCCCAGGGTTAGACACACTTTGGTGAGATGTTATGCTTTCAAAAGGCCTGAATGCATCTGTACATTTTACATTGGCTTTTCTGAAGAACTTTTGCTAGCGTGATATTTTGTGATTGATGAATTGAAGGCTAGAAGCAAACAACACACCTTGTTTTCTGCAAGTAGGGAATGACAGAGGAAACCAATAATGTTTGTTAACATGGGATGGTTTATGTTCTATGTTTTGCACATAAATAGAAATATAACTGGTGTTGGTGTCTGTGCAACTGAGATACTGTATTTTGGATACAGCCAATAGTCAGTAATGTACAAGATTTGGGCAAACTTCATGAGGAAAATGGGTTAGATAAACCCTTGTAATAGTTTGTGAAATGCAGACTGGGCTCTTAGCCCACCTCTACCCCAGTGGGTCCATTTATTTATATTCCACATGGCTATAAAAATGATGGAATTGAAGATATTTGTGATGAAAGGAAAACTTCTTGTCCCCTAATTTATGTTAGCATTGCTCAATTATTCACTGAAGTACAGAAATGAAATATGAAACAAATGCGAATAATGGAATTGGTCCAAGCTGTGTGTGTGATGTGTTGAGGAGTCAGCATCCTTCTGGTACCTGCATTCAAACATTTTAGTATGAAGAGTGCTCCTCATTAATCTTGTTCTTATACAAGAACAAGTTCTTATTCTGAAATCCACAGGATTTTACTCTCTCCCAGAAAACTGCTTTCCCCTCATATAATTTATAGCAATTGAAAAGCATAGCTATGAAGTCGAGATGAAAATGGGGAGAAATGATGAAAATGACTTGGGGAAATGTGACAGTCACTGTTTCTAACAGAGAGAAAAGACACTTCCCTGAATATGGTTTTTTCGTGGAATTTACGACTTCAGTGTTTAGGTAAGGCAGGGCTCTAGGGCAGGTAGCACCTGCTTCATGTATGTCATCAGCCAAGGTTATTTGGGCAAGATCAAAACAAAACGGACTTCTGCAGAACTTCAGCTCCATATTACAACCCAGAAGAAAGTTGTTTGTTGGCCTCTGGGAGGTGCCTGCACTCCACAGAGGCAGCACTTCACAAAGATGAGATAGAGTTGGGACAGTTCAGCCTGGAGAAGGGAAGGCTCCAGGGAGACTTTAGAGCACCTTCCAGTACCTAAAGGGGGCCTGTAAGAAAAATGGGACAAAATTTTTAGCAATTTTGTTGCAAAAGGGCAAAGGGCAGTAGTTTTAAACTGAAAGAGAATCAATTCAGACTAGCTATAGGGAGGAAGCATTTTTATAATGAGGGTGGTGAGACACTGGCACAAGTTGCCCAGAGAGGTGATGGATGCCCCATCCCTGAAAACATTTAAGGTCAGGTTGGATGGGGGTTTGAGCAACCTGATAGAGGTGGAGATGTGCCTGGGGCTGGGCTCCTTGGTGCTGGACTCCGTGGACAACTCGATGTTTTGAACCATAATAAGAAATTAACTGTTAGCCAGGTTTTCATCAGCAGATTTCTGCTTTCAGTGTTAAGCCTGAATTGTGTTTCACGGTTTTGCAGGTGAGGAAACTGAGTTGCAGAGCATTTAATTGTCTTCATCATACCTTCAGACCTGGAAACAAACAAGAAGTACCAATCCACTATTCCTCACCGTAAATCTCAGGATTCGATGCATTACTTACTTCCAAACAAGTGTACTGGCTGCTCCATCAGTGACTTTCAGTAACACTGATTATTTGATATGCTTTTCTTTCTAGCTGATTTTTTACTATGGAACTGGAGACAGCTGGTGTCCACAGCACTACTACGACGAGATCAAAATGGATTTTCCAGACGGGGACATTCGGCTCTGTGAGAAGGGGCTCCGCCACGCCTTCGTGCTCGACGCCAGCAAGGAGATGGCTGCCATGATCACAGACTGGCTACAGGACGATCTGACCAAATTATAAACACTAATTCAGTCATCAGCAAGAAAATGATGTAATTATTTTGTGAACGTGTAAAATTTTTTTGTGAGAGAATCTGTCTTATTTTTTTCTGTTTACTATAGATTATGGCTTGTTTTCTATTGAGATGTTTTTGAGAAAGTTAAAGAGAGACTGGCTGGTCCAAAGTATAGTTTTATTGACTCAGTGCTTATGTAGTTTCATCCTGAGTCTTCAGGACTCTGGAACACTTGGCAAGGGTGGAATATTTATTGTCTGCTGGCACTCTTAGACAATGCTGATACAACTGTACCTGAGCTACCACCATCCCACTCTCTGCTGGAGAAGTGTCAGGATGTGGGTGGATCCTGTCACTAGTTCCTGGCAGGCTGTGAAAGGCCTGGCCCTCTCCTCATGTCTCACCCTTCTGTGTAAGCCAGGTGCATGGCAGCCAGAACAGCTCAAGGCCCTGGACAGCCCTGATGTTGTCTCCTCTGGGTCAGAGGGGGTTGGTGGTCAGGCTGAGTATGGGATTAGTTTAGGGAAGATGTATAGATCAGGTGTGCAGTATCTCCAAGTCTCACCAGGAGTTTGAGGCACTGCCAGGACTCCACAGGGTATTAGAAATGCTGTAAGGTATCTGTGGCTCCACAGCAAGAGAATACATAAGGATCTCTTACCTGGAATGTGGCCAAGTGTTTCATTTTTCAGTTGACTATAGAGAAGTGAAAGTACACTGGTCAAAAATGCCAGTATTTAAAAGTTAAAATGGATTGCAAAATCCAGGTACAACAACTTCTAGGTGGCCTAGCTCTCCTAATGAAGTCCATGAAAACAGTGCTTGCTCAGCAACTCTTAAAGAATTAAACCACTTTTGATGCATGTCTGAATTTCAGTTCTTTGCTCTAAGGACTGAAGTATGAGATTTTCTGCCAAGCCACAAATTAGGTAAGTTCACCATCAGAAAACATCTGTTACTGTGCCACGGCTGCACCGTGACATGGCATGAACATTACTGTTGAGAACCAGACCCTTGCATGGTGCTGACAAGTTCCCTATTCCTCACATTTGGTGAACCCTTTCCTTTACAGATGGGAAAAAAAAATTAAAAAAAGCATCCTACCAGTTGTGATAACAAAAGAAGTTACAGGGAATAGCTAGAAATGAAAATATTACAAGTAAGGGGAACAGAGCCAAGTGTAATCAGGAAAAGCTTTCTAGCCATGAACCTGTGAAATAGTCTCACTGTGGAGTTCATAAAGACATTTATAAATAAGCAAACACTACAGAGTATAGACAGGGGAGATCCTGCCCTTGCAAGCAGATGAATTTAGATGATGCAGTGAGGATATAATGTACATGATTTATTACCAGTTTTGATATGTGTGAGAATGGTATTGGAGAATGTTCTCTGGGATGCAGGAAGATCAATTGCTTAGTTTTCTTACACGATTATACACACCCCTTCCACTGCTCTCTAAGCCCCCCTTCAACCTTTCACTAATATTTAGAGCAACTTGTAATAAGAGTTCAATTCCTGAATATTCTGGACTAGTTTTCAAAGCTGCAGACTCACACTGGATTTAAGTGACCTTCTTTGTATCAGAAACTGGTTTAGCTCATGAGACTAGCCAGTGGATTTTCCAATTACACTGCCACGTAATGAAATGGTACTGATGAGTGGGGCAGGAATGTTGGGAACAGTTTCAGCAGCATGGGGAGGAACCAGATATGTTCAAAGTGAGGGGACTATGCTCATGCAACTAATTCTGCTCACTGGAGAGTCACGGGACTTTCCATCTTTTTACAGGTCCATATTCAGCCTTGATCAAAACAATCCTTGTGCTCACTGTAGAAATCCATAGTTGTATGTGTCTGTGTGATAGCCCCCAAATGTTGGCATCATCCCAGCTGGGTGGCCCTGTGGCAGATGCTCCCTGCATCTGTTGGCTGAGGTGCTCCCTGGGGCAGAGCCAGGGGAGGACATGCACAAACATGGAGATACATTGATGGGCACATATATGTACATGTGCACCTGTTTGTATGTCAGCAGCATAAAAACTACAGTTCACTTGGATGTTTTGGTTTGCACATTGATCTGGTTGAACAAAACATTTCTTCCTCAAAGTATGTAGAGTTAGGGAATCGACAGACTTTGTGGGAGTTCAGCTGGTACAGTGGATCTCCTGAGACCAGATGGAATCTTGCATTAACCAAAGATGACAAGCAGCTACTGCAGCCTGGAAACTGAAGCACCTATGAGATGCAGTTGTTTACAGTGCATTATGCGTATACTTTGTATGAGGAATTAATTTAGCAATACTTGTACTTGACTTGTGTATGCCTTTTATACAAAAGTTAATCCATTATACTAAATCCTAATTGCATTAAGACCTATACTGAGATTAGGTCTGGTCAGTGATGACCAAATCTACTGCAGAAGAATGCCTTACAATTTTCTTAAAAGAATTTTCTCTAATATTAAAACCATATTGATTCAATTGCTACCTTTCTCCTAGAAGTGTAAGGCTAAGATCTGAAAATCTGCTACTCTATTCATTGCTAAAACACACGGGCCTAGATTCCATAGCTGTATTTCCTAGGAGGAGCAGATCCCACACAGTGAGAATCCAGCTCCTCGGAAGCCCGTTGTGTTCACTGTCACCCCAGGCAAAGAGTGTCAAAAGTGCTTGTGTCCAAATGTGCCAATTTACCATGAAAACACAGTGTGGTTTTGCCTATTTTAGACTATTAAAATATTCTTGGAAAACCTATCACAAATATATTGACTGTAAGCTGTAGCACCTACTCACTGTCATTCACATCTGTGCTTGATTCTCACCACACGAATAACCCTGCTAGTGCAGTGACTGATTCACGTGCAAGTGTTTTGCTAGATCGATACCTTTTATTAAAAGTACACAACTCCAATAACAAAAATAAAGAAATTTATGGTAAAATGTAACTTGATTCTTTGTTTTGGTAACTTGTTTAGTCCTACTTCAGCTCCTTTATTACTTCATGCATACAAAATCTACAGAAATACTTGCCAAACCCCAAATTTCACATGGGATGCAGACATCTGCCAAGTGCACAGAAAATCCGTGGGTGGTAGGCACCTGACTCGCTTAAGCATTTTTATCCAGAGCCCCTCCAAAATAATCAATCACTTTCCCCTTGCTGCCTCCAGCTCCATGTTTGCTGGTCTGAATGAGCTATAGAGTGTGTGGATCAGTGAGGTTTGTCCCTTCAGGAAGCTGGATGAGTGCTTGCCCAGTGTTTATGGTGAAGAATTTGGAGTTGGACTCCAAGCTAAACACCAGATTCTTGACTCATGGAGACAGATTGCATGCATGAGCCACAGCAGATAATCTCTTCTCTGCAGCTGAGGTCATTTATGTATTTATTTTACAGAAAATGGGTTTACATGTGCATCCACCCACCCCCCACCCCCATCCCTTTCTTTGGTCTATCTAATTGCCAGCAAAGACTTTAAACAAGATGTTGAATGTTATCATTTTAAAGTCACTCAAACTATTACTGGGTTTGGATAAACTCACTAGACCCAAGAGACTCGTTTTACTCTGTGTCACAGGTCATGCTCAGACTCCCAACTACAATAAGTTTCTGAGGCTCTTCACTTGCAGGCAAACGTTCTCTTTCCTGGCACACTTACAAAATAAGAATCCAGAGAGCGTTTTTGAGTGACCAGGAACTATTAAAACAGCATATATTTCTGGAACAGCTGATGGGGGCTGAGCACAAGCAGCAGATCCAGCAGTAACAGCACAAGCAGCTGCCAGGAGCAATCGCTGCTCTCAGTAGCATCACGCAGAAGTTATGGAATAGCCTAACATTCGTGCTCAGATGAGACAGGCAGGGAGGGATTTAATTTTCAGAGGGCTTGATCTCATAGTCTACGGCCTCAGTTTTGCCTATTGCAGCAATGTGCGTGCAGGAGAATAGTTGTGTTGCAGAAAGTAGTTTGCAGCAGCTAATAAAATACAAGGTGTTTTTTAAAAAACATCTGACTGACCTTACCTGACTGCAACGTTTGCCAGTCAGACACTCAAAGAGCTTTTCCATCCTGTTTGAAACAATTCACACTGAAGGAGGAAATTGACGGAAGGGGGCAAAAGGGGGGCTCCCACTCTCCCCCTTTGTGAACATCTTCAACAAAGCCCCAGACTCTGAAATCCTGTGCTTCATACATTGAGAGGAATCCATGAGATGAGATAATTTAGAATTAGGAAAAACAGGCTTTCCCAATGCCAAGACTCATCTAGTCCTCTTCCCTAACAGGCACCCTGAAAATTTGATAAGTATTCAGCTGTTCCAATCTAACTTGTAGAACACAAGAATACAGAACATTTACAGAACATAAATGTTTTGAAGTGCTAACGTTCTCATCATGCAGGGGGTACTGCAACTCATCAGTGCTTATAGGAAAGAACTTGTATTTTCACCCTCAAAATAAACCCATGGGATTTTAAGCATCCAGAGTGGTCCAGGCCCGATTCAGATCATGTCCTGTTTTACCAATGCTTTGACTTTTCTTCTATTGTATTCATGTGTGACATCAGACATCTCTGTCCTTGTTGTGCCTTTGTTTTCATTTGTAAACTGACTAGTCTATGTTGTTAATCATGTGAGCAGTCTGCAGTGCTGTGGAGTAAAAACCCCTGTCCACTGATCATAAACCCCACCAGGCCCACTGGTTTCAGCTGTGGTGCAATGCCTGTGAATAACCATTTGCTCTCACCTCTCAGTGTTCTGTTGAAAGCAGCTTGTTACAATAGCACATTCCTGTAAAACTTCTCACAGAGTGTGCCAGGGGGGCAAGGGGCAAAATGCCATCCTGCCTCCCTACCCAGAGAACCTTTACCAAAAGATCCCCACCTGTGTGGATGCAGAACACTGACCAAAAGGTGAGTCCTGCTTGGTCTGTCACTCGGCGTGCACTGGGAATAGAAATGACTATGCCTCACTCCAGTTTAGTTCTCCACCTTTCTTCTGGGTCTTGAAAGATGAGTTTGCTTTGCTATGTCTAAAACATATACCTGATGTCTGGAGGACTTCCTCCCTGCCTCCAAATATGCATTACTCCACACCTGCATGTTCACAGTACTGTGAGCTTAGGGCTGTAGGAGAGTTATATAAGCCTTATCACCTTCACTCTCTGTCTCCAAGGCACTTGGGTGATGTCCATTGCAGGAACATCTGCTAAAGCACTTCACTCAGTCCAGTCTGTCCTTGAACACTTCCAGGGATGGGGCATCCACAGCTTCTGTGGACAGCCTGTTCTAGTGCCTCACCACCCTGACAGGAAAAAAAATTCCTCCTAATATCCAATCTCAATCACTCCTCTCTTAGTTTAAAACCATTCCCCTTGTCCTATCTGCCTGTGTAAAAAGTTGCTCTCCCTCTTTTTTATAACCCCCCCTCTAAGCACTGAAGTCCACAATGAGGGTCCCCATGGAGCCTTCTCTTGTTCAGGCTGGCTGGAGCTGGGTATCTTCTCACCGTGGCAGGTGAACATGATTCAGAAACACAGGGAAGGAAAAAGGATGTGCATTACATTGACAAATCCATCGCAAACACTCACTGTTCTGTGACTTTATTTATTGGAAAATACCTGTGGCTGCCCTGGAAGGCAGTTTAAAATGAATGGATATTTCATTTTTGGTTTAACACCTTGGGTAGCCCAGGCAATAAAGGTGGTTTACAAGGGCTCCTCTCGTTTGAGGACACAGGCACAAGTCATCAAAAGAAAGCATTGCAGAGGTCTATTTATCAATAAAATATTTAATAAACTTATCTGTACAAAATATTAAAAAGATTATTGAAGAGTATACAAGAATATTTATTTAACAAATATATACTGCTATATAATATATTCAAGAAAATATAGATTGCTGTTTACAGTTCATTTACAATCTCATATGTACAATCTATTTAAACTTTAGATACATACAAACAATGCATTTACACCATCACATACAAAGCTATCTTCTTTAGAGATATTTCACACACCCAGACCTGAAAAAGCTGAACAAATACATGGATAGTTCAGAGGCACACATAGGGATACAAGTATTGCTTCAAAAGTCATAACTACTAGAAATGCAGCTACTGGAAACTTGTTCATTTTTTGATATTTTCCTTTCTAATCAAAGAAAAGAACATATAAATAAAACCACGACTGACCAGCAGAGAGGCTCATTTTGTCAAAGGAACTCCAGAAAGTGTGGACTTGACTCCAGAAACAGAACACACAGTGATGGGATACAAAGGGACTGAGCAAACTGGATTAACATTGCTCCCTGCTTCATCTGAGACAGGGAGCACCAGGAGCAGAGCAGGTCTGTGCTGCACAGACAAGTGTCCACTTCCTTTGAGCAACATCTCCACCAGCTTTTCCAGTGGGAGCTGCAGAGCTGGTGACTCCAGGCAGGCACAGTCCCTGACTACTCCTCAGGCTGAGAGCTCAATTTGCAAAGGCACTGTACAAACACAGCTTCAGCCAAAGCATGTGAGAGCTCTGGACCTTCAGCACCTCAGGCACCCAGACCTTTCTTTAAATGGTTAATCACTCACAGCAGGTGAGATGGATGTAAGCAGGATGATCACCCCCCTCCCTGGGCAAGGAGAGGATGAGCTGCTCCTACAAAATGCCCCATCCCAGCCGATTACTTCCTACATTACCACTTAACTCTTGACCTTCAAGGACCAAAGCCTGACCCCTCCCTGTGTGGCCATCCCTTTTCCTGGTCTGTGGATGTTGTTTCACACTGCTGCTGGCTGAGCTCCTGTGAGCCCCTTGGTGCTCAGCAGTTCCTGGCATACAGCTCCCTGGGATGACCAGCCTGGGAGCAAAGCAGACCTAAACTTTGCCTCCTGTTTATTCCCTGTTGTTCTCCTTCCCTCTCTTCGCCACGGTAGGATGGAGGAAATGAATGAAATACCACAGGGAACACTACCATCTCCCCAAAAACTGGGATCAAGGCCAGTCTTGGCCCAGCCTCTGGGTCTCATTCCTCTGATGATTGAGACCAGGGTGGTTCACACCACCAGCACAGGTTGACATTGTGGCAAAGAGAAGGAGAGAGGAGACCCAAACACTCCCACCTTCCATCAGAAAGGCCCTAGAGTGTGTGACTCATTGTGAGCAGGTCCCCTCCTCCCACAAGGGTCAACCCTGCCAGACCTGCCCCTCTCTGTCCCCTGCCCAAAGGCACAGGCTGCACCTCCTCCTCTTCCTGCTGCTGAGTCTCAGCCTTCCCTTCCTCACCCTCCTTCCCCCACCAAACAGACAGCAAGGCCCCACACTCCCCACCCTGAAAACCCAAGGCATGAGCACAAGTATCAAAACAGAAAAATGAGCTCACAAAACATACCACTGAACTATTAAGTAGTGATGACAGAAAAATGGAGCAAAATCTGCTGAAAAACCACTGAAAATGTGTGGAGTTCTGGTTTCATCCATGGAATGGATGAGAATGGATCAGGCTTTGGTTTAAGATTTCTCAATACCAGTCTCCATGCAAAAGTTTTCCATGCTGCCCAAGCTTGCCACCCTAGTCCATCCATTGAGCAAGAGTCTAACATGGTGCATCCATCAGCCTGCCAGGGTTCCCTCCAACCACCACCTACATCAGGCTCCTCTCCAACATGGAAAATTCAGGGGTTGTCTGAGTACTGCAGCCAGTAATAGAGAAAAGCAGACACAGGGCTATTTGTGTCT
This sequence comes from Cinclus cinclus, assembly GCF_963662255.1. Taxonomy (NCBI): domain Eukaryota; kingdom Metazoa; phylum Chordata; class Aves; order Passeriformes; family Cinclidae; genus Cinclus; species Cinclus cinclus. Next base: position 9,240,241 of record NC_085048.1, read on the forward strand.
TGAGGTGTACAGATGCAAAACATCCTTTAAGATGTTGGGTGGGCTCCTTAGTCAGTGGGTTACACCAGCATGAATTCCAAATATTTATCACTTTCTGAAGGCCCAGATCATTGGCTGATAGGACATCAGTGATTTCCAGAGACATCTTTGCACCTCTATGTACCTCACAACATGTTGCACTAGGAACAAAGAGCTTAGAAGGACTGAATGCAGCTGGTTTTATTTGGAAGACATAAACCATCTTATGACAAAATTGAAGGTGTCACATGCACCAGCCTGGTGGAAAATCTTGCTCTTTTACCAGCCATTAATTAATTCAAAGATAGGAAGGACAGAAAAACTTTCCTGCTCCCACACAAAGCCACAGGCTCCCCACCACCAGCAACACCCCAGCCACAGAACAGGTACTCCCCAACTCCTTTCCTCATTGTGTTTTCAAGGAGGACACACTCCCACAGTGGGGACACTACTACACTCTGCTCCTGGCACCCTGCATCTCCATTCTGACCTCACATAAAGGGATACTGATGCCAAGGGAGCTGCTCTGATGCCAGTGGGATACACATGATCTGCTTGGTCATGAGGACTTAAAAAACAGTCACACTGCTCTCAAAGACCTTCCTTTTTCCCACACAGGTTTTCCCATCCACTCACCACCCAGAGCATGATGTGAAGAGAGAAAAACTCACCCAACTCCAGCTGCACCCAGGACAGGGGACACTGCAAGTGACCTGATGGAACTGCCCAGCCAAGGTCCATGAGATAGCCCTTTGTTCTGATCATCTTTGTTCTGATCATCTGTGCCAAACACAGTGGCACACAGCCCCATTTCAGGTGACAGCCTCTGTGCAATACTCAGGCTCTTGCTGCCATTGCCTCAGAGGTTTCTTTCTCCCTGGCACAGACAAAAAAGAAGGCACTTGGATTTTAGAACTCACTCCACACTCAGCAGGAAACCATGGCATTTCCCACCAGTTTTAGTCCAACACAAGGATGAGCTGGGCTGGTATTTATGATGTATCTGCCACGTTAACATGGGTCTCGTGGGTTTTGATGTAACTATAAATGCTGCTATTGATACAACCACAACAAGCAGAAACTCAAGGTAAAATTCCCGTTAAGGCTGGAGAGCAAAGCCATGGCATCCCCTCAGCATCCAAGGTGCTCTGCTCCATTTGCCCAGATGTAGCCCTTGGGACCTGCATTCCCAGGGGATCTAAGTGATGCCCCAGCCTCTCTTGTCTCTCCCTTGGCAGAGTGGGGTGTGTGTGTCTGCTGCTCCATGGGGGCCAGCACAGGTGACTCTCCCTGAATACCACTTTTGTGTGTGTGGGACAAACACTTAAAACTGCAAAAGGAGCTGTTTGTTTTGCAAGGGCAGTGTGATGGAGAAATCACTGCAGTGCTGCCCAGACAGAGCTGTGCAGCCAAGGGCTGGGTCAAAACCAGGGGTGCAGACACACACAGGAGTCACTGGCACTCAAACTTGAGCAGAAGGTTCAAGGCTTGGGGTTTGCTTTTAATCAGAACTGGTGCCTTTGCAGCCTTTTCCTCATGGGTATGCCAAACATCAGCCAACAGGCAAAGAGGATGTGGCTCCATCTGCCAGTGCTGATCAGAAGTCAGGCCACTGGGATGAATGTAGCTGTGCCAGGATGAAGCTACATCAAACCCTTTTCCATATGAATCCTCTCTGCCAGAGGATAGTGATTTCCCTCCTATCACTGGATTTGAAGTATGATGCAAAAAACAAAAAACCAAAAAAAACCAAACAAAAAAAAAATACCACCAAAAAAAGAAAAGAAAAAACAAAAAAAAGCGGGGAGGTACATGGTTAGTCAAGCCCCCTATTTTAGGAGAATTAAAAAGCAATTATTCCTGTAAAAAATAAAATCTGTGGTGAGCCAGAAGCACCCCTGGTGACCAGGGTTAAACAGGTCATAAAGTAATTTTACTTCTGACTGCTCCTGAAGGCAGTGGCTTGAGCACAAGCTCAAAGAGCCCCCAGACAAGGCACACATGCCAGTGAGTCCCTGTCCCAAATGGGCAGGCTTCCCCAAATCCCAGCCCCAGTGCTTCTAAGTCAAATGAGATCACTCTGCAAGTTTCCTTACTCCTGTAACCCCCAACACTGTGCAATTACATTCCTATGCCAGAGAGGAGGGAGCCAGTTAATCATGGATACACAGTCCTTTTCAAATGCTTAATATTTCTAGTTTCACTAATAATTATATCCTGCAGATAAAAATGGTGCTCAAGGTCAAACAAATCCTCCAGGAGAATATACACTGCATGGAAACTGTTGGGGTTTGGTTTTTTTGTTTTTTTTTTAACTGGAAAGGTTGTATAAATACTTCAGACTGAGAACCTATAATTATCCATTAAAATCACTCTGAGACTGCTGAATTAATATTTGTCCACGTTCAACCTTTAGTCTCATATTTATGAAGTTTACATGTGCCCAAAAATCAGCTCAGGCAAGAGGTAACTGATCAGAAATACATTTTTCTGGGCCTTTCCTTTGGCATTAGAGGGTGATGCTCTGCAGAGAAGCAGCTCCAGGGATGGGGGCTGGGCTGGGCTGGGCTAGCACCATCCTGCAACCAGTGCCTCACCAACCTCTCTCCAAAGGCAGGATTCACTGCTCCATGCCCTCTACAGACACATCCCTGTGTTGCCCCAACAGTGCAGGGCTGAAACAACTCAGCTGAGAGAACCTCCTTGCCCAGGAGAGGCTTTCACACCCACCACTTCCATTTAGAATCATGTAATCATTAAGGCTGGAAAAGATCAAGTCCTACCATCAGCCCCACACTAACATATTCACCATTAAACTATCTCCTCAACTGCCATATCCACACAGTTTTTGAACATTTCCAGGGACAGTGACTCTACAATTCCCTGGGCAGAGCTTTATAGCTCTTTGTGATTTTTCTTCCCCGAATATTTAATCTAAACCTCTACACATTTGCAATGGCTCTGGTGGCTGTTGCCCAAGACTAACCCCACTGTTTGGTGCAATCTCCAAATATGCCTGGGGATGGAGAGGCAGCCCTTGCAGTCGTCATGCAGGGATCCATAAAGGGGGCAGTGGTGGCCTTTGCTCTGGAAATACTCCTCTGGGAGCAAGGAGCAAAGTGACAGCCAAGCCCTGCAGCTGATACTCGCTCGGGAGGAGCAGCACAGTTACCTACCAAAGCCCCCAGCTCCACTCTCATCCAGCCTTGCCCTGCTGATACACATCCCCCTGGAGCAGCCCCAGGCAGGATCTGCCTCCCCTGTCTCATTAGAAAAGCAGAAAGAGGATCCAGCTCAGTCCTTTGCCCTCCCTTTGTCCTCCAGAGGTTGTTTGCCCAGGAAAGGAACAGATGGCACTTGGCACAGGGCCCAGCACTGCTGGGCTCCTCTTGGGGGCATGAAGATTGCTACCCCACCAAACATCCCTGTTCAGGGATGCCCAGAGCCCGGAGAGACAGGCTGGGTTCCCAAATGGGTGAAACCATGGACAGCATTGCTGCCAGCAGCAGCTTCTGCACTCTCCCCAGATCTTCTCCTCTCATCTATTGTGGTGATCCAGGCCATGGAACTGCAGCAACTAAGCCACTGCTTTTGTCCCCAGCACCAGCAAAGCCATCATGGGGCTCAGGACAAAAGCCCCAGCAGTGGGCACTGCCCCAGAATCAGGGTTGGGGTGAAGTGTTTCAAGACGCAACCTGTCACCCTTACTCTCCATCAGCCACTTCCAGACCTGAGGCAGGTGACATCTGTCTGTTCCCTGCAACTCTGGCTGAAAAAAACCCACAAGAACTGGGAAGCTTTACCACCCCTTTGACACAGTACCACATGAGCAGGTCTCAGGACACCTTTTTGGTGGAGGCTCACAAGAGCCACCAGCCAGCAGGGGCTGCCAGGAGCTATATATATCTTGCTTGGATTTGAACTGCCCATGAACCTTCACCACAAATATTTGGAGGAAGGGGAGGGGGTAAAAGAAACAAAAACATTTTTTAAAATTGTCTCAGCAGTGAGAAAAACTATCAAACAACTGAAGGCAATTGAAAAATTAGGTACTTGCAAAGCTTGGTAACTTTATAACTGACGTGGAATCCAGCAGCTCCAGCACTGCTGTGCCAACCTCCTTCCCCAACTGGCTGTGCTAAAGCCAAAGGACAGAGGAAATCCACAAGCCCTCTGCTGACCCCTCCTCACCCACTCAGGAACCTCAGCCTCCCCAAATGCTGACAGGGAGAAAATCCATGGCATGGACCTGATCCTTCCTCCCCTTCCACCCCCAACATCAATTTCTGAGCATCCTCCCTGGAGACAGGTACATCATTAACATATATTTACAGATGGATTTTCCTCTTGGATGCATGAATGTAAAGCCAGAGGAGCTCTGAAGGTGTCAAGGGGGTAAATGAGACTTATGGGCACCACACTTGCTCCTTTGAGCAAGTCACAACCTGAGGATGAAGACCAGGGTCTGTGGGCAAGGATGGAGGGAGGCTGGGGGTGTTATCCCAGTGGATCTGTCACTATTTTCAATGGACACATTTACTTCCTAGTGATGCACATGGGGGGAAGGGGCTGTTGAACCTCACCAAGGCTTTTCTGATCTTTGAAATCATTTGGATCTCAGTAAAGCTCTTTGAGGTGACCCCCTCTCTGCCCTGGCCAGGCTCAACCCTCCCAGCAGAACACCCTTGCCATGGAGGACAATTGGATTTATGTAGGAAAAATCCCATGTTTTCCAGCAGGGATTTATCTCCTCCAAAAGAAAACTACCATTGCTAATAAGCACTGATTCTTACATAGCAACACCCTGCCCACAAGAAAAAAACAAACCATCAAAGACAAAATCTGTGCAAATACATCTCTGGTCCAAGCCAACCCACCCAGGAAGCCAAAGTTTGGTACCAAAAGCCACTGAGGTGCAGCAGAAATGATTCCCAGCATCCAAAGCACACCCTGGCATGGATGAAGAGCTTCTCTGGTTTAAAGGTGTAATTTACACACAGTAATTTATGAGTTACTAAAACCCTACAGCCCTTTCAGCACACGTCGAAGCACCTCACTTCATACAGCAGTCCCTGAGGGTAGCACTCAGCCCTCTGCATGGGAAAGGTCTCTTCCTGGAGGATCCAACTCCCTTAATGGAGCAGGGAGCAGTTGGCACACCCAGGGGGACACATGTCCTTGGGAAATCAATGCCAAAGGAAGATAGGGTGGAGCTTAATGCTTTTATAGAAATTATTTGGAAAGAGAAGAACCCAAGTGAAATGGCCCTTCCCTAAGGAACTTGGGACCTTTGTTTCTCTCCAGACATGCTCAGGATGGCTGTGTGACTTATGGGCCTGATGCCGGTTCCCAGTATGCCTTGAAAATGCACTTTTGTGCAGGAAAGGGAGAGGGCTTCCAACAGTACCTCCTGCAGGACACAGAAAACAGCACCAGCGCTTCTGACCACCTGGAGCAAGGCATCTCCAGCTAAGGCCTCCCAGGGCCACTCCCATCTTTTTAAGAGCACAAGCTCTGTTTCTGACCTGACTCTTTTAGCCTCTGGTTCTCCTTCTTTCCTGTCTCCCCCAACAGACTCACAAACCTCTGCCCACTGCAAACAGACCTGGACCAAGGAATTACAATCCACACCAGCCACAGGTTCTCCATCCCCTGCCTTCCCCCAGGAATCCCTTATTTTTCCACCAGGAAAGCCAAGGCAGCAATTTGAAGACTGCCAGAAAAACTCCTTTAACTCAAAGAAAAGAGCATTCCTACCTCACCTCCATCCCACTGCCACAGCCAGAGGGTGATGCTGACCCAATCCCTCTGCCACAGACACCACTCCACCTCTACCCCAGGTCATCATTCCCAAGACAATTTCGGCTAGACATTTTCTAAAACCTTTGGGAAAGAAGTTTTCAGCTCCACTTACACAAACCAAGTGTATCAGGCAGAGCTCAGAGGCTAAGGATACATTCCCTTGGGGCTCTGCCAGGCTATGTAGCCCCCCTTTCTAGGGGGGAACAGGCAAGGCACAGAGATGGTGGCAGCCTCACAGTCTCAGAGGGGCATCCCCCATCCCTCTTGGGGTCATGGCCAGGGTGACCCAGAGAAAACAGGGGACACCTGCTCTGAGCTTGGCTTTTGGAAAGGCACACACCAGAATGTGTATGTGCATGTGTATATATAACATATATATGTATATACACATACATATATATATATATATGTATATATATATATATATATGTATATGTAATGGACAGGGCTGCTGAGCAAGGCCAGAAAGGATAGGGAGAGCTGCAGAAATTGCTACCTGCAGCCACATGTCTCCACAACCATGTCCTCGTACTGTTTGTAAACCACATTGTTCCCAGAGTCTATATAGAGGATGCTGATGGGGCTGAGCTTAGAGGGCACGCAGCAGCTCGGGGGAGTGGACTCCGGGTCCATGGAGTTCATCAGGGTCTGGATAATGGCATGGTTGGTGGGCTCCAGGTGGGAGCGCAGCGGGAAGTCACAGACCCCTTCACAATGATAGGCCTCGTAATCCAGGGGGGCGATTATCCAGTCATCCCAGCCCAGCTCCTTGAAATTCACATGCAGGGGCTTCCTGCTGCAGCGAGTCTTCGCCTTCTTCCCGTGGCCTCTGCCCCCAGACCGGGCAGCAGTGGTGGTCCTCCTCTTCCTCCGCTTGGGATATGCCTCCTGGCCGGGATCAGGGGGCTCCAGGAAGGGGGGACTGCCCAGGGCCTTGATCTTATCACGGATCTCCTTGAAGAGGTTCTCCTTCCTCTGGGTTCGGGAGAAGGCCACGAGCAGGGCTCGCTCATGGGGCTGCGGCCGGGGTTTGCCAAACCCCAGCTGCCGAGGTGGCAGAAGCTGCCCCGACTGATCCGAGATGATCCTCAGCAGGAAGCACAGCAGCTTTCCCGAGAACGAGCTCTCCCTCTGATCTCGCAAGGCCTCCCAGACATCAAACACCTCCCATCTGGAGGAGCCCGTGTCCAAAATGTCTGCAGCCCTGGAGTCCAGCAGCCGGGGCTCCTCGCTGTCCGGGCTGGGGCAGGTGGCGAGGAGGAGGTGGTGGAAGGTGCCCTCGAGGGACTGGGCCAAGCTCCGGTTTTCAGGGAGGGAGCGCAGGATCCGCAGCTCTGCGCCCGTCACCTCCTCTGCCTCAGGCAGGCTGGAGATGTCAAAGAGGTATCGCTGCTCCAAGGTGGATGGGGAGGCATCTGGAACAGATAACACAGAAGAAAAATAAAAGGAAAAAAATTTTAAATATCAGCAAGCCAAAGCCAAGCTGTCATTAGGGAGGTGCAAGGGCCGCAGAGGTAATGGGGGAGGGCTCACTCTGCAGCACAGCTCCCTGAGCATCCCAGTGGGACACAGTCTGTGTGTCCTGCATCCAGGAGCATCACTCTGGCTGGGGGCACCAAAAACAAATGGGGAGGAGAAGGTACAGAAGAAGGAAGGAACCAATTCAAACAAGTGGCTTCTCATCAGCACTCTTCTTCACATCCTGAGGAGGCTTCTCTGCCTCCTCCCAGGTGTTCCAGTGACCCCATATTCACCATTATTCTGTTTTGGCACAGAAGCCACACCTGAACCTGTGCAGCACATTACTATCCCCTATCAACAGGTTGTCACCAATTTCTTTTGCCCCAAACGTCACACACATACACATGCTGTTAAAAATTCTACTTCCCCCTCACAGATAGGCACAGGCACACAGGTCTGATAGAAGCACCCACAGCAGCTGAAAGTGAGCCCAGCCTCAGTTTGTCAGTTTTAGTGGATCCAAAGACCTGACAGATTTGTGCAGTTTCTGGCACTGAAAAAATTTACTCGATATGAATCTAAAAAAAACCACCAGAGGAGGTGGAGCTGGGAAGAAGAGATTAATTGAGTTCTGGGAGGGTTGTTTTTTTTGTTTTCTCCCTCGTTAACGAGAAACCTGACCTGGGCATGCTGCAAACATCTCCACTGTGCCCGGAGCGCCCTGACCCGCTGCCGGCAGAGCCCTGCCCGGCACCCCCGCCGGCAGCGCCCTGGGTGCAGCCTGCACCGCCCGCCGGGGGTGAGGGGGGAGCTTCTTCTCTCTGTCCTTTGCTGCTGCTGCTATTATTACCATTAACAGTAGTATTGTTATTCATTATAGCTATTAAAATCACTATCCGAAAGCAGATCTAAAATTCCCGTGAGAAGCAGATAAGAGCAGATCAGGAGATCCCTTTGAAGGGTTCATCTGGTTTCGTTTTGCGCTGAAACTTCCCAGGACCTGTTCGCAGTTGTCGCCCAGCTCTCACAAGCCGAGTATTGCCCACCGTCCCACCAGAGCATCCTCCTCCCGGTCCTTCCTCGCTCCCCCGACGTTTCCCCATCAGCTTCCAGTAAACCTCCTCCTGCAAAGGCTGCCGGCAGGATACGGCTCCTTCCTACGGGGTGTGGGAATGGGGCTGGGGGGGCTCTCCCACCACGAGGCAGCCGGCGACAGGCACGGGGTGCGGCTGCCTCTGCTTTTCAGTTGGCGTTTTCATTTTATTTCATCGGGAATGTATTAATTCTTTTCCCCCAGCCGAGCGAACTTGGCCGGCAGGGCACGAAGTATGTATTTATTAAAAGTATATCGTTAGGTGCGTATATGCATTTGATTATTATTATTAGATTGGCGGCATGAAGAGGGCAAATGAGGGAGAAGGGGATGCCGAGCTCAAACGGCGGCGTTAGCGGGAGTCGCTCCGGAGCGCCGCGGCTGCCCGGAACCGAGCACCCGCCGGGACACCGTGGCTGCGCTCCCTCCGTGGCCCGGCCCGGCCCGTCGCGGTGCCCCGCAGAGTTTTTCGGGCTGCAAAGGCTCTGGCAGGACGGGGAATGCCGCGCCGAGAAGCTGCTCTCAAAGTGCGCCGCACAGCCCGGCCCCGCATCAGGTGGCGGGAGGTGCCGAGAGCCGCCCGCATCGCCGCTCACCCCGTCCCGGCTGTCTGCACTTCGCAGCCCGTCCCGAGCCGCATCCCCAGCACCAAGTGTCATCCTTGACACCGACTGCGTGTGCAGCTCCATCGCCACCCCACACCCCCGCTCTGCGCCGCGCTCATGTCCGTCGGCAAACGCCTTCACCGGTGCCAGGCACAAACCTTCTGCTGTCCCCATCGCCACCCTCCCGTATGCTCATGCACAACCCCACTCCCAGCCCTGTCGTCGCCCCCTCTCCCACGCGCTCAGACGCGCGCACGGCTGCATTCCCGTTAAACAACCGGGATGCGCAGCCCCCATCCCGTGAAGCTCCATCCTCTGCCATCACCCCGTGCGAAACCATCGCACCACCCCATTGCCCAACCAATGCATGATCCTATCCCAGGCACAGTCCCGTGCCGGGACCTACATGCGAGCATCCTCTCCGCGCGCCATCACGTCCCCAAACTCGCGCTCAGAGCGATGCAAAACCCCTTGTATCCATCCTCACATCCACACAGGAGCCCGATCCCCACACCCATCTCAACGACACAACACCGTCTCCGTCCCCAAGCCCCATCCTCATCCCCAAGCCCATTCCGAAGCCCAAGCACCGACTTCTCTCCGCCCGACGGCGGGATCTCGGCGGGGCGGCCGCTCCGCGCCGTCCCGCCCGGCCGCGGCTCCCCCGCACTCACCGCTGCGCGCCCGCTCCGCGAAGCCCGTCACGGTGTCGGCGCGACTGCCGGGGGCGCGGCGGGCGGCCAGGCGCTGGTACAGGGCCACCATGTAATGATGCGGCACCACCGTGCCGTTGCGGAGAGCCCCGTCCCTCCGCGGCGGGGAGGAGAAGGGGGAGGCGGCGGCGGCGGCGGAGGAGGAGGAGGCGGAGGAAGGCGCGGCTGCCGAGGGTCGCTGGGGAGCGGCCGCTGACGGGCCGCGCACGGCGGCGGCCTCCAGCCCGCGGCGGAGGCGGCAGGCGCCCAGCAGGCAGAGGCAGAGGGCGGCGGCGGCGGCGCGGAGGCGCATGGCGGCGGCCCGGGGCTCGGCGCGGAGCTGCTGCCGCCGCCGCTCCCCGCCCGCTTTTGAACATCGTCTTCGCCCGCCGCCGCCGCCGCCGCCACAGCCGGGCCCCGGCCGCCCGCCGCCCGGGGGCGCCCCCTGCCGGCCGCCCGCCCCTCCCCGCCCGAGCGCCGCCCGCGGCCCGCACCCGCCCCGGCAGGTGAGAGACCCCCCGACCCGGTGTGGAGTTCGCCCCGGCAGGTGAGAGACCCCCTGACCCGGTGTGGAGTTCGCCCCGGCAGGTGAGAGACCCCCCGACCCGGTTTGGAGCTCGCCCCGCCTTCGCCGCCAGGTGAGGGACCCCCGGACCCCCCATTGGATCCCCCTCGGCAGGTGAGAGATCTCTCAAGGCTCCGGCCCCTATCCGGTGAGGCCCCTATCCCTCCTTTGGCGGGGGGAGCAGTGTCCTACAGCTCCGTGCCAAGGCGTCACCCCAGCCTAACTGTGGGGTGGAATGGGGTTGTGCTTGACTTTGGAAGGGGACTCCAGTTCAGGATGGAGGGAAGCTGGGGGGGCACCGCCACGTCTGTGTACAGGGGTCATATTTCGGAGCGGGGAACCCCCCCCCCCCCCCCCACTGAAGACTGGACTGGGAAACTTCACCCCGTGTTGGAGCGGGTCACCCTGCACCCCGTACTGGGGCGGGGGTCCCGGTCCCACGCTGGAGATCGGGCAGTCCCGGCTCTGTTTCGAGCGGAGGAACCGCCACCCCCTGTTTCGGGCGGACCCCTTTTCCCTGACACTGGCCCGCGGGGGTGATGCTGGCGGCGGGGCCGTGCCGGGAGAGCTGGAGCGACCCGCTCTGGGGCGGCCCCGGGGCCCCAGGCTCTCCCCGCACCGTTCCGAGATGTCCCGGACCGCCCCGAGCCTCCATCGGCCCCGGTAATTCCACTTCGGGAGTCCGACACCGGAGCAAAACAAAGACGCAGCCGGGCTGCAGGCTGATGTTTTCCCTCGCACGGAGGGTTTCCTTGGTAAAATTCAGATGTTTCCTTGGGTCTCGATTAAAATAACAAAGTGGGGTATTTACTAGGATGTTATTTCAAGTCTCTTAAGTCCCTGGTTATGTCTGTTGCGATTTCTCCGCAAATACAAAAACAAGCGCTGCGATGATTTATTTGAAGGAATGTAGGTGTTTCGCCAAAACAAACATGGCTTTTTTTTCCCTTCTCCCCCCGAAACAATCGCTTTTCACGAGCATTTGTCACTGCAGCCTCTTGGATTTGTTTCTGCTGTAATTTTGCAGGTGTCTTGTCACAGTATTGCGAGCGGGTTTCTAATGCCAACCAGCGGCTTTGCTCGGTATGTACACACACACTGTGAAGAGACATGGACGCCACTCCCAGGACACCATCCCAAGAAAATCCCATCCCGAGAAATTCTTGTCCCATGCAGTGCTGGACGGTCTGAAGCCATTTGCACACCTTGCACAGCACTTGCAGAGTTTGCACAACCTCTGCACAGGGCTTGCACAGCCTGTACATGGAATTGGCGTGGCTTGCAAGGCATTTGCACACTCGGCGTGCTGCACACACCACCCTCCCAGCAGTTAGTGACCCCCCCAGCTGGGGCAGGAGGCAGAGGAAGGGCTGACAGAAGAAGGCTTCATCAGCTGTTATTCTTCTGTCAGTTCCTTATTCAATCCAGCCTGATGCTGTTCAGATACTAAAGGTCATTTTTAAAAACCACCTGATGGGACCTCCCAGCCCTGAGACTTCACCCCTCCTGGCCAGGTAGCTGAGACTCCCCTTGGGAGCCCTGCCAGGACCAGAACACAGCAGCAGGGCACAGTGCTTGGGGCATCTCTTCCCAAAGATGGGAAGGACGAAAATCACTGTCCAGTCCTGTCCCACTTAATCCCACCTCAAAGAGCAGCTGCAAATTCCAAACTGTGCTCCTCATGCTCCCACTGTAGTGTATGGCAGCATTCCCTTTCCCAGTGCAGCCCAAGGAAGGGATCAAAAGGGTCAGCAAAAGGATGGAAAGATGATGGGGTGGGAAGGACTGTTGAATGGGCAGACAAGTTTCTCCATAAACCTCTGGGCTTCTTGCAATGGTTTCTGGAGCATCCTGCCTGGAATCATTTCACAAAGTCAGTCTTATGGAAACAGTGAAAGGTACAAAAATGGTGAGTGTAGGCCTAGCCTCAGGCCCCCAAGTCTGTACAACCTCCTGCAGGCTGGGGTGCATGGACCTGCCACACATGTGGAACCTCAAGCTTCACCAAATTCTCTGGGACTGGAACTCACTGTTACTGCATTTTTGATGTGTATGTTTCAAAAATTAAAGTTATATTGATACAACAGACAGCTGTACCTCCTGTTTGTTCTTCCCCCACAACTTTTTTTTTTGCCCACAGACTAGTCCTCTTCTCAGCCCCCACTGTGGGCACCAGGGCCAAATCCCTGCCTGCTGCAAGCTGGCAGAGCGGAGCAATGGGCTCTTGTGCCTCAATTTGCACCACACCATCCTTGTCCCTGTGTGCAGCCATCCCCATGACAGAGCCTTGTGATGCTGGGTGACAAGAGCCAGATCCCTGTACTCCCTGTCTGTATGGAAACCCAGACAAAGGCACACACACCCCACACAGTCCCAGTGACATGGACACACGTCTGTCAGCACCTGGCGCATGTGCCTGCATTTGAACACCCACATACACACAAACAAAACAAAACCACACACACACACAAAAAAACACACACAAAAGCACACACACATACACACAAACACACAAATACACACAGATACACACACACACAGGTACACCAACCCAAGCAGCAAATCCTGCCCAGCTGAGCTGGAGGGTAGATGTGAAATCCCACAGCTTATCCTCTAAACCACACAGCATCTATCGAGATGCACAAGCACTGACTTTCCCATCTGTTCTCCATTGCAGCCTCATTTAAACCCTTTTGGGCTTTCTTGAATTTCCATCAGCCCAGCCCAGCCCAGCTGCAGGACCTTCCCAAGCCTCCTGAGCCCTGCGCAGCAGCACAGCAGCTCCTGCCCCCAGTCCTTCCCTGTGCTGGGGATGGGCTCCCTTCTCTCTCACTGCAAAACTTTTGTGCATAATTTCATGCTGGCAAAAAGCCACCTTTTACCAGTCCCCTTCCAAACCCAAATTAGCACGTTGCTGCAGCAGCAGAAATTGGAGAGGAAAGGCTGCAGTTTTATTTTACAACTCAATTAGCAAGTTTATACAGAAAAAAACACCCACATGACTGAGGGAGATTTTATGTCCTTTCAGCTTCACCAGCAAATAGACCAGCTCCTCCTGAGGGCACTCCCCACTGCTGTGGGCACAGTGATGTGCTCTGCCCATGGGGCCCCTCAACCAACATGGTGATCCTGGCTCCAACCCTGCTCATTTGCTCCATCTCTCTTTGCTCTTCTACTTAAAAATCCTCTGGGTATGTCTTATCATGGGCTGAAGAACACAGTCTTGAGACTGTCCTGACACTCTTTCACCGAGGATTAAATCAGAAGTGTGCCAAAACCTAAGATGAAGGGCCACATTTGCCTCTAATTTTTCCCTAAAAACCTGTCCCAAGTAATATGAAGTCAATGGTTGTATGCCCTGAGGGATCCTGACTCCTGAAACAGCTTGCACATGTCCCACTACAATCTCTCCCTTCCTTGACCGATACATCCTTCTGGGCAGGTTTCTGGAAAAAAGGGAACAGTCTTCTCACTAAGCCAGTTTTCTTACTGTGGATGTTTTTTTGGATGGTGATTGATTCAGGGTCAGGACGCAATAATTTCTGCCTGGCTGACACCTGGGCTTGTCCTCTCTATTGCAATCTCCCTTCTTCCACTCACTGTTTGCCCAGCACTGCCCTACTTGCCCTCCTGCATTGTCCATGGTGGTTGGGGACTTTTGTGTGTGGAGCACTGAATAATTTCCATGCACAGGGATTGAGTCCTGGTCGTGGTGAATGACCCTATCATGGCTACCTCCTCTTGTACAAATGTGGACAAAAGTCCTAGCCTGGCAGAAGTGCTGCCCTACTGATGCTCTTCAGCACAGGGATGAATTTGATTTAACTGAAACCCCACCAGGCACGGAAGACCATTTCTCAAAGTAGGAAACTGGGGCAGAAGGGAAATCCTCAAGGAATAACCATGTGCTTCATATCTCAGCCACATTCCCAGGGCTCTGCACCTCCACCTCACCTTCCCTGTCATCGTCCCTTTCAGAAGGAATAGAAATAAGATGCAGTGACAAACCCCCTCCACGTTTCAAAGCTGGCAGTGCTTCTGTTAGCTGAACCAGTGGGGCTCCACCAGCTTTTCAAGTCTTGAGCAAGTTCAGTGATCAGACTATTGATGCCAGTGGCTATTTGGAAGAGTGTGTTTTCATGTAGTGACCACACAAGAAGCCTCTTGGGGCTTCACTTAACAAATGTCTTCTAGCGAGATGGCTACAAGTGATGGCAGGGCCAGCTCAGCAAGTAGCTAAGCAACAGCATCGTTTTCTTTCCAAATCTTCCAGCAACTCCTTCCAAAACTTACTTAAACTGAAGCCAAGCTGAATTCTTTCTGATTGTCTGCTCAGGGATAGCCAGGGAAGATAAGACAAATCAAGGTACAAACTCCATGCATGAAACATCAGATGGATTCAAGGACCCCCCCGTAGGCTGCTTTGCCTCAGGCCCAGAGACCTGACGTCAGCTCAGTCTGGCTGCCTAAAGCTGTGCTTGTCTCACATCACTTTCTATTTGAGCACTGTGCTCTAGCTAGGGGACAGGAAATGCTTTGCAGAGAGTTCAATCCTTCTGGAAACAAAAATGCTTCTTGAAAAAGGCTTTCCAATATCCCCTCAGGGAACATTGTCCTATTCAGCATCTGGTCGACAGGGTCTGGCATAAGCCACCTGAAAATAGTGAGTCAAAATACAACTGAGTTCTCAGTCAATTAAAAAAAAAAAAAATAAAGCTGACTCTGCTTTTTGAAAAGTGCAGAGTCAGCAAGTAATTTGTCAATGCACCAAGCACAGATGCTGGATCATGGTGATGACTCACCCCAAGTGTCCTCACGGTGGAAGTCTAGGCCAGAGTCTAGTTGGAAAGGGTGGGACTCACTTCCCTTCATTCTGGGTTCTTTTTCAGCCTAACTAACCACCTTCTTCCCATTACTAGCTCCTGGAGGGAGAGCAGTACCTGCAGAAAGCAGTTCCTACAGCATTAACACAGAACCCAGCTGAGACAGCTGCCACAGAGGTCAAGAAAGCCATCAGCTGTCTCCTCCCCACCCCTAGATGAACAAGTGAGATGTTATGAGGGGAAGCACTGTCCTAGAGCTCTCCTCAAGCTCACTCCATGATTCCTTACTCTTATGTATTAAATCCTTTGATCTCCATTCAGTCTTTTTTTTCTCTTATCAGTTTCCCACACCACTGTGCTCCTCCCCAACTTCTTGTCCTCCAGCTCCCAGTCCCTCTGTGAAGGGTTCTCATATCTGGGGGCATCAGGGAAGAGAAGGGGAGACCTGGCTGGGAGAGTATTTGCCAGCAGATACCAAAGGGCACCCCAGAAAAGGAACAGAGTACCTCACCCTGATCTTTCCAGTTCCCAACTACTCCTGGGAGATTCCTTCTCTGCCCTCTCCTGACCCCTTCCCAGCCAGTGATGCTCATGACTGTTGTATCAGACTCACTTTTCTGCCACTTGAGACAGAATTTCTCCATCCAAAAAACAACCATTGCTTTCCATCACAATGCAAAATCTTACCAGCAACTCCAGTTATTGGTAATAAATCTAATAAGAACTCCAGATATTTCACTCATAACCTTCTGGATGCAGCTGTTCACCACTATGAACATGGAAGGAAGGTGTCTGGGTTTTTTGTTTCCCTTTAAATTATATTCCCATCCTTTGATATTGTTGTTACCTTTTATCTCTCATTCACTTCAGTGCTCTAATCCCATGCATTTTTTCCCTTTTACAGACCCGACAAATGGAACTAAATTCTGGCAAATTTGGTTTCCTGGACAGTTACTCTGGGGACACCAACGAGCCCTGGGGATTAGCAGAGAAGACCAGCCACCACTCAGCTCCAGCCCAGCACTCCTCCTTCCCATCACTCCTCTCTGCCTGCTGCTGTGCTGGGCTGTGAGGAGAAAGAATGGAGGAAGATGGGTGTGTGGGTGGGGGAAAAGATGTAGTGCAAAGTCATGTTTGATTGCAGGTTTGCATGGTCTGCATCACTTCCATCAAAGATTGTCCCTGATGTCCCTGCCAGGGCAGCATGTCCTTCCATGACAGATGTGGGGGTTTGGAATGATAGGAGAGATGACTCTCACCTGAAAGGCCCCACAGACACCAGCACACACCATGGGGCAAACTGAGCAGCTCATGAACTAATTCTTACCACTGGTACCTTCTGATCCCGTACCTAGTTCTGCTTTCCTTTTCTGTCTTGACTTTTCCAACTTTTTGTTTCATAAACAAAAATCCGTGCTGTAGGCCTCTTTCTGCTTCGACTGCTGAGCATCATGAGAAGCACAGAAGAGAACCCATCCCACAGAGTCACCCCATCCCAGCTCAGCAGAGGGACTGGGTGGCTGCGGAGGGACCAAGCATCATCTGGAAGCGAGTGAGCCCTGGGAAGGGCTCTCCCAGGGCAGGAGCACCATCTCCTGGAAAAGGGATTTATAGCACTGGGGCTCTATGTAAGGTGTTTCCCGAGGCACAGATGGAATGTGGAAAGCAATAGCAATTTGGAAGGCACCCACTCTGGTTTCTCTCCGTGTAGACTGTGAAATACACATAAAGCAACTCAGTACAAGTGTGCCCTGTGTAAAAAGGAGGGAGATGGGAAACTGGCTGCAAATGGGAACACATTTTGTGGGCACATCCCTATTTTTTCTAAGCTGCGCATTAGACAGATTTGACTGTGAGTTGCAGAATCAGATGTTAAAGCTTTCATTATGGGTGTATCAGGTAAAGTTCCATCTTATTTTGCATTTGAGACTCTGTCTCAAAGAGTCATCGAGTTAATACAAAGAAATACAAATCACACCTTACTTTAGGAAGGGTCCTTTGCAACGTTTTGAGGTGTAACTTAGAACAAGTTTTCTGCCTATATATCTTTCCACTGGTAAATGGGATAAAAGGAGACATATGCAATGTATTACATCCTGCAGCCCCTGCACATTTATTTTGTTCTCCCACTAAAGTTAAAGGCATGCCTCTGGACAGGGACAGCTGCATGGATGGAGCCACTGACACACATCAGTGTGGGATGTCAAGTGCCCTATTAGGGTTGACCTTGATTTCCTAACACATCATAGTGTGTGTGTTCACAACTGCCTATCTCAGCTCTTTGCAGACAAGCTGGTGTGGGCTGTACTGACATCAGTATTTGGGTAGCATCAGTTTCTGCCTCAACAAGAAAGGCATGGCCCTGTTACTTATAGTAGGACAGAAAGATGCTCCCAGGGTGGAGCACCTCTCCTGTGGAGACAGGCTGAGGGAGCTGAGGCTGCTCAGGCTGGAGAAGAGAAGGCTCCAGGGAAACCTCAATGCAGCCTTACAGTACTTAAAGGGGACTTGTAGAAAAGAAGAAAAGCAATTTTTTACACAGTGATAGGACAAGGAGGAACAGTTTTAAACTAAAAGATGAGAGATTTAGATTGGATGATAGGAAGAAACGTTTATTGTGAGGGTGGTGAGGCACAGGTTGCCCAGAGAGGCTGTGGATGTTCTATCCCTGGAAGTGTACAAGGTCCGGTTGAATGGGGCTCTGAGCAACCTAATATAGTGGAAAGTGTCCCAACCCATGACAGTAGTGGGGGGCAGAACAAGATGGTATTTAAGATCCTTTCCAACTCAGACCTTTTTATGATTCTATGGTTTCTATTTAATGCAAGCAACACACTTGCTTTGCCTTGTCCACTTGTCTGTCCTTACACACCAGAACACTTATATGCAGGTTCAGGCATCTGAGACAATATCAGATTCTTTAATGTGAATATATGGAGATGTCCAGACCTCCAGCTTTTGCCTCAGGAAAAAGGGGAACATTCTAACCTTCTGCTTCATTGGCCAGCATGATGCCTACAGACCTTTAACAACCTAAATGATTCTGTGAGTCTACAGGGGTGTCCTGAGTATCCTGCAGAGAAACCCCAGCTACCTATTTTAGCACCTGAGCACATGATCTTATGAGAAGATCATCAGAATTTTGTGGGAAAAAGATAAATAAGATGGGACTTTCTGATACTGAAGAAATCTTTGAAGAGCACAGCACTGTGTGTGGGTTGGTTCAGAAGTGCAAAGGAAGCTCTGCCTATTTCTGTGGTTCACACATTGATCTCACTCGGTTAGTAAGTCAAAATATGCCATTTTGGGTTCCTTCATCTGTGTCCAGAAGAAAAGTGCAGCTCAAAATTACTTAATATGACTGGGTCCTGTAAGAAATTAAATTAAATGATTATTGGAAGGGCAGCTGCTGATTTGCTAACCAGCACTTCACACTTGGAACAAGGAGGTGTTAAATTCTGCCTCTGTCCTTTCTGCAGGGCCTCATCCTGCATGCAAATTCAGTCTTCGCCAACAGTTTTGATAAGAGTCAAAGGGACAGGGACAGTTAAAGGTTGTCCTGGGCCTTGATGAATTGGTGGTGTAGAAATTGCAAGTGAACCCTGATCTGAATCTTCTGTGTAGCTTTGTCCTCTGAATCTTCTCTGTAGCTTTGTCCTCTGAATCTTCTCTATAGCTTTTTCCTCTGTATAGTAATGGCTTGTGGATACAATATTTATAAGACAGGTTGTGAGTATGAAGATTCATGAACTCTTCAGATAGACATAATTGTGCAAGTAGAAGTAGCCACTTGGGCTACATCTATACACGTACATTAAATGTTTGTAGGAACAGTCATTGGCACCAAAGTCAGATGTTGTGGATCAGCCCATGCCCACATGGATAAACTCCCATCATCTCCAAGACTGATGGTCATGTACAAGCTGTCAGCTAAGAAAGGTCCCCAGCCTGTGTTAACAACTGAACTGCCCCAGGAACTCTTCACCAGGGTCTGAGTCCACAGAGAAAACACTGGAGAAACACACCAGAGACCCCCTTAACTCTCTGACAATGCTGACCTGGCTCCCTGGCACTATTTAATTTACTTAAAATGAATGCTGGAGAGCCTAGAGATCAGGTTGGGGTACCTGACAGGCTTGTGTGTAGAAAACCAAGGTCAGTGTCAGGATTGTCTGTGGCCTTGCCTTCATTCCTTCAAAAGCTTATTTCAGCATGGCTGGGCTCAACCTTAGCCAGTCAAGAAACAGTGGATTTTCTTGTTGAAAGAAAGGTCTGGGCCTTTGGCATTTGGTGGGGAGCTGAGAAGCTGGCAGCAAGAGCAATGAAGAACACTGCCTTGGGAAGGGACCTCAGCCAGAGCTGTCTGGGACAGCCATACTCCTTCCCATCTTAGTTTTGCCCTCTCTCTTACAACAGGTCCCTGACTGCTGTTGTGGGCAGCATGGGAAGAGGATTAAGGAAATACTGAAGGTGTATTTACAACTTTGCACAGGGATGGAATGGATGTTCCTGATGGAGCAGGAATATGCAACCTTCCATGCAACCAACTTTTCCTCGATTCCTGCATTTCCCTTTTTCACTCCCCAGCTCAGCACTGCCCAGACCACTTCCCCTGACTTTGTAATGCTCGGGTAGCAATTACCATTCTGGTTTTGTAATTGTAGCTTTGAAGGCACATGTGACTGATTCCAGCTTAGGCTCCAGTCATACGAACCAGGAATAAAAACAGCTGGTTGTAGGACCAGTTTGAACAATGTGGTTTCCCAAGGAGACTTCATTTCCATTCTCCTCAGGCTGATTGTTTCTCTCACCAGGTGGTGGTTTCTTCTTGCACTACAGAAAGCTGAAAAGTTGACTCATGAGAAAAATATCCAAAATGATTGCTACACCAATGTACCATAAATGGCTACATCTCTCTCTGGGGATGCTTTTTCCTCTGTCTTTCTGAAGCACAATCACCCGCACTTCTCTAAAATCTCCAACACCCATGTAGTGGGACTTTAGTATTCACTGTTTTAGAGGAGTGTGATGAAGTATGTAAGGTATATTCATTTTACTTGCTCTACAACATGAGATTTGTTAGACACACATCAGCTGTGACACTCTTTGGATCAGAATTTCTCCTTTTTGTCCACTGACTACAAAGCCAGTCTACCAGAGCAGCACAGAGCAAGATGCTGAGCAGGTCAAAACCTAATTTAAAGGAAGAATAATCTCATTGTGTGATACTGGATAGGTAAGTAGTTACTGCTTCATAACACCTTCACAATTGTGGCCACAAATATCTTCATTTAAAAAACATTAATATAAATACCCATGTCCATGACCTGGTGAAACCCAGAATCTGTTAGCCACTTTCTAGATAAGAGTCAGAGTATCTGACTTAAAATGCTTGTTGTAAAATATCTGTGAGCTAAACTCAGCTCCTGAAAGAAACAGAAATTACCTGGAAAGACATTCACCCTCCTACCTTAGCTGTGTATGAAAGACTGGTTGATGAGATGGGTTGTACTCTTCGTGGGACAGAGGCATCTTGCAGATCTCCTTGGATAACTTGGTCACTCCATCCTGGCTTGCTGTCACCCAGAAAAGGTTGGGCCATTGAAATGGCTTTCATGGCATCTAGCAAATTAGTCATCTTGGATTGAAAAAAATTCAGCAGAACCAATGCAACTCAGTTTACCAAAAAAATGGCATTGTAATTTCCTTTTATTTCCATCACACACTGGAGGTATACGAGAAGCGACTGGTGAGCCAAATCAAACAGGTATCTGCTGGGTTTGTGCCTCAGCTTTTCCCTGAGAGGGACATAAATCCTGGCCTCTCACCTATTGAGCTGTCAGGTTTTACAATGGTTGGAGGAGCTGAAAGTTGTCCAGCCATTTCCTCATCTGTTGTGTTTGGTTGAAATGGGCATTGAGTTACTGCAGCGTTTTTCAGTGGGGAGCAGCCACAGAGACTGGCAGATACATGGAGCAACAGGCAGAGCAATTGCACACACCTTTTTAGGAAGAGGTGATGAAGAATAACATAGTAACAGCCCTTTACCTCCCAGCCCTTTCTCATTTTCTTGCTAATTCCAAAAGCTGAAATTTTTCCTTTTGGAAGAATTTCAGTCAGGTCTAGAATTGCTCATAAAATGGCAGAATTGTTCCAACAATGACCCTGAAAGGTTTCCTAATTTTAAAAAGAAATCCAGGAAAAAAACCTGGCCAGCTCTGACCTGGATGGTTCACACTCTGCTCTGGTGGATAGTTCAGCAGAGAAGCCTGGGTCTCCATCACTCTCAGCCTTTACACTTACAGACAGGAATCTACATAAAGGGAGTCACTTCCACACTTCCACACAGGTAACGAGCAACCAAGAGCCAGCACCAAAACCAAGAGCTCTTGGGCTCTTGCTCATCTCCAGCTAAATAACTTAGTGCAAACATTTGGTGGGAGTGAGGGAAGTGATGGCAAAATCCTTGGGCACCAGTTTTGGTCAGGTGTGTGATAAAGATGGACTTGGCAACATGTTTAGGTGTAAACTTGTGCAGTTACTGACTGCCCAATACTGTTTCTTCAGTTTTCCTGGACTGGGGAAATACTTTCCATTGCTGCTATGTAAAGACTCAACTACCCAAAAACTATGGTTTCTTTTGGGGGGGGGGGGGGGGGAAATTACTGTATCTATCTACTGTAGATGTGATTTTTGAATAGTATAGACAATTTTCTGTATTTTAGGATTTGGTTTTATTAAACTGAGGCAAACCAGGAAATCTCATCTTTTCTTCCTCACTGCCTACCTTGAAAATTATCCATGATTTACCTAGGACCCTCAGACTTAAGAGAGGTGGAATTTTAATTCCAGGGCTGCAGCAGGTCAAGAGCCAGGCTTATCTTTCAGCAGGGATTACCTATGGTTTCTACTAGATTATTTCTGACATGTGGCTCATCATATTACAGGTTAAACGTTTAAAGCAGGGAGAAAAGCATGAGGCATAATGAATAACAGCTCTAAAACTCTGCTCCCTCATCTCCAGAATAAATCTATGCTGAGTTTTGGAGGTGTGTAGATTAAAAGACTGCCTTGACAGGCTATCAACAACCTTACCACATCATATAACAAGAGTGAACTTTAAATCTACCATTTTGGCTACCTTTGAAACTCACTAAGAAGCCCAGTCATAATATAAAATCTCCTAGTAGTTCACATCTGGGTTTTGTAATTGTCATCTGAAAACAAATAGTGTTAGGAGTGATAAGTGAGTGATCATCTCACTGGAATTTTAGCGCAGCTTTTTCAGTAATGAAATTATATTGCATTTCTCTGAAATCAAGGCTGAAAAAAATTCCCTGTTCAGCTTTTAAACCGTGTTTCCATAGCTGATTTATTTTATTTTTAAATATGTTCCTCTGTCCCTGCTTCCCCCCCCCACCACACATTTTATTTACTATACCCTAAGCAGGGCTCTGGTTTCCCCTCATCCTGCCATGATTACAGTTAGAGTCCTCTGCCAGGGATTCAAAACTTGGTGGACAATTTCCTCTGGGCTTATAAACTCACTGTTGTTCTCCTGCTGCTTTGGGGGAGATGAAAAGCAAATCCATGAGCTGCCAAGAATCACACCCAGGCAGGGATGCAGTGCTGCGAGAGCTGGTCCCTGCTCAGTGTTTAAGAGACAGACATGACCCTGGGATGAGTTCATGGGGTCACACCTTGACCCTGATGGAGACCCTTCATCTCCCTGTGCCCCTGTGAAGAACAGAGAGGGATTAAACTGTAGGGCTGCAGTCCGTTTGCATTGAACAGAATGAACAGGCCCCTGACACAAATCACTCTGTCTTTTATCAGGCTCTGAGAGGTTTTTCTTCCTTGCTTTAACCCTTTGTGGGTCCTCAGTGCCTGCTGGAGATGGCTGGTGAGCAGTCCTGGAGCACAGGTGGTGATTCTTCCCATTTCATACCACTTGGTCCCCTACATCCGTGCTGAGGCAGGTGGCTGAGAAAACCCCTCTGGGCTATGTGTCAGTGAAAGTTAGCTATTGGGAGTAAACTGTGTATCAAAAATAAATACAAACATCAGTCCTAATTGCAACTGCATCACTGACTGACTTCAGCTCTGTAGAAAACCCAAGTGTAACTGGTCCAAGAGTCAGGTTTTGAGCGCGAGCTGAGGGTTACACTGGAGCTGATGGGATTGTGAGTGCGAGTGAATGGTGCCAGACAGGAGCTGGGCAGTGGGCTCTTAAAGGCTGAGAGTCATGGTTTACCAGATAGGATGAAAAAAATTATCGCATGCAAAACCAGCCCGAAGAGACACGGCTGGGGACTGCAGTCAGGCCCGTGCCCATCCCGGGTCCATAGGTGGTATGTGAGTGCTCTCTAGTGGACAGAAAAGCGGATCCAGAGGCGAACAAAACTGATGAGCCTAAGTCACTCTCAGCCGAGTGTCTGAGGCATTGAGTCTGTAACATCCACACACCATGGCCTGTGCTGGGTATCTGGGAGAGGATTTGAGAGGGAGGTCCAAAGTCGGGTCTCCCTGATCTGTGATGCTTCAGGGCGGAGGTTTGATGAGAGAGCCCTGCAGAGTGGCAGGGGATGCCCACCTCACCTGGTAAGAGCAGACTCACCTCAAACCCTTTGCACTACTTTTCAGTGCTTTTCCTTGTGTTGGAGGAAACACCTGCAGTTCCTGCTCCTTTGTGTAGTCAGTGGTTAAAAGAGCAGAGAGGTACTGCACAAGGAGAATAGAAACATTGGTCATGGAAGGGAAGAAATAAGTGGGGAAAAATATGAACTTGTTTTACAGCTGCTGCTGAGTTTCCAGGAGCCTTCTGCTCCAAGAGCCCTGCTGCCAGTGCTGGACATGGCAGGTCTGAGAGAAAATATTCTTGTTTCATAGCACAGAGTGATAAGCCACTGAGTAAAGTGGAAACCTAGACTATACCAGCATAAAAACGACGTTATTAAGGAAGTCAGCTCAGGACACAGGCCATAAAATAGTTATGTAGTATGTACTCAGATTCAGAAGAACCATACTACTGAACCCAAATATTCAAAAGGCGCCCAAAATAATGACATTTATAAGGATATTGTATTGCAGTTGGGATTTACTTATAGTAGGTATCTGAGTTTTGAGTTCTAAGAATAACTAATTTTCTTTTTATTTCTGTGAAATGACAGCTAAAAATTTTTTTATGATGATGGTAGTAAAACCAGAAACAGCCACTTGACTCATTAAACAGCTACACTTCTTAAAGAGATTATATGCATTTCTCCATAAACTGTTTAGAACCTGGCTTCTCCGCTTCCTCTGTGTTGGGAGGGCTATTATCTTAGCCTTCCTGGACAGTACTGTTTTTCAGCATGAGCTCCTCTTACACAGACACTTCCCAATGCTCAGACATCTTGAAGCAAAAAAAAATGTTCCAACCTCCTATTGAGCTTAATTACTTGTCTCCCACTTATCCTTTCCCTTCACTTTCTAGAGGCTTTTGACTGAAACCAGACTGACCTTTTCTTTGAGTATCTTCTCCCAGTTGGAGCAGTCATCTTGGGCCTTGCCTCCTTTATGCAGAAACCACAGAGGGTCTAGTAAAGTACCACACATACCTGCAGTAAAAGAACATGTGTTTGTATTTAGGCAGTTATTCTATGCAAATTAATTAAGAGTTTTACTACAGAGGCCATGCATAAATTAGGCTAGCATATATGGATTGCATGAATATGATGATTGAGGGTATGGAAAGAAAAGGGGGAAAAAAAACCCAGAAAAAATAATGCATAAAAATAATTCAAGCAATGTGCCATACCAGCCAGTACTGCAGAGCTAAGAGGTGGGGGAAAAAAATCCCAAAGAAAATAGTCCTGAAACTTCAGAGAGCTTCTTTGTCATGCCTTTGCTCATAGACAATTTATCTGAGGCAAAGGCAACCATGAAAGAGATAAGAACAGCTGAGAGTAACCCAAGTGTCCTGGTTTACAATACAACATACATATCCTATTACCATCTGAGAAGGGTGATCATTCTTATCTCTGTGGGAAATGTCTTCTGTTGATGGGCCATAACTGATAAGGGTGATCATCCTTATCTCTGTGGGAAATATCTTCTGTTAATGGGCCATTGAGTCCTACTGTATAACTGATAAGATTACATCATCCCATTGGGAGATGCTCCAGCCAGGAGGACGAGCCAAGCCTTTCCTACCTAGATAAAAACTGAGGTTTAGAACGCCAAAGGCAGCCTTTTTCCACTGGATTCCAGAGGAAGAACCAGGTTTTTATCCACATCATCGCTGGACCCTTTGGAGGAAAACTGCACCAGCACCCTGACTGACAGGGTATCAAGTTGTATTCTGACTCTGTCAGTGGTTTTATTTTTATTATTGCATGTATTTTGTTTTTTCTCTTTTTTTTTCCTCTTCCCTATTAAAAATTGTATTACTGACTTGAAGTCTCACTAGTTTTGCTGTTCAAACCAGTACACCAAGTAATAAAAAAGAAAATATACATTTATAAATTATGACTGTTACTGGTACTGGTTCTCAGATTCTTTGCACATTCTCCCATAGGCTTTCCCTGGCATGTTTCTGGTGGATAATTGCATCAAAA